>NC_092147.1:81827058-82139558 GCF_045791955.1 Oncorhynchus clarkii lewisi | reverse complement strand
AGACAGACCCTCCCTCTCACAGAGACCGACAGACCCTCCCTCCCTCTCACAGAGACTCAGACAGACCCTCACTCTGTCTCACAGAGACCCAGACAGATCGACTCTCCCTCCCTCCCTCCCTCTCTCCCTCCCTCTTTCCCTCCCTATCTTTCACAGAGACCTATACAGGCCCTCCCTGTTACAGAGACACAGACCCTCCCTCTCACAGAGACCGACAGACCCTCCCTCCATCTCACAGAGACCCAGACAGACCCTCCTGCCGTCTCACAGAGACCAGACAGAGGTACAGTGTCCCTCTCACAGACACCCAAACAGAGGGACACTCATCCTCTCACAGACACCCAAACAGAGGGACACTCACCCTCTCACGGAGACCCAAACAGAGGGACACTCACCCTCTCACAGACACCCAAACAGAGGGACACTCATCCTCTCACAGACACCCAAACAGAGGGACACTCACCCTCTCACAGACACCCACTGCCTTCAGTGAATCAACAGATTAACCTGTTGACTGAATACAAATCTACATATACATTTCTCCAATGTCTCCCCTCTCTCTCTCTCTCTCAATTCAATTCAATTCAAAGGGCTTTATTGGCATGGGAAACACATGTTTACATTGCCAAAGAAAATGGAATAGACAATAAACAAAAGGGAAATAAACCATCAGTAAACATTACACTCACATTACAAAAGTTTTAAGAGAATAGACATTTCAAATGTTATATTATTGTCTATGTACAGTGTTGTAACACACACACACACACACACACACACACACACACACACACACTGTTGTAAATGGTGAAGGAAGTCTGTTGTGATTTATTTTACCACACCCTCCCAGGGCCTCTTCTTCTTTGCCTTTGTGTCGTTGCTGGGTTTACAGGGCTCCCTGCCACACCCTTTAGTGTGTGTGTGTGTGTGTGTGTGTGTGTGTGTGTGTGTGTGTGTGTGTGTGTGTGTGTGTGTGTGTGTGTGTGTGTGTGTGTGTGCGTGCGTGTGTGTGTGTGTGTTTACGAGCAGAGTGTCTGTGTCTGCCATGGAGAACACAGATGTGGAGCCAGCAACAGTAACCACAGACCCATAAAGACATTGAAAAGAGTCCTTCTACCAGCCAAGAACACCAATGTCACCCCATCTCAGTCTCTCTGTGGGGCCCTTGGGTTCTTCTTTTCTCAAAGACTAAAGGCGCATCTCAAACATCTGAGTGACTTCCTCTCTTTTTTTACTGATGTGAAAGAGCTGGTTAGCTGAAAGCAAAATCCCAGTAGACATCATCCACCATACTGTTTTCACTAACCCTGTGTTTTCAGATGACATTGATACACTATTTCTTATTAAGAGTGCAAAAAAGTGCAAAAAAAAGTGCAACATTTAGTTAAGGTGAAACAGTAGGAACCATTGCTGGAATGTCCATCTACATCAGGGATGTTTTATTTATGTATATAATTTCACCTTTATTTAACCAGGGAGGCCAGTTGAGAACAAGTTCTCATTTACAACTGTGACCTGGCCAAGATAAAGCAAAGCAGTGCAACACAAACAACAACAGAGGAATGGAATAACATGGAATAAACAAACATACAGTCAATAACACAATAGAAAAAGTAGCAAAGTAATTACAATTTAGCAGATTAACACTGGAGTGATAGATGAGCAGATGATGATGAGCAGATGATGGTGTGTAAGTAGTGATACTGGTGTGCAAAAGAGCAGCAAAGTAAATAAAAACTATTTGGGGATGAGGTAGTAAGATTGGGTGGGCTATTAACAGATGGACTATGTACAGCTGCAGCGATCGGTTAGCTGCTCAGATAGCTGATGTTTAAAGTTAGTGAGGGAAATGTAAGTCTGCAGCTTCAGCGATTTTTGCAATTCGTTCCAGTCACTGGCAGCAGAGAACTGGAAGGAAAGGTGGCCAAAGGAGGTGTTGGCTTTGGGGATGACCAGTGAGATATACCTGCTGGAGCACGTGTTATCGTGACCAGTGAGCTGAGATAAGGCAGAGCTTTACCTAGCATAGACTTATAGATGACCTGGAGCCAGTGGGTCTGGCGACGAATATGTAGCGAGGGCCAGACTAGAGCATATAGGTCGCAGTGGTGGGAGGTATGAGGCGCTTTGGTAACAAAACTAATGGCACTGTGATAGACTGCATCCAATTTGCCGAGTAGAGTATTGGAAGCTATTTTGTAGATGACATCGCCGAAGTCGAGGATCGGTAGGATAGTCAGTTTTACTAGGGTAAGTTTGGCGGCAAGAGTGAAGGAGGCTTTGTTGCGAAAAAGAAAACCGATTCTAGATTTGATTTTGGATTGGAGATGTTTAATATGAGCCTGGAAGGAGAGTTTACAGTCTAGCCAGACCTCTAGGTAGTTGTAGTTGTCCACGTATGGGCAACTGGTGCCTTTTGAAGGCCCGCAGATCAATATATAGAATTAATCTGTTGACAGGTAGAATAATAGAATACACAAGGTGAAATTTCGACATTTGGATGTGCATCAGCAGTTTCTCTTGTTACATTATGTCAGTCACTGACAGTCACTTAATTAGCCCATCGAGAGCTTGGGACTTTAAGGTTCGATCTGGATTTTTGTCCATTTGTTACTGACATGGCCTTGTTCTGTTCAGTGTTCTCTACCTTCATAAAGTATTCAGACACCTTGACTTCTTCCACATTTTGTTTTGTTATTTTACAGCTTTATTATAATTTTTTTAAATTTTTTATCCTCAGCAATCTACACACAATACCCCATAACGACAATGCGAAAATAGGTTAGTTGATGTTTTTTGCACATTTATTTTAAATAAAAATCAGAAATACCTTATTTACATAAGTATTCAGTGGTAAATTCAATTGATTGGACATGATTTGGAGAGGCACACACCTGTCTCTATAAGCTCCCTCATTTGAAAGTGCATGTCAGAACAAAAACCAAGCCATGAGGTCGAAGGAATTGTCCATAGAGCGCCAAGACAGGAGTGTGTCTAGGCACAGATCTGGAGAAGGGTACCAAAACATTTCTTCAGCATTGAAGGTCTCCAAGAACAGAGTGGCCTCCATCATTCCTGGAAGCCAGCTCACCACCTCTCACAAGCTCACTACCTCACCACCTCTCACCAGCTCACCACCTCTCACCAGCTCACTACCTCACCACCTCTCACCAGCTCACCACCTCTCACCAGCTTACCACCTCTCACCAGCTCACTACCTCTCCAACTCTCACCAGCTCACCACCTCTCACAAGCTCAATACCTCACCACCTCTCAACAGCTCACCACCTCTCACCACCTCTCCACCTCTAACCAGCTTACCACCTCTCACCACCTCTCACCAGCTCACCACGTCTCACCAGCTCACTACCTCTCACCAGCTCACCACCTATCACCAGCTCACTACCTCTCACCAGCTCACCACCTCTCACCAGCTCTCACCACCTCACCAGTTCACTAACTCTCACCAGCTCACCACCTATCACCAGCTCACCACCTATCACCAGCTCACTACCTCTCACCACCAGCTCACCACCGGCTCACCACCTCTCACCACCTCTCACCACCTCTCACCAGCTTACCACCTCTCACCAGCTCACCAGCTCACCACCTCTCACCAGCTCACTACCTCTCACCAGCTTACCACCTCTCACCAGCTCACTACCGCGCCACCTCTCACCAGCTCACCACCACCTCTCACCAGCTCACCTCTCACCAGCTCACCACCTCTCACCAGCTCACCACCTCTCACCAGCTCACTCACCACCTCTCACCAGCTCACTACCTCTCACCAGCTCACCAGCTCACCACCTCTCACCACCTCTCACCAGCTCACCACCTCTCACCAGCTCACCACCTCTCACCAGCTCACCAGCTCACCACCTCACCACCTCTCACCAGCTCCACCTCTCACCAGCTCACCACCTCTCACCAGCTCACCACCTCTCACCAGCTCACTACCTCTCACCAGCTCACCAGCTCACCACCTCTCACCAGCTCACCACCTCTCACCAGCTCACCACCTCTCACCAGCTCACCAGCTCACCACCTCTCACCAGCTCACCACCTCTCACCAGCTCACCACCTCTCACCAGCTCACTACCTCTCACCAGCTCACCAGCTCACCACCTCACCACCTCTCACCAGCTCACCACCTCTCACCGGCTCACCACCTCTCACCAGCTCACCACCTCTCACCAGCTCACTACCTCTCACCAGCTCACCATCTCACCACCTCTCACCAGCTCACCACCTCTCCACCTCTCACCAGCTCACCACCTCTCACCAGCTCACCACCTCTCACCAGCTCACCACCTCTCACCAGCTCACCACCTCTCACCAGCTCACCAGCTCACCACCTCTCACCAGCTCACCACCTCTCACCAGCTCACCACCTCTCACCAGCTCACTACCTCTCACCAGCTCACTACCAGCTTACCACCTCTCACCACCTCTCCACCTCTCACCAGCTCACCACCTCTCACCAGCTCACCACCTCTCACCAGCTCACCAGCTCACCACCTCTCACCAGCTCACCACCTCTCACCAGCTCACCACCTCTCACCAGCTCACTACCTCTCACCAGCTCACCACCTCTCACCACTACCTCTCACCAGCTCACCACCTCTCCACCTCTCACCAGCTCACTACCTCTCACCACCTCTCACCAGCTCACCAGCTCACCACCTCTCACCCACCTCTCACCGCTCACCACCTATCACCAGCTCACCACCTCTCACCAGCTCACCACCACCTCTCACCAGCTCACCACCACCTCTCTCACCAGCTCACTACTTCTCACCAGCTCACCACCAGCTCACTACCTCTCACCACCTCTCACCAGCCCACCAGCTCACCACCTCTCTCACCACCTCTCACCAGCTCACCACCTCTCCACCTCTCACCAGCTCACCACCTCTCACCAGCTCACCACCTCTCACCAGCTCACCACCTCACCAGCTCACTACTCACCAGCTCACCAGCTCACCACCTCTCACCAGCTCACCACCTCTCACCAGCTCACCACCTCTCACCAGCTCACCAGCTCACCACCTCTCACCACTCACCAGCTCACCACCTCTCACCAGCTCACCACCTCTCACCAGCTCACTACCTCTCACCAGCTCACTACCTCTCACCAGCTCACCACCTCTCACCAGCTCACTACCTCTCACCAGCTCACCATCTCACCACCATCTCACCACCTCTCACCAGCTCACCACCTCTCACCAGCTCACCACCTCTCACCAGCTCACCAGCTCACTACCTCTCACCACCTCTCACCAGCTCACCACCTCTCACCAGCTCACCACCTCTCACCAGCTCACCACCGCTCCACCGCTCACCAGCTCACCACCTCTCACCAGCTCACCACCTCTCACCAGCTCACCACCACCAGCTCACCTCTCACCAGCTCACCAGCTCACCACCGCTCACCAGCTCACCAGCTCACCACCTCTCACCAGCTCACCACCTCTCACCAGCTCACCACCTCTCACCAGCTCACTACCTCTCACCAGCTTACCACCTCTCACCACCTCTCCACCTCTCACCAGCTCACCAGCTCACTACCTCTCACCAGCTCACCACCGCTCAGCAGCTCACCACCTCTCACCAGCTCACCACCGCTCACTACCTCTCACCAGCTCACCACCTCTCACCAGCTCACCACCTCTCACCAGCTCACTACCTCTCACCAGCTCACCACCTCTCACCAGCTCACTACCTCTCACCAGCTCACCACCTCTCCACCTCTCACCAGCTCACTACCTCTCACCAGCTCACTACCTCTCACCAGCCCACCACCTCTCCACCTCTCACCACCTCTCCACATCTCATCACCTCTCACCAGCTCACCACCTCTCACCAGCTCACTACCTCTCACCAGCTCACCACCTCTCCACCTCTCACCACCTCTCCACATCTCATCACCTCTCACCAGCTCACCACCTCTCACCAGCTCACCACCTCTCACCAACTCACTACCTCTCACCAACTCACTACCTCTGTTAAATAAGACACAGACTACACAGTGAGATCAGATGAACCTTCACCACAGGATGGAAAGGGGAAAGGTCATTAAAACAGCATACAGGGGCACTGGGGAGGGTGAGAGCCACCCAGATTGAATCCTAAGAAGGCCTTGCTGTCATGGAGAACACCAACAGACAGACAATGGGAGCTTGGGCATAGCCTATCTGTCAAACTGACAGAGACACCCACAGACAGCTTTGGCTATCTGAGAAAATAGTGAATAAACCAGACTAAAAGATTAGAAACCAGACTAAAAGATTAGAAACCAGACTATTTCTATGGATGCCTGACTCATACGCTACATCCCTTTCAGATTCAAAACATCACTGAATCAAAGGAACATTTGACATTTAACTTTTGCCAAAAGTTAGGTAAATTTTCTTTAGCAGCAGCTATTGGCTAGTGGCTAGTGGGAGAGAGCTAAAGAGAAAAATTAGAATTACATTTCCAGGGGAAACCACCATCACTATTTTTCTGAATGTGCCACTCTTGGCTGCAATGACATCACAGAAGTTGGTACATTTCACGGAACAGTCGGAACAGAAGCACGCTTTGTTAGGAGTTCCATCACCATAGAAACACATAGAACAACGCCACACACTCTGACTTCAGGTCAGAAATCAGAAGGACCCGGTGGTAGAAAGAAAAAAGTCCCAAAATCAATACATTACTTTCATGTTTTGAAGTTTAAAAGAACTGTGAAGTGAACATCTAACCACGTTTGATGACCAAAGACCCAGACAAACAGACCCACTGTTGTATTGGGATGCCAAGGTTGCTTTACGGAATAAATAAGAACATTGTGTGAAAACTGAAAAAAAAAGCACAATCGTGACATGGACACTCCTGTGCCTTCAGGATAAGAGCTGTGAAGATGCAGACCTAGTAAGACACCAACCCGCTGAGGGATGGTTTCCTGGACCTGGATTAAGTTAAGGCTTACTGTCCATTCGTTTACTCCAATTAGGGGACTGGTAATAGGGTTAGGGAAAATAATAAAGGAGAATATATTAAAATATATACAGTAACAGTCAAAAGTTTGGACACACCTACTCATTCAACATCAACTTTTCAGAGGCGACTGCGTGAATCAGGCCTTCATGGTCGAATTGCTGCAAAGAAACTAACACCAAAGGACACCAATAAGAAGAAGAGACTTGCTTGGGCCAAAAAACATGATCAATGGACATTAGACCGGTGGAAATCTGTCCTTTGGTCTGATGAGTCCAAATTTGAGATTTTTGGTTCCAACCGCCGTGTCTTTGTGAGAAGCAGAGTAGGTGAACGGATGATCTCCGCATGTGTGGATCCCACCATGAAGCATAGAGGAGGAGGTGTGATGGTGTGGGGGTGCTTTGCTGGTGACATCGTCTGTGATTTATTTAGAATTCAAGGCACACTTAACCAGTATGACTACCACTACCATGGCATGTTATGGTTCTAAAGCACAGTGCCTCTGTCCTCTCTAGCATGGCCTCCTAGTGACCACCAAGCACTGAGGAATGCACAAGTCTTCCCTTCCCTGGGAAGTGTGGAAGTTCCATGTGTTTCCAGCTCCACCCAAAGAGCCTTAACCCCACTGAGAATGAGTGATGGTTCACACGCACAAACAGGCACGCAGACACACACACAAACATAAAAGCATGTATACATGCACACACACACAGTCCTAACCTTACCCCTGGGAGAGATGGATGGTTTACAGTACTCCCACCCCCTCTAATCAAGAGTGAGCTAGTGTGGCGGGTGGGTCATTGAGCCCAGATGAAACCCATTTCCTCTCTAGTCTAACCCAACATGAGCTACGGCAGATTCCTGGTCTTGTTACTGTGTGTATATGTAGGCTAGCAGACAGCCCTCTAATGCTACAACCAACTGAGCCATCAGAACCAAAGACAAAAAACTGTATTTTTCAATAAATTCTTAATTCATAATCTGATAATATCAAGCTGTGTTTTTATCTCTGTGATCAGTGTTTATGAAGCTAAGACAACCTCCCATCAGGAAGTTGATGCTTCAATAATACCAGAAATACTGCAATATTACATCACCCGAGGACCTGTCCTTAGTGCTGAGTGATTTGCTTTTTGAGGTCGGTTTGGATTCGGTTCAATTATTAAAAAATAATAATGGTTTCTATTTTGATGATTTAAAAAAAAAAAGAAAATGCACAATGCATTATGTGCATCTGCTTATCACTTCAATACACTTCAATACAGATGCACCAATATGACATTTTTGGCCGATACCGATATCCGATATTTTCCTTGCCAAAAAACCTGATACCGTTAACCAATATTACACATTTTAGCAGCCTTTTAAGCATTCTAGTACAGTTAAATAGTTGAAACACATACACATACTGACCAACAAGTTATTTTGTTGGCATATACGTATGTCCCCATTACCAGTAAAACATAATCAAAACCAATTTCTTTCACTTACTTGCTGTGCTGTTTCATTGTTCATTTGTTCAGTCGTTTCATTCTCAACCAGGATTTCATCATACAGTACATGCCAAGCAGTGAAGTCCATGGCCTCTTCTGTCGTGGGTCCTCTTCGTCGGTGTTCACTGTCACTGTGTCCATTTCCATCTTGTCCAGCTGTGTCTGTAACATTCCACGTAAACCCTTTCTTGTCTGCATTGAAGTAGCTGTGCTTGTACCTAGCATCGAGCATGGAAGTAGCGGTCCTTGTACCTAGCATCGAGCATGGAAGTAGTGGTCCTTGTACCTAGCATCGAACATGGAAGTAGTGGTCCTTGTACCTAGCATCGAGCATGGAAGTAGCGGTCCTTGTACCTAGCATCGAGCATGGAAGTAGCGGTCCTTGTACCTAGCATCGAGCATGGAAGTAGCGGTCCTTGTACCTAGCATCGAGCATGGAAGTAGCGGTCCTTGTACCTAGCATCGAGCATGGAAGTAGCGGTCCTTGTACCTAGCATCGAGCATGGAAGTAGTGGTCCTTGTACCTAGCATCGAGCATGGAAGTAGCGGTCCTTGTACCTAGCATCGAGCATGGAAGTAGCGGTCCTTGTACCTAGCATCGAGCATGGAAGTAGCGGTCCTTATACCTAGCATCGAGCATGGAAGTAGCGGTCCTTGTACCTAGCATCGAGCATGGAAGTAGTGGTCCTTGTACCTAGCATCGAGCATGGAAGTAGTGGTCCTTGTACCTAGCATCGAGCATGGAAGTAGCAGTCCTTGTACCTAGCATCGAGCATGGAAGTAGTGGTCCTTGTACCTAGCATCGAGCATGGAAGTAGTGGTCCTTGTACCTAGCATCGAGCATGGAAGTAGTGGTCCTTGTACCTAGCATCGAACATGGAAGTAGCGGTCCTTGTATCTAGCATCGAGCATGGAAGTAGTGGTCCTTGTACCTAGCATCGAGCATGGAAGTAGTGGTCCTTGTACCTAGCATCGAGCATGGAAGTAGTGGTCCTTGTACCTAGCATCGAGCATGGAAGTAGTGGTCCTTGTACCTAGCATCGAGCATGGAAGTAGTGGTCCTTGTACCTAGCATCGAACATGGTGGCGACACATTAAAGAGGCTCAGAGAGAATGCCACCGAATCGCTTGTTCACAGCCTCTAGTAGAGTACTTTTGCAAGTTAAACCCCACATTCTGTGTCGGCAGTTTTGCTGAGCAGGTGTTTCAATGCCACGACAGAGGGTATCACGTCTGCTGCAGACGGAGTTGATGAGCTTATTTCTCCAGTCAGTTGTTCGAATGGAGCTAGCTAGTGTGTTCATGTTTCCAAGTTTAAAACATGTTCTCAAATGCTATTGAAATGGCAGCAGCGGTATGAGAACCAGCACATTCTTTAGCATGCAATATGGCTTTCCTCAGTATGAAATCCTCGTCGACCCACTGTGCTGTCAGGCTCAGCATGCTCATTGGGCTGACATCGCTGGTCCAGATGTCCGCCGTGAAGCTAATAGCAGTGACGCCCATAGCAAGTAGCTCATGGATGTGCGTCCCAAGAATACTGTGTAACTCCGGTAGGGCAACATCTGAAAAATAGCGCCTACTTGGTAGTGTGTACCGGGGCTCGAGGTGCTCGGCCAGTCGGCGAAAGCCAACATCATCCACGACAGAGAACGGTTGATTGTCAAGGGCAATGAATTCCAGTATCTTGGCGTTAATGGATTTCGCCTTTGATTGTCTCGCTGAAATGTTCTTACTCTTTCAAATGACTGCTCGTCTTGAGCTTGTTTAGTTGTTGGAGGTTAGTTTTTTTCTGCTTTTGTTCTAAGTAGTCGCTGAACGTCTGGGGGTGATGCACTTTCAAATGAGTAATTAGGTTTGTGGTATTGAATGATTTCACTTTCTCCCCTCCCCGGGAAATAATAGCAACACAAACGTTGCATTTGGCCTTTATCTTCCTTTGAAACTTCCAGATAGATCCACACAGCAGACATTGTGGGCTAGGTTAGGAATGCTGTGTTGCACGTGTAGCGCAATATTTTTGGTGACGTCGTTACGTCATCTACCTACGTTATATAGGTATGCATGTCAGCTTTGACATCGGTTTTGTACATTGGGGTTAATCTAGACATCAGGCCGATGCCGATTTTGGCATTATTAGCTAATATTGGTCCGATACCGATATGCTTACCGATATATTGTGCATCCCTACTTATTAACCATCATTTATTTTACTTTATTAAAATATTTCAGTTGTTGTGTATATTTAATTAGTTTTTTGACTTTATTATTATTATTATTATTTCATTCCAAGTCATCATCATCTCGTCTCTATAGAGCTGCTGTCTGACAAAATCAATACTTTTGTGATTCTTCAAAGTAAATAAGACATACTTTTATGACTGCTGAATACCAACCTCTAATCACTTAGATCATATATTTTCAGGTAGAGATACCTCGCAAAGCAACTGCCCTCTACATCTATTTTCTGTCTCTTCTGTCCCACTCAGTGTCTGCTCCGCACTAACCCAACATAGCAGGTGTAATAGAAACACACAGACCCGACCAGCAATGGATTATGGTCATTGTAGTTAATTACCATGTTTGACACTAAACTATGTAGAATATCGGCCTGCTGGAAACAACTCCCTACTACACCGCATAGTTCGGGCTTGATCTGATTTATCTCTAGAGAAACTGCACATTGAGCTCACAGAAAATAACAAAATGGAATTCTAATAATTGAACCGACATCGGTCAATTAGTTGTTTAAAAAATAAAAAATAAGCGGAATATCGGTTGATAGCAGTACCTATCCTCCATCTCTGAACAGCAGTGAGAGAATAATGTTAAAATCGAATAAAAGCAGTCGACACACACACGCACGCACACACACTCTTATGCACACATGCACACACCCACACACCCGCCAGTGTGAATAAGCCGAGGAGTGCTGGTTGATGTGGTATTGTTGGCTGTGATCCAGTGCTGTGGGTAAACTCTACAGGTCAATAAATGGGCCAGTCTGTGTGATTCTCACCTAGGGAGAGTTTCCTGCTGAATGGGAAGAGGATGTAGCTAACAAACGATCAGGGACAAAGACAGAAGAATGCACACACAGCTAGAGAGTCTCACAGCGAGGGGTCATGTTAGAGAATGGAGGGCGAGGTTGTCTCCTCTCTGGACTCATAACAAGCAACTGAGGAAATAGCTATCAAGACACCACACACAGTCATGCACACACACTGTTTCCTTTCTCCATTTCTCACACTATGGGTCTCCATGACCAGGACTGAGATGAAGTCAGATAGAGAGAGAGAGAGAGACAGACACAGACATGTTTACGGACATATTCAATCAATCCTTATCCCAGTCTGCTGTCCCCACATGCTTCAAGATGGCCACCATTGTTCCTGTTCCCAAGAAAGCTAATGTAACTGAACTAAATTACTATCGCCCCGTAGCACTCCCTTCTGTCATCATGAAGTGCTTTGAGAGACCTGTCAAGGATCATATCACCCTAGACCCACTTCAATTTGCTTACTTCCCCAATAGGTCCACAGACAATGCAATCGCCATCACACTGCACACTGCCCTATCCCATCTGGACAAGAGGAATACCTATGTAAGAATGTTGTTCATTGACTACAGCTCAGCATTCAACACCATAGTACCCTCCAAACTCATCGATAAGCTTGAGACCCTGGGGCTCGATCCCGCCCTGTGCAACTGGGTCCTGGACTTTCTGACGGGCCGGCCCCAGGTGGTGAATGTAGGAAGAAACATTTCCACTCCGCTGATCCTCAACACTGGGGCCCCACAAGGGGGCGTTCTCAGCCCCCTCCTATACTCCCTGTTTACCCACAACTGCGTGGCCATGCACGCCTCCAACTCAATCATCAAGTTTGCAGGCGACCCAACAGTGGTAGGCTTGATTACCAACAACGACGAGACAGCCTACAGGGAGGAGGAGAGGGCCCTCAGAGTATGGTGTCAGGAAAATAACCTCTCACTCAATGTCAGCAAAACAAAAGAGATGATCGTGGACTTCAGGAAACTGCAAAGGGAGCACCCCCATCTCCACATCGACAGGACAGCAGTGAAGAATGTGGAAAGTTTCTCTGTGTACATATCACCGACAAACTGAAATGGTCCATGCACACAGACAGTGTAGTGAAAAAGGCACAACCGCGCCTCTTCAACCTCAGGAGGCTGAAAAAATGTGGCTTGTCACCTAAAACCCTCACTAACTTTTATAGGTGCACAATTGAGAGCATCCTGTCGGGCTGTATCACCGCCTGGTACGGCAACTGCACCGTCCACAATCACAAGGCTCTCCAGAGGGTGGTGCAGTCTGCGCAATGCATCACCAGGGGCAAACTACCTGCCCTCCAGGACACCTACAACACACGATGTCACAGGAAGGCAAAAAAAGATCCTCAAGGACAACAACCACCCAAGCCACTGCCTGTTCACCCCACTATCATCCAGAAGGCGAGGTCAGTGCAGGTGCATCAAAGCGGGGACCGAGAGACTGAAAAACAGCTTCTATCTCAAGGCCATCAGATTGTTAAACAGCCACCACCAGCACAGAGAGGCGGCTGCCTACCTACAGACTTGATATCATTGACCACTTTAATAAATGGAACACTAGTCACTTTAATAATGCCACTTTAAGAATGTTTACATATCTCGCATTACTCATCTCATATGTATATACTGTATCCTTCACTATCTATTCTTTACTATCTATTGCATCTTAGCCGCTCTGTCACTGCTCATCCATATATTTTATACTTACAGTTGAAGTCGGAAGTTTACATACACTTAGGTTGGAGTCATTAAAACCCATTTCTCAACCACTCTACAAATTTCTTGTTAACAAACTATAGTTTTAGCAAGTCAGTTAGGACATCTACTTTGTGCATGACATGTCATTTTTCCAACAATCTTTTACAGACAGATGATTTCACTTATAATTCACTGTATCACAATTCCAGTGGGTCAGAAGTTTACATACACTAAGTTGACTGTGCCTGTAAGTTGACTATGCCTTTCCTCTAGAGATGAACGTACTTTGGTGCGAAAAGTGCAAATCAATCCCAGAACAACAGCAAAGGACATTGTGAAGGAAACAGGTACAAAAGTATCTATATCCACAGTAAAACGAGTCCTATATCGACATAACCTGAAAGGCCGCTCAGCAAGGAAGAAGCCACTGCTCCAAACCCGCCATAAAAAAAGCCTGACTACGTTTTGCAACTGCACATGGGGACAAACATCATACGTTTTGGACAAATGTCCTCTGGTCTGATGAGGAAAAAGGAGGAAAAAGGGGGAGGCTTGCAACCCGAAGAACACCATCCCAAACGTGAAGCACGGGTGTGGCAGAGTCATGTTGTGGTGGTGCTTTGCTGTAGGAGGGACTGGTGCACTTTACAAAATAGATGGCATCATGAGGTTTGAAAATTATGTGGATATATTGAAGCAACATCTCAAGACATCAGTCAGGAAGTTAAAGCTTGGTTGCAAATGGGTCTTCCAAATGGACAATGACCACAAGTATACTTCCAAAGTTGTGTCAAAATGGCCTAAGGACAACAAAGTCAATGTATTGGAGTGGCCATCACAAAGCCCTGACCTCAATACTATAGAACATTTGTGAGCAGAACTGAAAAAGCATGTGCGATCAAGGAGGCCTACAAACCTGACTCCGTTACACCAGCTCTGGCAGGAGGAATGGGCCAAAATTCACCCAACTTATTGTGGGAAGCTTGTGGGAGGCTACCTGAAATGTTTGACCCAAGTTAAACAATTTAAAGGCAATGCTACCAAATACTAATTGAGTGTATGTAAACTTCTGACCCACTGGGAATTTGATGAAAGAAATACAAGCTGAAATAAATCATTCTCTCTACTATTATTCTGACATTTCACATTCTTAAATTAAATTGGTGATCCTAACTGACCTAAAACAGGGAATATTTACTGGGATTAAATGTCAGGAATTGTTTAAATGTATTTGGCTAAGGTGTAAACTTCCGACTTCAACTGTATATATTCTTATCCCATTCCTTTACTAGATTGTGTGTATTAGGTTTTGTTGTGGAATTTGTTAGATATTAAGTTTGTTGTGAAATGGTTAGATATTACCTGTTAGATACTGCTGTCAGATCTAGCATAAGCATTTGGCTACACTCGCAATAACATCTGCTAACCATGTGTATGTGACCAATAAAATGTGATTTGATTTGACACAGATAGACACACAGACAGTGTGTTTGGTTACCTCTAAAAAAACATTCCTCTGGTGCTATTGGTGGGAATCAGATCCAGGTCGACTCCATGAGAGACATAGATCCAGTCATACAAACCTCAGGGTGCCTCAGGGTTCAAATGTCAAACAGCATCCATATACGGTCACACTGGACTGGTTGCACAAAAGATGAAGCTTCATAACAAGGCCTATTTTCATTGTCAGAACTCCACTGACCCAGCCAGTCTGGCTGAATCTGTATGGAACAACAGGGAATAGCTAGGCCTGTTCTGACAACTCCTGGAGGAAAATGGTATGTGCTACTTCATTCACATTTCAACGTTAAGAATCTTCCTCAGAGTGCTTGAACGTTAGAGAAGCCATGCCAAGCTAAGCCCGACCTACCTTATGTTGCATGCTGTGTTGAATGAACAGCCACGGCCACTTGAAATAACATGTAGTTTGGAGCTCATCAACCCTCATCTCCACTCAGGAACACTCCCTCTGCACTGTACTAATGGGAGAGAGAGTGCTCTGCTACAGGCATTGATGGTTTCTGAACTGGGCCTCCTCTGTGTGCGAAAAACACCTAGAAACTAAGCTTGTGCAGAGACACAGAGAGCTTCTTCAGTATATAAGGAACACCTATAAACTAAGCTTGTGCAGAGACACAGAGAGCTTCTTCAGTATATAAGGAACACCTAGAAACTAAGCTTGTGCAGAGACACAGAGAGCTTCTTCAGTATATAAGGAACACCTAGAAACTAAGCTTGTGCAGAGACACAGAGAGCTTCTTCAGTATATAAGGAACACCTAGAAACTAAGCTTGTGCAGAGACACAGAGAGCTTCTTCAGTATATAAGGAACACCTAGAAATAAAGCACACACACAGAAGTGTAAGGATGGAACACCTGGAGACGCTGAGATTATGTGAGCCGGTTGCCTTAACAACGACCCCTGTGAAGCCCGGTGATCCCGCAGGGCTAGTTAGCCCAGAGGTCACAACCTTTGACCTTAGCCAGTTGATCATGACAAGCTGGCCGTTCAACACCCCACCGCACACACACTTTCTCTCTCTCTCTCTCACACACACACCAGAACAACAAGGTGGACAGTTTAACCCCAGTAAGTCCCAGTGAGGGGATGTCGTGGCTAATAAACTAACATCTGGGAGAGTTGCAACCATTAGTTGAGCTCTGAGACTCGGACCAAAAAACCCAATGAAATCAGACTCCCTATGTCTTAAAGTGTACAAACACTTTCATATCCAAGATGTGAAGGAGGAAAACCCGTTGTCTGTATTGAGATCAGGATTCAAGAGGGAAGCATTTGAGAAATGGGCTGGAAGCAATGTATACAGTTGTGTTGCACGTATACCCTCTCACCATATCAAGTTATAGGTCTAACACAATATTTCTCCAATTACTTTTTTCTTTATCTATTTTTTATTTTAAAAATGTATAATAAATTGACAACACATTCTAATTTGTTGAGAAGAGTTTCATTAAAACAAATGCTTAAATTGAAAGCTCCACATTTAAAATCAATACCACATCACTGACAGTGACAACATCCAGTCTCTTGTTGCCCATGATGGTGGAAGAGGAGGGCTCAATTGTGTAGGAGGACACAGGATACCTCATTACACCACAGGGCGACTCAGCGTAAATGTTTTACCCTGCGTATCCCTCCGCCTGACTTAGCCTCATACCAGGAACTATATCCACAGCGAGTGTGCATCCAAAATGGCACCCTATTCCCTACATAGTGCACTACTTTTGACAAGAGACGTATGAGCCCTGAACAAAAGTACTACACTATAGAAAATAGAGTGCCATTTAGGATGAATGTTATCCTTCTCAATTATGCAAAGGCAGCTAACAGACATTTTGATGGTTGAGGGAAGCCTCCTATTTCACCTGTGGAGAAGAGTAGAACAATAACTATATCCTTCCACAGTGGAGACCCATCATTCAGACAGAGCCCCACCTGTTTTGAGCCCCACATTTTTTGGATGGGAGGCTTTCCTGTTTTGCATGTTATTTTGGCATTAATAGGTGTCACATATCAGTTTGCAAACTATGTAAAACAAATATATCATTGAGTTAATAAAGCCGCATAGAAACATGGTCTCTTTTTTGTTTTCTTGAGTAAGGCAGCTCCAAAATGCAGGTGTTTCAGCCTAGCGCAGTGCTTTCTGTGTTGGTGGGGCAAGCAGAAAATATGGAGCATTGCGCCGTGATTGGCTCAGTGTTCTGTCACTCATGGGGACACTACTTCAACGCCAAGGGTAGAGATAGAAATTTCAAGCCCCTTGGGTGCTGCCATAGAGTTACATTAGAAGTGCGCATCCAAGAAGGCTCAAGGTCAATGGCCACAGATAAAGTGATGTCAAATCATGTTATATGTACAGTGGCTTTGATTGGACATCATACTTTCAAAATCTTAGCTATCAGTCATCATCATGAATCAAGTCGACAATCTAATGGCAAATTATTTTTAATCCTTGTCATGTGAAGATAAATAATGGAGAGAAATTATAGATAAAACGTATCGGTGCTCATCGGCCATTGAACAAACACTACACAACAAGTTGGAAATAGTAAATTCAACAATGAGTGGGTTGGACGGAATCAGTGGCTAACTGCAAGCATTGAAAAGCAATCATTAGCCTGCTATTCAGTGGACTGTCTGTATGGTCGCAAGTCCAAGATTAAGGGTCTCTTTTCCTAGTTAAAAATTATAAACATTCAACATTGGCCATGCTGTCAATAAAGCATGATTTTTGCCTCGCTCAAAACAACTGTTAACTCGGAACTGAAAAATTTGACTTTAGTGAGTTCAAGACAACTGGGAACTCGGGAAAAACGAGCTACGACTGGGAAAATACATTTTGAACTTTCATCCAACTCGGAATTGTAAATCCGGAACTCTGACCTCTTTCTAGAACTACGGCCTGAAGATCACTGACGTCATCATGATTAAGCCTTGTTTTTTTCTAAGTGTCCAAATCCAGAGATTGCCAGAATTTGATGACAAAGTTTGATGACACAATTTGCTGACGAAGGACAGCCTCGCCCCCTAACCTGTTCAAGTGAGCACAGCACAACAAGGTGAGTCCAAAAATGCATTCTATGCTGCTACATAAATTATGTAATATGCTAGGGAGATATGTATACTGTAGCTAAGAAAGTAATACTAAGGGTATGTTGTGTAGTAAGCTGTTCGTATCACATGTGCCTCACCCTAATAATTTGGTCTATTTTCACCTCTTAATTTCGTCTACTGTTCTGACTTGGTGGGGCACATGTGGCCTATAACCTGTTTTTGAGAAATGTAATCATCGAATATTGTAAGAGCTTTCATTGTCTGCTTATATGCCCCCTTTATTTATCCTAAAGTTCTGACTTGGTGTACCGGGAGTACATTGTAAGAACGGCCCATGCTATGAATTCTGTCGCTGTACATTTCAAAAGTGCTGAACAAATAGTTATATTGAGTACGTCCGTCCTAGCTCACTCATTAATGTCTTAATCAAAATTACGGATTGCCTCTTATCCGCTTGTTGTCCCCTTATGCCATAGTTTGTACATCTCAATTGTCAGTAGAAACCACATATTTTTAAGCAAGTCAGCCATATCAACTATGTTTTTTTAAAGGCAGTAAATGAGGCTGAATGAACTGTTTCTCTGCCAGACAAGGCTCCGCTGATAGCCAGGTGTAGCAGTGGTAAGATGTTGAGACTGCTGTTGGGACAGCTTTATGTAGGCCCTAACAGTTTGTCGACACAGTTTGTCACCGTTATAGTGCAATTAATGTATTGTTTAGTGTTGTGTTGTGTAGTGGCTTTGCTGGCATGCATCCCATATATTTTTCTGCCCCACCAAGATGTACATGCTAAAATCACCCCTGTCCTTCCATGACAAGGCTATTAAGACATAAGACTCTGATTAACAGTATAGTTACACCATATTCTATTTATATGGTGTACTGGCACCATTCTCTCAAAATACCTTCTTCCCTACAACTTCATAACTTAACTTTAATACAGTTTAGGATCCCTGAGGTCTAGCTAACACCAGCTCTAGCCACTCTTCAGCACTCTCCGGAAGTTCTGCTCTGATAAATATAGATGTCCATTACATCAATCATTCACTAGAATGATCTAGACTAGTGTTGTTCTCCAAAGCACCAAACACTGCAGACTATATCTCATCCTTATCCAATTTCTAACAATCTTTCTTCAACAACTCTATTAAAACCCTCAACAGAGTTTGTACCCCTTGGAAAGAAAAAGCTCATGATTTCATACGCCTCTAGCCTGAATCTATGAAAGAGAGAGAGACAGACAGAGAGTGAGAGAGAGAGAGAGACAGAGAGAGAGAGCGAGAGGGAGAGAGGGATAGAGACAAACAGACAGACAAAGAGAGAGAGAGACAGACAGAGAGAGACAGAGAGAGAGAGCGAGAGGGAGAGAGAGAGAGGGAGAGAGGGATAGAGACAAACAGACAGACAAAGAGAGAGAGAGACAGACAGAGAGAGACAGAGAGAGAGAGCGAGAGGGAGAGAGAGAGAGGGAGAGAGGGATAGAGACAAACAGACAGACAAAGAGAGAGAGATATGACATTTGAAATGTCTTTCTTCTTTTGGAACTTTTGTGAGTGTAATGTTTACTGTTAATTTTTATTGTTTATTTCACTTTTGTTTATTATCCATTTCAATTGCTTTGGCAATGTTAACATATGTTTCACATGCCAATAAAGCCCCATAAATTGAATTGGGTGGGAAAGAGAACGAGAGATTCCAGTGTGAGAGGTCAACTCCAGTATCAGGGGGCCCATTCCCAGAAAGGCATAACAACAGAGCCTGTTCATCCTCCTAGTCTCACAATCCACCCCGTCTCCCTCATCATTCCTTCACCCAGTGTCTCCCTCACCTCATCCCCCCCCAAACACCCCACCTCCTCAATTCCACTCCACTGCAACCATCCACCCCAAGCCCCTTATCTCCTCACCCATTCCCGTTCATCGTCTGTCCGTCCCCCCTCACTCTCTTCCTCTCCTCCTCTCTCCCCTCATCCAAAGAGTGTTGGCCCCATGAACCATCAGTCTTCTCCCTCCATTAGCACTGACACAGTGATAATCAGACAGACAGAATGAGGAAACTAACGCCGTCTTATAAATAAATGACTGTGCTCATAGTCTCTATCTATCTCTCAATTCAAAGTGATTTATTGGCATGGGAAACATATGTTTACATTGCCAAAGCAACTGAAATTAACAATAAAAAAAAGGAAAATGAACAGTAAATGAACAGTAAACATTACACTCATAAAAGTTTTAAAATACATTTGAAATGTTATATTATTGGCTATGTAACAGTGTTGTAACAATGTGAAAGTAGTTGAAGTATGAAAGGGAAATAATAAACAGTTGGTGTTTGTGCTCCCTGTTTGGGTTCTCTCTCTCTCTCTGACAGTTCGGCATATCAATTTCTACCTCTCCCTCCTTCCCTCTCAACCCCCTTACCTCTCCACCTCCCCCCTCCCTCCCCACGACCTCCGTCCTGCCCTCTCACCTTCACCTCTCTCCACCTCCGTCCTTTCCTCTCCACCTCTCCTTCACTCCTCCCTACCCTTCCCTCTTCCCTTCCCTCTTCCCTTCCCTCTTCCCTTCCCTCCTTCCCTTCCCTCTCCCCTTCCCTCTCCCTACCCTTCCCTCCTTCCTTCTCCCCCTTTCTCTCTTTCCCTTCCTTCTCCACTTCTCCCTCCTTCCCTTCCCCTCCCTTCTTCCCTCTCCCTCTCCCCTTCCCTCTCCACTTCTCCCTCCTTCCCTTCCCCTCCCTTCTTCCCTCTCTACCTCTCCTTCACTCCTCCCTACCCTTCCCTCTCTACCTCTCCCTCCATCTCCCCTTGTGTGGTTTTCTCTCCCTTTTCCACTAATTCCTGTCCTCTACTTCTCTCCACACAGTGCACCTTGACATACAGACTGAAATAGGGAACAGCTCTGAAGCACACACACACTGCTGACCTGTGACCTGCCACCTGACCATGTGTCCAAGGCCAACAAAGCAGGCTGTATTGAAAGTGACTATACTTTGTGTGTGGGTGTGTGTTTTGGACCTGCATGCTGCATAAACCTTGTTTCAAATCTCTCAATTCAATTCAAGGGCTTTATTGGCATGGGAAACATATGTTTTCTCTCTCTCTCTCTCTCTCTCTCTCTCTCTTTCTCTCCCTCTCTAGTATCTTCTGAGCTTACCATAATTAGGTGTAAAATCCACACAGAGCTGTCATTTACACCTACTAGAACCAGTCTTCACTGACATTGTACAAGCCATGAGATCATGTTGTCATAGATACGGTATGGATGTTGCACAATATAGCTGCCTGAAAAGGATCAAATGATAGCTTTCTGAAACTCATAAGGGCTTTTTGAATATTGACAAATTGCAAATAAGTACAAAATTAGATTTCAACACCTGTTGTTCATTTAATTTGGCTACCTAGTTAGTTTTTACACCAATGTGCACGCTGTCCACAAAATGAGGTGGAGACTGAGCTGCACTTCCTGATCTCCTGACAAATGTATGACCATATTAGAGACACATATTTCCCTCAGATTACACAGTCTCACAAAGAATTCGAAAACAAATCCAATTTTGATAAACTCCCATTTCTATTAGGTGAAATACCACAGTGTGCCATCACAGAAGCAATATTTGTGACCCGTTGCCACAAGAAAAGGGCAACCAGTGAAGCACAAACACCACTGTAAATACAACCCATATTTGTTTATTTATTTTCTCTTTTGTACGTATTATTACAACACTGTATATAGCCATAATATGACATTTGAAATGTCTCTATTCTTTTGAAACTTTTGTGAGTGTAATGTTTACTGTTAAATAAAAATTCTGAAATTAACTTTAGTTTATTATCTATTTCCCTTGCTTTGGCAATGTAAACATGTGTTTCCCATGCCTATAAAGCCCCTTTGAATTGAGCAGAAGAAGAGAGAGAGGTCTAATTGTGGTTGTACAGAGGTTTGTAAACAGGCTTTGCCAAACAGACAGAACGTGTCAACATGAAAGACAACACTGACTGGACTGGTCAGTCAAAAATATTTGTAAGACCACCAGGCGAATGTTTGAGCAAGCCGATGTTTATTGGACATCGCCTCTGAAGCTTTGTGACAAAGCCAATAGATAGTTTACCAAGGCCTGCATTTGAAAGCTTTGACTTCTACACCAATCACCACATGAATGAAACAGGCACGGTATGTAGGCCTAGACTTGAACATCCTCTAGTACTGAAGACAACATTCTCTTGTTGTTGGATAATGTTATATCACAAAAAAATGATATGGTAGGCCAGGCCTATTTCTTATCATATTAATAGACCTACTGAGTAATAAACCTCTAAATACAGTATTGAGGACCAATAGCCTAACTGCATAATATAATATTGAATATAATCAAATAACCTTAGGCTATCTTTTCTACAGGGACTATGAGCAATACATGCTCAATCTCAATGTTGCTCTTCACGTGTCCAGTGCAATAAGCTTTGAAAAAAGTATAAATTCTTCAGGAACATCGCAACAAAAAAAGGCTGACCCGAAGACAGGATCAGATCACATGTCATTGACATTTTCTCAGGCTTTTATTTTCATTATCTTACACATTTTCTCTCTCGAGGCTGCTAAGTGCTGTGTAAACAAAGCATTTCCCAAAGAGTCCCTAGAAATTCTGGTGAATGGGGACTCAAGTCCATACTTAACAATACTTAAACCCATTATGGGGTTTGATAATTTCTCATTAAATAAAATCCTAATTTATTGTGTGCCAAGATGGCAATGAGCATTCCATTATTTATTGTTGCACGGGCAGCATGTTTTCTCAGACATGTCAATAAAAATAAACACATTAAAACAACTATAAATAGTGACGTTAGAATAATCATTCGTGTACATACCGACTGCTTTGATGACAAACCCTTTGGGTGACCTCAGCGCTCGGCGCATCCAAGCTTCCCTCAGCACCTCTAGGTTGTTGGCATTCCCATGGACGAACAATACCAAATTCTCCATCCATCCTTGAAAGTAAACTTCAGCTATAGCTTTCACAAGTCTTTTATTCCAAAAACTGCGCAGATTTTGCGCTTTAAAATCGGCAAAAATCTCCTGGCCGCTTGCAGCCTTGTATTTCTCTCCACCGGTGGCTCTCGAGCTCTCCTCGTCCTTGCCGAAGACCAGCGCGAGCGAGGCGGTCGACAGTTGGACGACCCGTTGTTGTGACATTTTCGTTATCTCGGATTTGCGCGATTCCAGGTGAGAAATATCATGCTACAGACACTATCAAAAAATTGAAGCTCTTCTTCCAACTCGTAAAGTGATGCTATTCCACCATACTCTCATTTGAACGCTAGAATTTGTAAAACATTCCGACAGTGGCTGTGAGCTGTGCCTGTAATTTAGCGGAGCGCAGACTGGGGTAGTTTCTCCTGCTTCCAAGGTAACCAGTGGTGACACTGGCAGAGGAGGCGGAGGGATGCTGATAATCAGCTAGTTGTGACAGGGCCAGTGGCGACCCGTCATTCAAGGCAGGCAACACATATTTAGCATTAATAGGTGTCACATATAAGTTTTCAAACAATGTAAAAAAATAAATATATATTTAATAAAGCCGCATACAAACATTCTCTTTTTTGTTTTCTTGAGTAAGGCAGCTCCAAAATGCAGGTGTTTCAGCTTAGCTCAGTGCTTTCTGTGGCGGTGTGGCAAGCCAGCAGAAAATATGGAGCGTTGCGCTGTGATTGGCTCAGTGTTCTGTCACGCATGGGGACACTACGTCACCGCCAAGTCTAAGGGTAGGGCTAGACAATTCTAGACCCTTGGTTGCTGCCATACAGTTACATTAGAAGTGCCCATTCAAGAAGGCTCAAGGTCACTGTCCACAGATAAAATGACAAAAAATCACATTATATCTTTGATTGGACATCATACTTTCAAAATATTTTTTTTTACCCCTTTTTCTCCCCAATTTCGTGGTATCCAATTGTTGTAGTAGCTACTATCTTGTCTCATCGCTACAACTCCCGTACGGGCTCGGGAGAGACGAAGGTTGAAAGTCATGTGTCCTCCGATACACAACCCAACCAAGCCGCACTGCTTCTTAACACAGCACGCATCCAACCCGGAAGCCAGCCACACCAATGCGCCGGAGGAAACACCGTGCACCTGGCCACCTTGGTTAGCGCGCACTGCGCCCAGCCCGCCACAGCAGTCGCTGGTGCGCGATGAGACAAGGACACCCCTACCGACCTAACCCGGGCGACTCTAGGCCAATTGTGCGTCGCCCCACGGACCTTCCGGTCGCGGCCGGTTACGACAGAGCCTGGGCACGAACCCAGAGACTCTGATGGCACAGCTGGCGCTGCAGTACAGCGCCCTTAACCACTGCGCCACCCGGGAGGCCATACTTTCAAAATCTTAGCTAGTGTAGCCGATGTGAAATGGCTAGCTAGTTAGTGGTGGTGCGCGCTAGTGGCGTTTCAAATCGGTGACGTCACTTGCTCTTAGACCTTGAAGTAGTGGTTCCCCTTGCTCTGCAAGGGCCGCGGCTTTTGTGGAGCGATGGGTAACGATGCTTCGAGATTGACTGTTGACGTGTGCAGAGCGTCCCTGGTTCGCGCCCAGGTCGGGGCAAGGGGACGGAAGTAAAGTCTATACTGTTACACTAGCAGTCATCATCATGAATCATGTGGACAATATACTGCCATCATTTTTAATCCTTGTCAAATGAAGAGAAATGATAGATAAAACATATCGGTGCTCATCGGCCATTGGACATAAACATTACACAACAAGTTAGAAATTGCAAATTCAACAATGAGTGGTTTGGAAGGAATCAGTGACTGTGGCAAACTGCAAGCAAAGCAATCACTAGCCTGCTATTCAGTGGAGTGGCTGTGTGGTCCCAACTCTGGGATTAAGGGTCTCTTTTCCAAGTTTAAAATGATAAACATTCAACATTGGCCATGCTGTCAATGAAGCATGATTTGTGCCGTGCTCAAAACATCTTAACTCGGAACTGCAAAATGTGACTTCAGTGAGTTCAAGACAAATGGGATGTTTTGAACGGTCATCCAACTCGGAGTTGAATCCGGCCTCTTTCTAGAGCTACGACCTGAAGATCAATGACGTCATCATGATTCAAGTTCCCAGTTGTTTTGAAAGCACCATAAATCCAAAGAATGCCAGACTTTGATGACATAATTTGCCCATGAAGTACCGCAGGGCAACCTTACTATTCAAGTGAGCACAGCACAACATGGTGAGTCCAAAAATGTATGCATAAATTATGTAATATGCTAGGGAGATATGTATACCATAGCTAAGAAAGTAATACTAAATGTATGTTGTGTAGTAAGTTGTTAGTAGCCCATGTGCCTCACCCTATTAATATTGTCTATTTACCCCTCTTAATATGGCCTACTGTTCTGACTTGGTGGTGCACATGAAGCCTAGAGAAATACATTTTGAACTTTCATCCAACTCGGAATTGTAAATCCGGAACTCTGACCTCTTTCTAGAACTACGGCCTGAAGATCACTGACGTCATCATGATTAAGCCTTGTTTTTTTCAGTGTCCAAATCCAGAGATTGCCAGAATTTGATGACAAAGTTTGATGACACAATTTGCTGACGAAGGACAGCCTCGCCCCCTAACCTGTTCAAGTGAGCACAGCACAACAAGGTGAGTCCAAAAATGTATTCTATGCTGCTACATAAATTATGTAATATGCTAGGGAGATATGTATACTGTAGCTAAGAAAGTAATACTAAGGGTATGTTGTGTAGTAAGCTGTTCGTATCACATGTGCCTCACCCTAATAATTTGGTCTATTTTCACCTCTTAATTTTGTCTACTGTTCTGACTTGGTGGGGCACATGTGGCCTATAACCTGTTTTTGAGAAATGTAATCATCAAATATTGTAAGAGCTTTCATTGTCTGCTTATATGCCCCCTTTATTTATCCTACGGTTCTGACTTGGTGTACAGGGAGTACACTGTAAGAACGGCCAATGTTCTGAATTCTGTTGCTGTACATTTCAAAAGTGCTGAACAAATAGTTATAATAACTACGTCCGTCGTCACTCGCTCATTAATGTCTTAATCTAAATTACGGATTTCCTCTTATCCGCTTGTCGTCCCCTTATGTCATAGTTTGTACATCTCAATTGTCATTAGAAACCACATTAGTTTAAGCAAGTCAGCCATATCAGCTATGTTTTTTTTTAAAGCAGTAAATGAGGCTGAATTAACTGTTTCTCTGCCAGACAAGGCTCCACTGATAGCCAGCTGTAGCAGCGGTAAGATGTTGAGACTGCTGTTGGGACAGCTTTATGTAGGCCTTAACAGTTTGTCACCGTTATAGTGCAATTAATGTATTGTTTAGTGTTGTGGCATTCATCCCAATTATTTTATTGTTTTGCCCCACCAAGATGTACATGCTAAAATTGCCAATGGACAGGGCCAATAAAATGAGTCTCAGGTTGGCTATTGAATAGGCCCTTGCTATCCAGGATCCTTGGGAGTTGGGACATCCCAACCTCATTGAAGTTAAAATGATTAAAGTAAGGGTTAGGGTGGGGTTTTAGGGGCAAGGACGTCCCAACGATTGACTATATCACTGTCCCTATTGAATAGCCATTCAACTGGAACCTGACAGACAGGTGTGAATCTCAACTGTTACCTATAGGCCTAATACGGTCACATTGCCATTCAAGCATAATAATGTGCGTATAATGCGTGGCTATTCTTACACGCCAACAGCACACAAACCCAATTAAACTTGCCATGTTGTATATAATAAATAAACCATTTAATTATTTCACACGTATTACATAATAACACATGTAGACTATGTCTATTTAAATAGGGCTGGTATCAAAATTATATTCTGGATGACATTGAAATACACATGGGCCAACCAAGGGGCTTTTCTGAAGTCAATATCCAACAGTTCTTAGTTGGTATGTAGAAATTAGACAGGCCTAGCCATTTCATTCTGTAGGCTCCATAATTATATCATGAATGTAAGACTTTATGCAAGAAAAAATATGTGCAAATGCCCTTGCTCACAGAAAACACAAGACAGATATTGTTTGTTGAGTATACATCAGTAGTAGCAGGTTAGGGTTTGGAATCAGACCAGCTCCAAGGTTCCTGTTCAAGGTTTCTCTTATAAATGCTTCCTACGTCAGAAAAGCACACGGGATAGCTCATAGAGCCTGGTTTGAAAGCAACTTTTGTTGAGGGCTAGGGTCTTTTAAATGAGGGCACCTCTTTCCTCTCTCACTAGACTGTGTTGCTCTGGGTTACTTCTTCGAACAGCCAAATAACTTGATGCCAATAAGAACATTTTAGCAAAAGGTTGCCATAGGTCTCTAGTTGTGGTACATGGAATTGACATGCAATGCCACAGGAAAAACATACACTTGAACACTGGCTCTAAAGAAGGTTTGGTAACCAGTAACCACTGCCCTTTATAGATAGGTAGCTATAACGAGAACCATTCCCTCCCATAGGTTTTTACTACAGACACCTCATTACACCAGGCTTTTTCTGCAGCCATAACAGACAGACAGACAGACAGACACCTAATTACACCAGGCTTTTTCTGCAGCCATAACAGACAGACAGACAGACAGACAGACAGACAGCTCATATATCATAGTCTCAGAGAGCCCCTCAGGTCTATAGTTTCAGGGGCACTCAGAGCCCTGTACAAGTCGAGGGGCCACCCTGACTCCTTGTGGTATTAAGCCCAGTGCTTGAACAGGATATTGCGTTTCCTCTGTACATGAAAATAATACATCACCCAGACTACATGATGAATTATGTGCTGTGTTTAACCGGTGGTGGAGGAGGGGAAGTCTGTTATTCACTTGGTATTGACGTGGTGAGATGTAATTACAAAGTAATTACCTAACGAAAAGGGGAGGGGTCTGTTATTCACTTGGTATTGACATGGTTAGATGTAATTACAAAGTAATTACCTAATGAAAAGGGGAGGGGTCTGTTATTCACTTGGTATTGACATGGTTAGATGTAATTACAAAGTAATGACCTAATGAAAAGGGGAGGGGTCTGTTATTCACTTGGTATTGATGTGGTTAGATGTAATTACAAAGTAATGACCTAATGAAAAGGGGAGGGGTCTGTTATTCACCTGGTATTGATGTGGTTAGATGTAATTACAAAGTAACTACCTAATGATTACCCTTTTATTTCTATTGGGACATCTAAAAACAAGTAGCATTAACATTTGGTAACAGATGGTAACCAATTACCCTGAATTCTTTGAAGTAACTAATTCACTGCTACCAGATCATTTTAGAAAACAGCATGCAAATACCAGCTGAATAGGATGTTAATTGAAACCATATTTTCCCCTCAATCATTAACCCATGACTCAGTATCTGAAATGCTTCTCTGGCTGACCCAGTACGAAACATAAACACTTTCTTTGCATTGCACTGACATAACGTGTTTTTCTTAGTTTTTTACAAAAATATCACCAATGTCCATCCACTTCAATAGAATCCCTGATGGACAATTATTGTGTAGCGTGAAAAATATGTTGATGTTGAATTCCCTGATAAAGATAGTTGGCAGACTGGGGGTAACTTTGTGGGAAGGTAACAATGGTAGTTGGAAGCCCCTCCTGATTCTTATTTAGAAGTACCGGTGGAACTGATTATCGACGCATACTTCAAGTTACTAGAATTAAATACTACGTGGGTGCGTGCGTCATTGTGTGTGCATGTGTGTGCGTGCGTGCGTGAATCTGAAACAATTTCGCCTGAGTCAGTGCCAGTTGTCTCTCCAGGTTTGTGCATGTCAGATATCCCAGATTATATTATAGCCTACTGTATGTTTTCAACCAGATGTGTCAATGAAGTGAATGTTTAACCACAATGTCTGAATTTCCCCCTGCATGCCAATACATCGGTTACCACTACAGCTGCTCTGGCTTTGGGAAAGATTCGGACTAAACCCCAGAAAGGATTTCCTGAATCCCCTATCCCTCCCTGACCCGATTCATTCCAAAACCACAGCAGGACTCATCACATATGGAACTACCTCCCACAAAACCACAGCAGGACTCATCACATATGGAACTACCTCCCACAAAACCACAGCAGGACTCATCACATATGGAGCTACCTCCCACAAAACCACAGCAGGACTCATCACATATGGAACTACCTCCCACAAAACCACAGCAGGACTCATCACATATGGAACTACCTCCCACAAAACCACAGCAGGACTCATCACATATGGAACTACCTCCCACAAAACCACAGCAGGACTCATCACATATGGAACTACCTCCCACAAAACCACAGCAGGACTCATCACATATGGAACTACCTCCCACAAAACCATAGCAATATGGAGACACTCAATTGCGAGTTAAGCTGAAATGGTACCCAGAGCATTCATTTTGGCCAGAGATACTTGAGTCCATAGAAAAGTAGAGCACGACATAGGAAACAGGGAGCCATTTGGCACAATGTCAACCTATTTATTGTTAATTGGACTCCTTCATTCCAAATCTCTTCATTGCTGGTTGGGTTGTCTCAATATGAATCAGGATTGACCCAGCCCTTGTCGTGGGCAGTGACCTGGATGGAAGGGAGCTGTCAGAATCGGAATGTTGGAGTTAATTGGAAGGGGCCATAGAAGAGAGGGGTCAGGCCAGAAGAGGTCAGGGTGAGGGTTAGAATGTCTGGTCTGAGCAATCCATTCTCCTGCCTGCCAGAGACCACGATAGACAGCAGGATGTCTGTCTGTGGGGCTGGAGTTTTTCCTGGTCAGGACACAGGGTCAGTGTCCTGTGACTCTCTTTCCCTTCACAACCAGTCAGAACAGAGATTCCAAATGCATTTAATACACCTAGATATTTACAGAACATTAGTAACATGATTGTTACTAATTGTAATAGTGACCAGATAATAACACCCTTTAGTGGCCTATATCCTTCCAGATGGGTTCTATACATGTGTAGACGGACTCCCTGTGGATAAAATGACCTGGAATTCATGGTCTTTACAGGCTGGACACAACACTGCAAGGCTGGTGGGGGATCAGTAATGTATACAGTTTATTGTTTTAATGTAAGAAACGTTGTTAGTCATCACCACATACATCAGACAGAGTTGACTGGATTATTACATAGAATCGTCCCTCAATTAGTATAGAAAAGTATTTTCATTACGCCTTTGCATTTCCAGTCTTCTTCATATAGAATATTGGATTCCATATGTCAGTGTTTAGACTGTTGTCTGATGTATCAGCATGAGGAGAGGTGGTGTCCCAACCCACAGGCATTCTCTATTCTAATTACTGTTCTATTCTAATTACTATTCTATTCTTATTACTGTTCTATTCTTATTACTATTCTTATTACTGTTCTATTCTTATTAATGTTCTATTCTAATTACTGTTCTATTCTTATAACTGTTCTATTCTAATTACTGTTCTATTCTTATTACTGTTCTATTCTTATAACTGTTCTATTCTAATTACTGTTCTATTCTTATAACTGTTCTATTCTAATTACTGTTCTATTCTTATTACTGTTCTATTCTTATAACTGTTCTATTATAACCGTTCTATTCTTATAACTGTTCTATTCTTATTACTGTTCTATTCTTATTACTGTTCTATTATAACTGTTCTATTCTTATAACTGTTCTATTCTTATAACTGTTCTATTCTAATTACTGTTCTATTCTTATTACTGTTCTATTCTTATTACTGTTCTATTATAACTGTTCTATTCTTATAACTGTTCTATTCTTATAACTGTTCTATTCTTATTACTGTTCTATTATAACTGTTCTATTCTTATTACTGTTCTATTCTAATTACTGTTCTATTCTAATTACTGTTATATTCTTATAACTGTTCTATTATAACTGTTCTATTCTTATAACTGTTCTATTCTAATTACTGTTCTATTCTTATAACTGTTCTATTCTTATTACTGTTCTATTCTAATTACTGTTCTATTCTAATTACTGTTCTATTCTTATTACTGTTCTATTCTTATAACTGTTCTATTCTTATAACTGTTCTATTCTTATAACTGTTCTATTCTTATAACTGTTCTATTCTTATTACTGTTCTATTCTTATTTCTTATGAAAGATTACTCCTCCAGCCCACTCCCTCTGCTACCAAGATCAAAGCAGCCTGGACCTGCTTCCTATTCAATCCTAACGGTGTGTATTGATGTTCATAAGACAGAAACAAGAGCATGCCCGAGTGATTTAGCAGGAAAAAAATCTATTCACTTCCTAATTCAAGTCTGGATTAGGCTTTGTTTCATTTTATCACACACACAAGGTGCAGACAGCCACAGACAGGTCGTAAAACTTGATTGCTGAAGTCAGATCCTAAATTGGGTCTTGTTTTAATAACTTGTGGATAGGAGAAGGTTTCCAAAACAGCACTTAACTCTGAGCATTATGTTCTCCCTGCTTTTAGATTCTCCAGGGTGGTTGTTACACAGCAAAGAAAATACATGGGGATATATGGCCCGTTGAGGAAATCAATCTCACTGAAAAATCTATTTCAGCCAAGTCTCATTAAGAAAAGGAATGTGATGGTCACGTCGATGCGTGTTGAGGGATTTGTGTGTTTGTGTATGTGTGTGCGTGAGAAAGGAAGATTCAGGAAGGTCCATACTGAGCAGACGGCAAGAAGCCAGGAATTCTCTTAGAACTGTTAAGTTAACAACGTTCCCTGAGAAAAGCTACAAACTTCCAGTCAGAATCCTGTCATTATTCCCATCAGATTCCCGTCAGTATTCCCAACGATCTGTACAGTCACTCACCTAAAGGGCCATACCATCTTCGACTCCTATGCACACAGCTCAGAGCCTAGTGCGAGGTGTCCACCGCTCAGAGCCTAGTGCGAGGTGTCCACAGGTGGGTGGGTCTCCTTCTTCTCATTGCTATGGGCAGCAGTGTGCACTGAAACTATCAACGTGGACAGAAACCACCATTGTGGAGCTCACAGCACAGGTGCACTGTCAGGTGGTGCAGTGCAGACAGTAAAATGTGATTTCACAATGTCTAGTTACTCAGTGTTATCAACTTGTCCTCTGGTAGTCTGTACTGTGCTACAGTACTCAATCAAATTAATTTCATAACGCACTTTTTACATCAGCAGTTGTCACAAGCTGCTTATACAAAAACCCAGCCTAAAACCCCAAACAGCAAGCAATGCAGATAAAGAAGCACAGGGGGTAGGAAAAACTCCTTAGAAAGGCAGGAACCTAGGAAGAAACCTAGAGAGGAACCAGGCTCCAAGGGGTGGCCAGTCTAGTCGAAAGGGTTTGAACGATACACTGATTCTTTGGATTAGTGACATAAAGTAGAACAGGAGGATTCAATATGTGGAATCACAGTGACATTCACACGTGGTCCTTCTGACAATGTGTACTGGGAAAGAAAACCTTTTATACATGTAAAAAATATATACATCTGTCTCTGTATGACTGAAACCTGAAGACATCGGAGTGATTGGCTAACTACACAAAGATGATCTGGGAATCAGCCCTGAGTAGATCTGTTCTCCATTACATGCCGTCTGCATCACCTGTCATCATGTTACCACAGGGCTTACTGCAGAGCCTTAACTACATTACAGCCCAGGTCTAAATGACTGTTACAGGCTTTTGGTTTATCCATTTATATTTCAAGGTTGGACTTTTAGCAGGTTAGCAGAGTGGTCACCGACTGGTGTCACCTCATTAGTCAGTATGTGTTACAGCTCTGCTGGCTTGACCACCTCGTTAGTCGGAAGGTGTTTTACCTGTGCTAGCCCAGGTGATATTTAAGAGTGGCTGGCCCAGTGCTTCAGTTGTCTTGAGAGATGTGGAGGGCCAATAGTTTTAGTTGGCTCTCCCTATTTGATTTCTAGAAAAACATCCATCTCATCTTCCCGTTTTGCTCTGCTTCCTGTCTAAGTTTGGTGTGGGTTTTTCTTTTGTTTGCCTCTTAGTAGGCGCTCATGGTGGGTGTCTTTCAGGGTACAGCTATTATTGCTAGTCAACTTTCAGTAGACACCCACATGAGTGTCTTTCAGAACCCCTCCTAAAACCCCACCTGTTTTGTTTTAGTTGTTGTGACTCTTTGTTAGTTCCCCTTTCTGTTTGAGCGGCATTTTTCTTGCTGGGGAACGTAACAATGACCAAGGCTTTGTACAACCAGAGCCTGAAAACTGCTGTGGCAACGACATCAAACATCAGCCACGAGGTTCAATAAGGGACAAATACACACACACCATGATCGGCAGAGAAGAGAACCTTCCCACTTTTCCCAGTGACCCCTGCACCAAGGTGAACTGAAGCATACAGGAAATACCTCGCTGCGACTTTCTGGTTCGGGTTTAGAGCCTTACACTTCAATGTCGGAGAGGGAGGGACAGGGGGCGAGAAGGAGAGAGAGAGGAGAGAGAGCTGTATTTGCATTATTATACCAGCTGATAGAATGATAGAAGACAAGTGAAATCTGAAAAGATGACTGAGCTGCAGGTTGTTTTTAATCTGTAGAGGCTAGTGGCAAGATGATGCGGCTTTAAGATTTGTGAATGACTGACTAACAACTGGCGTGAACGGAAATGTGTTTTCCTGCGTTTGTTCTCGTAAATGTTGCTTGCTGTATGTTTTGACCCGTTTGCATGCAAACCACAACTAAGACAAAGCCAGCTATGTAGTTTCACAATGGAGATGTTTGTTTTTTCACATTGCAGGCTAGTACTGGCTCACTGTATGATTATGTTATTGACTGAAACGCTTTCCTTCAGGCCAGCTTACTGCAGCGCAATTAAACCAACATCTGCTTTTGCCCCAAAATGTCAAACACAGATGAATGCTAAGCTTTATGTGCATATTGTCTGTGAAATCTGAAACACGCTATTAAATCCACTACTAGTGCTTTATGTCAGGTTTGACTTTGAGTTCATTTTGAAGGAGATTATAACATGTCAATTGTGGATAAGAAATGTTTTGCAACCTCAATGTCTATGTTTAGTAAATGGTCCATATCTATAGCAATGCAGGCACACAGAGAATGAAGTCACTCCTGTGTAGACTGCTTGTTATTTAGGTAGAGGTCGCCCAGACGACAACTCAGGGGCGTTCCGACATTCCCAGTGGGATTCTATGACCCCAGAGGGAATGTTGTCAAAAGCAGCGGTGAAACGTTCTCACACTGTAACCCAGTATTGCCAGGTCCTCCAGGCCAGGAAAGAGCATCATTTCCTCAACAACCACACCACTCTGTCCCGCTCAGGAGAAACCAGGGGTGCCGGATCGGCTACGGAGGCGCTGAACATAAAGCCCTTATACATAAGGGTGTGTGCATGTGTGCGTGCATGTGTGCAGGGGGCCTTGGGTGTCGATAGGACAGGGAGAGGCCAGGGAGGACTAAATCAATGGGACCACTCATGTATCAATTACTTAAAGTATCAAACAGCACTGAAGTGGACGGTTCACCTGTTTGACAGGCGTCTTCAGGTGTGAGTGAGTGAGAGGGGTAGAGGTAGAGGGGTAGAGATAGAGAGGAAGAGAGAGAACCCAGAGAATCCCTCCAGTTCAATATGCTCCAACAAAATTCTGTGCGAATATGGTTTCGATTTCTTAATGCAGGCAATACAAGGTGCAGATTTTAACTATACAGGGCTGTTACAAGTGTTCTGGGGAACACCAAACGTCCATTGTCAATCTAATGGAGTCTCATACCTCCTAATCTTGCATGCCAGCTTTAACATGAAATATTCACACACTCGTTTGGTTCAGCAAGATGGCTTCCCCAACACTGTCATGCCATAACTACTGGCAAGAAATCAAGATGACAACCCAAAGTAAACAGACAGGAAGTTGGGGCGAGTTATGAAAAGCAGACACATCAGGCCACTAACGGCTGTGAGCGAAGCTGGGGGGGGCAGACTTTGTCATGATAATCACCACACGGAACTTTAGACAGACAGAGAATGGGATGCTTTGGGAGTCAGGGGGAGAGATCAAGAGTGGAGGGAAACCTTCTACAACTGTTGCATTATGTCTGTGTGTGTACGTGCGCATTAATGCTCTCCGTGACATGGGGGAGGTGTTGATGGTTGACGGGGGATGTGTTTGACTCCCAGACTGACACAGAGGGGACAATGGACCCCCATCAGGCCATACAACTCTACACAGCATAGCTGGAGGACGGCCATTAAGCCCTATAGACAACCTGCCAGTTACTATACACATCTATAAGAACTCTGACTGAGCTGAACACAGGAGACAAAAGAAAGGGTAATGATAGGCAGATCAGATGTCAATTTCAGCAAAGTGAGATGTCAAACTTCATAAAGCATGTTCTAACTATATCCAACCATCAATGGAACCAGTGTAGCACCATACCCAGATCAACATGTTTATCCCCTGGGACTCTAAAGTCCTCCATATTCACAACAAACATCAAGGGAGACGAAAATGTAACTTCATCTGTAAAAAGGCCTGCTCCCCTCCTCTCCCAACTTACCCTCACAACTTGATCTGTAAAAAGGCCTGCTCCCCTCCTCTCCCAATTTACTCTCACAACTTGATCTGTAAAAAAGGCCTGCTCCCCTCTCCCAACTTACCCTCACAACTTGATCTGTAAAAAAGGCCTGCTCCCCTCTCCCAACTTACACTCACAACTTGATCTGTAAAAAAGGCCTGCTCCCCTCCTCTCCCAACTTACCCTCACAACTTGATCTGTAAAAAGGCCTGCTCCCCTCCTCTCCCAACTTACCCTCACAACTTGATCTGTAAAAAAGGCCTGCTCCCCTCCTCTCCCAACTTACCCTCACAACTTGATCTGTAAAAAAGGCCTGCTCCCCTCCTCTCCCAACTTACCCTCACAACTTGATCTGTAAAAAAGGCCTGCTCCCCTCCTCTCCCAACTTACCCTCACAACTTGATCTGTAAAAAAGGCCTGCTCCCCTCTCCCAATTTACTCTCACAACTTGATCTGTAAAAAAGGCCTGCTCCCCACCTCTCCCAACTTGATCTGTAAAAAGGCTTGCTCCAATCCTCTCCCAAGAGTCCCCTTCCCCCATGGGTAAAGCCTACGGGGGAGGCAGAGAATTCTAAACTTGACCCTACCAGAAAGGAGGGGAACTCTGACCCTACCGGAAGGAAGGAAACTCTTGACACTGCAGGCAGGGAAGAGAACTCTGACCCTACCGCAATGTAAGTTAGGCTTTGTATTGTTGGGGATTTATTATGCTGTTAAGTGGACTAATTACAATTGCTATTTTGCTACATTTGTAACTTATTGGTAATGCCATTAGCTTGTAGCCTTGTTGACTTGTTAAGTTCAGACATGTCATCTCCTAATTACTGGATTGCCAACCCCTGTAACTGTTGCATGTTTGTAGCTATAAACTCTCCCTTTATAAACGCAACCTGTCTACACCTGAAAAACTCCAACCCTGCATTGAAATGGACTGATTGTCCACAAACTAGCTTGTGTGTGTGGCCCTTTGATACAGGGGGTTAAAGAGGGGAGAGGGGCAGAGGCCACAAAGGTACTCTGTCTGAGTCTGGGAATGTGGTTACCTGCATCACTCTGTGGCAGGGGTCTGATTTCACAACACGCACGCATACATGCACGCAGAGAAGCTGGATGTGATGGGGGTGTCCCTAGGGGGAATGGGGTTTGTGTGCTACCCATTCAGACCAGGACAGAAGGGACAAAAGCCCTGACAGGCAGTCACATAATATACTGATGGATTTAGGATAGTCATTGTTCCTCTGACTGTTCCCTAGGAAATTACATAGAGCTGTTGAATAAATGGCAACAAAATGTAGAGACATTTCCTGCTAAGTCATAGGTAAACACAAACAGGTCTATCGTCTTGTTAAAAGAAATAAAAATGTATATCTTCTCGTGACCCACCATGTAAGAAATACAACTGTTCTACCAGTGGTCTCTTCCCACCATTTGGGAAACATTGGGTGAAATCCTTCATACAATATGAGCTTATGCAGTACAGAGAATTTTCTGAAATCCCGAGCATCTGAAAAGTTTTCTGTGTGTAAATATCTGCGAGACGAAACAAAAAGGTCATAGTTTCAGTTAACAGTGGACCCCTGAAATGTTAAGATTCCTGAGAGGTCTGAGGTGACCTTCGTGAATGGCGGACAGAGAGAAGTTCAGAAATGTCTCACTGGCTTCCCAGAGAGCTGACCGCTGGCCACACCGACAGGAAGACAGGAAACAATCCTACACGTGTCACTGTATTGTCTATTCCCAGAGGTAGACTTTACCATAGACCAAGGTTTCCCAAACTTGGCCCTGGAGCCCCCCCCGGTGCCCATTTTGTTTTTTGCCCTAGCACTACACAGCCGATTCAAATAATCAACCTTATTATTTGAATCAACAGTGTATTTTTTTTATTTAACTAGGCAACCATGTAGTGCCTGGGCAAAAACTAAGTGCGTGCAGCCCTGGAGTTTGGGGTTACTCTGCCATAAACAATGAAGCTGAAACCAATGTCTTGTTATGTGTTCTCGGTTACACCTATTAACCTGACCTCGAACCTCCAGGACACCATTTCTGATTGATTCATCTAAGGACATGCCTGACACCCAAACTGATATTTCATTTCAGAATGTATTAAAATGGAGGTTAACGAACGGTTGGTTTAAACGTCAGCTGTGTCCTTGTAGTCTTTCCTTTCTAAAGCAGTACTATGGGTCAGGGTGAGCCACTGCAAACTTGCTCACAGGGTTCAAAAGTGGAAAAACATCTATGATTATCTACTGTTGCCTCCTGGTGGTTTATTCAGTCTATTACATTTTTCTAGATTCTAAATCTCTTAACACAGACATCACACGCAGAATTATACACATATATAATAGTTTAAATACACTTCCAGCCAATAAGCATTTTCCATATGTTTCTACCTTTCATTGCAATATTAATAAGCATTTGTATATCAATGTTAATCAAAATATCTAGTACACGTTTGTTTTTGTTTTTATACACAAAAAGGCTCTAAAGATACAGGACAAAAAGACAATAAAACAATAAAATTGACCACTTTAATTCTGCAAAGGACAACCATAGTCAATTTTCAATAGAAAAATTAAATGCACTAGGCTGCTTTGGGCTCATTTCTCAAGTTTTTCTCTCATCCAGGAATTCATCACCACCATCATCATCCCTGTTGCACAACCTTCATCTGAGAAGAGAGGGACAGAATCATAGCTCCTCACAGTTCTACAACAACCCAATAACAGAAAACACAGCACTTCTAGAACATCCAGAATTTTACAACAGAACTCCAGTAGTATTCTTATACGGTTTTAATCTAGAATCAGAATCATTATATCTGTGGTCAAAAGGCAGGACCAGACCTGAGGCTGCATTTCTTTTGATGTTAGTGGAGACAGTCAGTTTATGGTTTGGCTATGCATTTACTTCCCTTAACAATAAACAAAAACACTAAACAATCCCAACGTGGACTTAACACTTACTACCATGGTCTCACAACTCCTGGGATAAAACAAGCTTGTTACTGGAATAGGCCTCAGAGACTGAGGTTTCACATAAGGAGCTGCATGCAAAACTATGGTCGTATTTATTGGGCACCAAACGGAAGCAACCGGGCCGAAACGGGGAGATACTATCTGAACATGTACAATAAGAATCTCATTCTCGTGTTCCGTTTCAAAACGCTTTGCTACGTTGTTCCCTAATGAATACGACTCATGTCTCAGAACAATGGCTGCCAGTCAGTTACAAAGAATAACAGTAGAAAATACAGAATAACTCATGAGTTTTATGATCAGCCGTCAGTAGAACAGAGTTAAGAGAGAAGAGGAACATGTGATAAAGCCATTCTGTTGACTCATAAAAAACAGTTTCTTCAAGGTCCTAATCCCTGAAACCTCCCCTTCAAATATATCATTGTTTATTTATTTTAAATATATTTTTTATGAATCCACTTGAACATAAATAACACCATTATTGCTAATTAGAAGTACGTACAACCAGGGTTCTCCCCTAAGAATGTAAGAGGGGTGCTGTGCCACCTTGTAGACTGGTTGCGCCATTATGTAAATTATCTTTATTTGTTGTAATTTAAGCCAATTTTTTCTCTCTCTTGATTACAGAAAATGGCAGTTCGAGGTGTTAAAAAAAGCAAAAATCTGCCCCCCGCCACCATACTCAGCAGTACAACCTTGTTCAAAAATCCTGGAGAGAACCCTGTAACAAGTCACACATACTGGGATCAACGTTGTGGTACTATTTGGGCAAGGCAATGAACGGGCAATACAGAATAAAACAAAACATTCAAATGATCATCAATTGAGGAAGCGACTGAAATCTAAAACGAATACCGTAAACAAAGAAGCACTTCACAACGCCATGCACACAATTTCTAACAAAAATCATTTTTTAAATATCACTTTTAGAATGCATTATAATAACAGAGAATCAAACTGTAATTGATATCAAAACAATTAAACATATTTCTTATTTTCAGGTGAAAACAGTGAGGTTACATGAAAACATTAGAACCAATTAAGTGAATGCCTGTCCCAAATGGAACTATATTCCCTATATAGTACACTACTTTGACTAGAGCCCTATAGGTTCCAATCAAAAGCAATGAAATACAAAAAGAATAGAATGCCATTTAGGATTCAAACAATGAGAATCTATACATGGTCCTGGTGGGGGAAAACAACAACCATGGGTCCAAATGAAACTCAATCAAATGATGCTTGTTTTTAGCGCATATTTACAAGGTTGGTAAGAAACGTGTCCGATTAGACAACTCACTCACTGTCCAACTCCTTCATTAATTCATCTGAACCATTGGTTGTTTGGGATATTTGGTCAGGGGTGGCTTCTGTGGGAACCTCCTGGAATGAGAGAAACAAGAATTCCTCAGTTCATTTCAACATACAAAAACACAACAGCATTTGGCGGCATTGGACAAGCTAATGATTTCATTATGAAAAGTCCACATTATAGCTGTACTGCTTATCAATGCATTATGTAACAGTGAAGCTTCGAACTTGTACGACGAGTACTTTTGTCTCATCAAACAGCTGATTATATCACAAATCCTTTATCACAAAAACTTTACCATAGAGGACCACTTTGGAAACTAGTGTTTTAATTAACATGTTTAAGTGCCATTCTCTGGATATACAAACTACACTGAACAAAACGCAACATGTAGTGCTGGTACCATGTTTCATGAGCTGGAATAAAAGATCCCAGATCCCAGGTGTGGCATATCAAGAAGCTGATTAAACAGCATGATCATTACACAGGTGCAATTTGTGCTAGGGACAATAAATGGCCACTAAAATGTGCTATTTTGTCACAACACAATGCCACAGATATCTCAAGTTGAGGGAACGTGCAATTAGAATGCTGACTGCAGGAATGTCCACCAGAGCTGTTGCCAGAGAATTGAATGTCCATTTCTCTACTATATGCCACCTCCAACATTGTTTTAGAGTATTTGGCAAAATGTTCAGGCCTCACAACCATATGTATGGCGTCGTGTGGGCAAGCGGTTTGCTGATGTTAATGTTGTGAACAGAGTGCCCCATGGTAGCAGTGGGGTTGTGGTATGGGCAGGCATAAGCTACAGAACAACGAACACAATTGCATTTTATTGATGGCAATTTGAATGCACAGAGATACTGTGATGAGGTTTCTGTTATCAACAGATGCATATCTGTATTCCCAGTCATGTGAAATCCATAGATTAGAGCCTAATGAACTTATTTCAATTGACTGCTTTCCTTATATGAACTGTAACTCTGTAAAATCTTTGAAATTGTTGTATGTTGCGTTTATATTTTTGCTGTATATGTTTTTACCCAAATAAACCTAATTCAAGATCCGCAGAACGTAACTCGAAATGTAATGCAAATCTCCCATTAACAACTAACCAAATGCAGCAACTGTAAGGTTCTTTCTTTCTCTCTTTTACGTAACGAATAATTACCATTTAAAACCAAATCAAACATTATTTGACACATGCGCCGAATACAACAAGTGTAGACTTTACTGTGAAATGCTTTACTTACAAACCCTCAACCAACAGTGTGGTTCAAGAAGAATAAAATATTTAGCATGTAAGCTATTGAATAGGCAATACAGAATAACAGCAAGTAGCAGCAGTGCACAAGAGGGGGGGTCATTGTAAATTGTCCGGTGGCGACTTTTATCAATTGTTCAGCAGTCTAATAGCTTGGTGGTAGAAGTTGTTGAGGAGCCTTTTGGTAACTTGGGTGACTGGAGTCTCTGCCAATTTTATGGTCTTTCCTCTGACACCGCCTATTATATAGGTCCTGGACGGCAGGAAGCTTGGCCCCAGTGGTGTACTGGGGCCGTTCGCACTACTCTCTGTAGCACCTTACAGTCAGATGTCGAGCAGTTGCCATACGGTGATGCAACTGGTCAGGATGTTCTCGATGGTACAGCTGTAGAACCTTTTGAGGATCTGGGGACACATGCCAAATCTTTTCAGTCTCCTGATGGGGAAAAGATTTTGTCGTGCCCTCTTCACGACTGTCTTGGTATGTTTGGACCATGATAGTTCGTTGGTAAGGCGAACTCCAAGGAACTTGAAACTCTCGGCCAAGGCTCCACTACAGCCCCGTCAATGTTTTTTCCTGTAGTCCACAATCAGCTCCTTTGTCTTGCTCACATTGAGGGAGAGGTTGTTGTCCTGGCTCCAGCCTGCCAGTTCTCTGACCTCCTCCCTATAGGCCATATCATCGTTGATCAGGCCTAACACTTTTGTCGTCAGCAAACTTGATGGTGCTAGAGTCATGTTTGGCCACGCAGTCGTGGGTGAACAGGGAATACAGGAGGGGACTAAGTACACACCCCAGTGTTAAGGATTACCGTGGCAGACGTGTTGGTGCCTACTCTTACCACCTGGGGGCTGGATCCAGTTGCAGAGGGAGGTGTTTAGTCCCAGAGTCCTTAGCTTAGTGATGAGCTTTGTGGGCAATATGGTGTTGAACGCTGAGCTGTAGTCGATGAACAGCATTCTCACATAGGTGTTCCTTTTGTTCAAGTGAGAAAGGGCGGTGTGGAGTGCGATTGAGATTGTGTCATCTGTGGATCTGTTGGGGCGGTATGCAAATTGGAGTGGGTCTAGGGTGTCCAGGAGGATGCTGTTGATGTGAGCCATGACCAGCCTTTCAAAGCACTTCATGGCTACCGATGTAAGTGCCACTGGGCGGTAATCATTTAGGCAGGTTACCTTTGGGCACAGGGACTATGGTGGTCTGCTTGAAACATGTAGGTATTACAGACTCGGTCAGGGAGAGGTTGAAAATGTCAGTGAAGACACTTGACAGTTGGTCCGCCCATGCTTTGAGTACACGTCCTGGTAATCTGTCTGGCCCAGCGGCTTTGTGAATGTTGACCTGTTTAAAGGTTTTGTTCACATCGGCTATCGAGAGCGTTATCACACAGTTATCCAGAACAGCTGGTGCTCTCATGCATGCTTCAGTGTTGCTTGCCTCGAAGCGAGCATAAAAAGGCATTTTGCTCGTCTGGTAGCCTCGCGTCACTGGGCAGCTCGCATCTGGGTTTCCCTTTGTAGTCAGTAATAGTTTTCAAGCCCTGCCACATCCGACGAGCGTCAGAGCCGGTGTAGTAGGATTCAATCTTAATCCTGTATTGACACTTTGCTTGTTTGATGGTTCATCTGAGGGCATAGCGGGATTTCTTATAAGTGCTCGGATTAGTCTCCCGCTCCTTGAAAGCGGCAGCTCCAGCCTTTAGCCCGATGCGGATGTTGCCTGTAATCCATGGCTTCAGGTTAGGATGTACGTACAGTCACCATCATCGATCCACTTATTAATAAAGCAAAACAGTCCAGTAGTGTAGCATCCGCGTCATCGGACCACTTCCGTATTGAGCAAGTCACTGGTACTTCCTGCTTTAGTTTTTGCTTGTAAGCAGGAATCAAGAGGATATAACTGTGGTCAGACTTGCCAAATGGAGGGCGGGGGGGAGCTTTGTATGCATCTGTGTCTGTGGAGTAAAGGTGGTCTAGGATTTATTTTTCCCAGGTTGCACATGTGACATGCTGGTAAAAAAATTCTAGAACTGATTTAAGTTAGCCTGCATTAAAGTCCCTGGCCACTAGGAGCGCCGCTCATGTCTACGAAAAAATCAGTTAACCAGTCAATCAATCGTACCTTCTTGAGGACTCCCTGAAGTTCATTCATGGCATTGCCCAGGTTGTTAAGTGTCTTGCTAAGCTGGTTGTGGTAGACCGTGTTCTGTTCCTCTGTGGTCCTGAGGTTGTTCTCTGTCTGGCCCAGGGTTCCCTTCACCTCCTCCAGATCTTTAGACAGGACTCTATTAGCAGATACCAGCTGGAGGATCTGCTTGGTGTCCTCGACTGGAACACACACACACAAATTAATGAGAAAATGTATTTAAAATCTCAATGTCTAGGCTTACTTCAAATTCAAGAACCTTATGCATTGTCAATGTTTATTTAAATTTCAAGACATTTCTACAAGTAGTTTTCCGAGAGCGAGTGAGCAAGCGAGAGAAAGGAGTGTAGTATTGCCACCACCTTGAATAAAGGAGCAAAATGCTGTACTTCTAGTTGAACTACTACAAATATCAGGTCTGAATCCTAACTTAAGACACACTACTGACGTCAATAAGGGAGTTGATTAAAGTCAGAATTTTGTGTTTTTAAGTTGGGATTGTGTTGGAGATAAGTGGATTGTCCTACCCATTTTGGAGTCCTGCACCATTAGTTTCTGCTCAATCTCCTCCCTGGCCTTCTCACTCTTGTCCAGTTTCTGCATCATGCTGCCCACATCCACCATGGCTCCATTATACACTATCAGACTGCTGCCTCCTCCTGACTCACTAGCCTCTGCTAGCGCTGCCTGGCCACGAGAGACAAACATGGGCAGCAACGCACGGTTACCTGAGGGAAGGGAGAAATAGGGAAACCAAGGGGAGAGGTAGAAAGGAAGAGAGAGAGGTGGAGGGAAAGAGTCGAAAGTGTAGGACTCAAAATAAACCACACTCCGTCAGTTCTTACTATGTTAGATATTCACCTAAATCACTGGTGAAGGAATAGATTATTCTGTTCAACATTAGTGAAGCTTTAAAATGCTTTGAGACGAGTCATAAAGAGAACTATTAACCCACTCCAGTGTCTCCTTCACTCACCTAGCAGGTTGTCCAGCAGGCCTTCACTGAAGGAAGGAGCCGCCTCGTCTTTAGCTGCGTCTGTTAGTTTACGGTAGTAACACGACTCTCTTACCACTGGCTTGTTCAACAACTTCTTTACCTGCAAATTAATCAACATTATAAAAAGGGCTAAATATCACTCGCATATATTGTGACAAATATATTTAAAAAAAGGGTAAGACTGGCGTGTGTAACCTTCAGCTCTAGACAGGTATAAGCCCCTGTGTGTGTGTGTGTGTGTATACCTGAGCTCTGGACAGATGTAACCCCAGTGTGTGTATGATATATATATATATATATATACATACACACACACACTGCTCAAAAAAATAAAGGCAACACTTAAACAACACAATGTAACTCCAAGTCAATCACACTTCTGTGAAATCAAACTGTCCACTTAGGAAGCAACACTGATTGACAATACATTTCACATGCTGTTGTGCAAATGGAATAGACAACAGGTGGAAATTATAGGCAATTAGCAAGACACCCCCAATAAAGGAGTGGTTCTGCAGGTGGGACCACAGACCACTTCTCAGTTCCTATGCTTCCTGGCTGATGTTTTGGTCACTTTTGAATGCTGGCGGTGCTTTCACTCTAGTGGTAGCATGAGACAGAGTCTACAACCCACACAAGTGGCTCAGGTAGTACAACTCATCCAGGATGGCACATCAATGCGAGCTGTGGCAAGAAGGTTTACTGTGTCTGTCAGCGTAGTGTCCAGAGCATGGAGGCGCTACCAGGAGACAAGCCAGTACATCAGGAGACGTGGAGGAGGCCGTAGGAGGGCAACAACCCAGCAGCAGGACCGATACCTCCGCTTTTGTGCAAGGAGGAGAAGGAGGAGCACTGCCAGAGCCCTGCAAAATGACCCCCAGCAGGCCACAAATGTGCATGTGTCTGCTCAAACGGTCAGAAACAGACTCCATGAGGGTGGTATGAGGGCCCGACGTCCACAGGTGGGGGTTGTGCTTACAGCCCAGGACGTTTGGCATTTGCCAGAGAACACCAAGATTGGCAAATTCGCCACTGGCGCCCTGTGCTCTTCACAGATGAAAGCAGGTTCACACTGAGCACGTGACAGACGTGACAGTCTGGAGACGCAGTGGAGAACGTTTTGCTGCCTGCAACATCCTCCAGCATGACCGGTTAGGAGGTGGGTCAGTCATGGTGTGGCATTTCTTTGGGGGGCCGCACAGCCCTCCATGTGCTCGCCAGAGGTATCCTGCCACTAGGTACCGAGATGAGATCCTCAGACCCCTTGTGAGACCATATGCTGGTGTGATTGGCCCTGGGTTACTCCTAATGCAAGACAATGCTAGACCTCATGTGGCTGGAGTGTGTCAGCAGTTCCTGCAAGAGGAAGGCATTGATGCTATGGACTGGCCCGCCCGTTCCCCAGACCTGAATCCAATTGAGCACATCTGGGACATTATGTCTCGCTCCATCCACCAATGCCACGTTGCACCACAGACTGTCCAGGAGTTGGCAGATGGTTTAGTCCAGGTCTGGGAAGAGATCCCTCAGGAGACCATCCGCCACCTCATCAGGAGCACGCCCAAGCATTGTAGGGAGGTCATACAGGCACGTGGAGGCCACACACACTACTGAGCCTCATTTTGACTTGTTTTAAGGACATTACATCAAAGTTGGATCAGCCTGTAGTGTGGTTTTCCACTTTAATTTTGAGTGTGACTCCAAATCCAGACCTCCATGGGTTGATACATTTGATTTCCATTGATAATTTGTGTGATTTTGTTGTCAGCATATTCAACTATGTAAAGAAAAAATTATTTAATAAGAATATTTCATTCATTCAGATCTAGGATGTGTTATTTGAGTGTTCCCTTTATTTTTTTGAGCAGTGTATATACCTGGGCTCTGGACAGATGTAACCCCAGAGTGTACATGATGTCCTCCAGGTCTTTCTCCAGTAGGTAGCCACAGTGGCTCTGGTCAAAGTAGACAAAGGCCATGAGCAGGTCCTTGTTGTAGGTCACCATCTGCTTCTTCTCCTTGTCTTTAGAGGAACCCTCTTTGGACTTCCTGTCGTCTCTCCTGTCCCTGTCGTTAGAGTCCTCATCGTCTTTATCTGAGAGAGGGCAGGAGAGGAGCGCGTCAGTGGAGAATGAGAGGAGAGGAAAGTGTCAGTGGAGAATGAGAGGAGAGGAAAGTGTCCAGTGGAGAATGAGAGGAGAGGAAAGTGTCAGTGGAGAATGAGGGGAGAGGAAAGTGTCAGTGGAGAATGAGAGGAGAGGAAAGTGTCAGTGGAGAATGAGAGGAGAGGAAAGTGTCAGTGGAGAATGAGAGGAGAGGAAAGTGTCAGTGCAGAATGAGAGGGCAGGAGAGGAAAGTGTCCGTGCAGAATGAGAGGACAGGAGAGGAAAGTGTCCGTGCAGAATGAGAGGGCAGGAGAGGAAAGTGTCCGTGCAGAATGAGAGGGCAGGAGAGGAAAGTGTCAGTGGAGATGAGAGGGCAGGAGAGGAAAGTGCCCGTGCAGAATGAGAGGACAGGAGAGGAGAGTGTCAGTGGAGATGAGAGGGCAGGAGAGGAAAGTGTCAGTGCAGAATGAGAGGGCAGGAGAGGAAAGTGCCCGTGCAGAATGAGAGGGCAGGAGAGGAAAGTGTCCGTGCAGAATGAGAGGACAGGAGAGGAAAGTGTCCGTGCAGAATGAGAGGGCAGGAGAGGAAAGTGTCCGTGCAGAATGAGAGGGCAGGAGAGGAAAGTGTCCGTGCAGAATGAGAGGGCAGGAGAGGAAAGTGTCAGTGGAGATGAGAGGGCAGGAGAGGAAAGTGTCCGTGCAGAATGAGAGGGCAGGAGAGGAAAGTGTCCGTGCAGAATGAGAGGACAGGAGAGGAGAGTGTCAGTGGAGATGAGAGGACAGGAGAGGAGAGTGTCAGTGGAGATGAGAGGACAGGAGAGGAGAGTGTCAGTGGAGATGAGAGGACAGGAGAGTGTCAGTGGAGATGAGAGGACAGGAGAGTGTCAGTGGAGAATGAGAGGACAGGAAAGGATTGTGTCAGTGGAGAATGAGAGGACAGGATTATCATGTGTACCATCTTCATCGTCGTCGTCTTCGGCCTCAAGAGGGTCATACTCCTCAGCATTGGTGTTGTTGCTCTCATCCTCCTCCTTCTCCTCTATAGACTCCTCCTTTTTCAGCACCTCCTTCTCTTCCTTCTCACCCCCCTCCTCGCCCTCCTTCTCACCCCCCTCCTCGCCCTCCTTCTCGTCCCCCTCCTCCTGGGTTAGGAAAATACATAACAGGAACAAGTTAGAACTAGCAGACCGTTTGAAAATCCAAGCATTTGAATCATGGCGTAAGCTTGTATTTTAAGTAAGCTACAATGTAAACTGCTTCATGATCTAGTAAAACTGTCAATATGAATACAATTCATCTTCAAAAGCTATGAGCCACCCACCTTCCTCTCCTGTTCCTCTTCCTTTGCCTTCTTCATCGCCGGCTCTCCGTTCTCCTCCTCGCCTTTCTTCACTTCCCCCTTCTGCCCCGCCTCTTTCTGCCCCGCCTCTTTCTGCCCCGCCTCTTTCTGCCCCGCCTCTTTCTGCCCCGCCTCTTTCTGCCCCGCCTCTTTCTGCCCCGCCTCTTTCTTGGCCTTCACCTTCTTGTCTTTCTTGTCATCCTTGCAGGGCACAGAGGCCAGGGCCTTGAAAATCCTGTAGCCAAAGTCTCTCTGTAGCATCTCATTAAACAGCTCCGCAAACAGAGACACCTGGAAAGAAGAGAAGACAGCAATATTTGATGCAAATCTGTACTTCTAGGCATCTAAATGAGTGTTCAAGTGTGTATGTCCTGAATGTGTGTGTTGTCTCACCTCGAAAGAGTGTTCCTTGTTGTCCTCCAGTCTGTAGTCCAGCAGCACGCTCAGAGACATGACGCTGCAGTCAAACTTTCCGCTCTTGGCCGCCCAGTTGGGGTGAACGATGATGGTGGGCTCGTCTGGCAGGACGTACCGCTTCTCTCTGCGCTGGCGCTCCAACTCCTCCTGCTTCTTCCTTTCCTCCTCCTGATGGACAGACAGACAGAGGGAAGGAGAATCAGAAACAAGTAATCAGTCGATCCATTCTAGTAAACCAGCCATAGTGATGCTGTTGGTAAGTGTGTTAACTGTAGCTAAGTGCATTAAAAGCATACCTCTGTCCAGCTTTTGTGCGTCTGTCTATAAGTACATACACTAGCCGAAGTGCCCAAACCTCCTGTACCTCTCTGTCCTCCTCTATAAGTTGAGGCGCCTCCTCCTCCGGGGCCTGGCTCTCCGGTAACTCGGGCTCCTTGGCCTCCTCCACCTGCTCTTCCACCTTCAACTGCTTGGTGAGACGGGCAATCAGCTGGGACTTTAACCCCTTAGAGCTCAGGGAGCGGGACTCTAACTCCTTACGAAGGTCATTCACCTACAGCGGAGAGAGGTGGTTGGTCAGTTCAACATTAAGCATTATGACACATTTTGAAAAGTTACGAACTTGCCCATTTACAATGTCTCTTGCATATGGATTGGATATACAATGTGATTCAAACTATTTTGTGCTGAACAAACGTGGCAAGTGAGCAGTATGCAGATTGCGGAAGCCGCTTCTTTTGTATCACTTTACGACGCAGCAACACGTCAGTCAACACGTCAGTCAACACGTCAGTCAACACGTCAGTCAACACGTCACTACATCAACACAGGAATGAGCCACACAATACATAAGTGCATAACAAAAAAATATATGCACACCAGGAAACTTCCTGTGGAGAAGCTAATTATATACAGGAATGTACTGTCTTTAGAATGTACTGAATGTACTGTCTTTATATACAGGAATGACTTGTGATTAGTCTATTGTTAAGATGGTTGTGAAGTTGCATGGCTAGAGAGATGAGGATGTGGGTCCTGCCTCTGACTCGCTAGCAGTGCCAAGGTTATGGTATTTCCTGCAGTGATCATCACCATACACATACAAAAAACATGTAGACTATGTACTCACTCTAATGTAAATCTCTTTAAATAGAAATATCTGCTAGGTGTCTTTGAAAGTCAAAGTAATTCACTTTGTATTGACTGAGTAATATTCAGTCATTTCTCAAGTAAAGGCTATTCAACAATCAAATACTTGAGAACCCTACCTTCATTGATTTCGGATCAAGCTTAGCCCAGTGTGTCGGAGTGGTCACCTCCTTCGAATCTTCTTCATCCTTCTCCTCTTCCTCCTTTGAGAAAGAACCATCCAACCGAGACAGAAACAAAGAAAGAGAGGGACAGCAAACCATTAAATCACCACTTCTGTCATTTTAAGTAGTAAAAAAAAATAAAAAATTGATCCGTGCAAGAAGCAAGGTTCACATCCTGTGTCTCTGATAGTTTCTCTGGTCCTAGTGAGTAGCTCTGGGATGATAAAGTAGTCCTCTGCTACTGCAGGGTGGGTAGGTAGGTAACACAGGGATACCACCCTCTAGTTCTATATAATAAAACCTTTATCAAACCAACGGAAAACCAATGCCCCCGCCCCCCAGCGGCCAATCAATCACGTTCTGTGGAACACAAAAAGGTAAATCAATGACAGTGGGTTCCAAAGGGGCTGTGGTCTGTGTAGTTGAAGCTTCATCAGGTTCAACTCAAAGCTGGTGCCCCCAAACTCAGTGTGTAGCTTAACTGTCTGTATGGAGTTCCCTAGCTAGCCATCCTAATCTAACATGGATTCTGATTAGGGATAGTTCTGGATTCTGCATTCTTTTGGTTCAGTTTAGGTTCTAGAACATCATAGAAAACCTTATGTCAAACCAACTGCCCTGGAACAAACCAAGCTCTAGATACAGTCCAATCAAAAACAGGGACAGACAAGAGACAGAACTTAGGGGAGGGGATTTTCTCTCCTTTCGAATTCAGCAGATATTGAAGTTAACAAATTATTATAAAAAGGAAACAAAATCTAGAACATACACACATCAACGCAACTGGCTCTGCAGGTTCCAGTAGAATCCTCAGTGGTTCCAAGCAAAGAATCAAATGTCATTTTATCCACCCCACTTGCAAGTAGACAATTCCAAGCAGGGTCATTTTTGATTAAATGTGATAATAACACAAGCAAATTAAAACTTAAGCTATATCCAGTTTGGTACCCAATTATGAGACATTTCTAGAGCTGGAAGCTGATTGGCCAGTTGCGGCGGTATCGATCAGATACAACCTAGTCTCCTTCCACTGTGTGTCTGCCGAGTTTGAGGGCAGGGAGGGGTGTAGGGCGGGGAGGGTGGGGGTAGGAGCAGGTAGCAGGACGGTAGGAGAGGAACTGAACCTAAAGGGGGTATGGTAGTTCAGGATTCTGCCTGCATTGTGTGTATTTAGGTGTGTATAACATATGTAGTGTGTGTATCTGGGGTTGTTGTGTCTAGTGAATATCCTGTGCCTGTGTTGGTCCTGTGAGAAGCAGGGGAAATGAGAAGAAAGGGATTAGCGGTTCAGTGCCTGTTCTCCATCAGCCTCCTTCCTCTCGGCGGACAGCTTCTCAGCCAGCTGCTCCCGGAGTCCCCGCGACAGCCCCTCCCACTCTGAGCGGGTAGGAAGACAATGCCAAACATCCGGGAGAAACAAAACCACTGTCTCCACATGTGCGGGCACTGTCCGCCCCTTGTGAGTCTCCTCAGGGCGATGATAGCGAATCTCTGCAAAACGATACCTGTCGCAAAGGAAGAAGGCGCATTGGAAAGAAACATTCCAGTCAGGGAAACACATCTCTTAAAAACAGGGCTAGGGCTAGCCTAGGCTACATTCCCCCAAATGACTTTTGAACTTGTTACAGTATCCCCCCAACACACAGAACACACAATTAGCATAACGGAACCCAGTCCGCAGCTCTCCATTGGTTGTCAGGGGTAACGGTGGCCATTTTGGTCAATTTGACAGAAAAACATCACCCCTGGTAACACCCCCAAAACCGCCCCAACCCTCGCCTTCAGCCAATTAAAGCTCAGTATTTCTCTGTTCGCGGAGGGGAGTTTTTGAGAGAAGACACAGAATCATAGGACAGGACAGTGAAAGCAAGAAGTTAAATATGTAAGATATTTAACAGAATGAAAGGGGGAAAAAATCAACACAAAAAGGTTATTGTGGTGTCTTCTGGTCCGGGAGACTGCTCTTTGAGCCACAGAATCAATCACTCATTCATCCGCCCACATAGATATACAAAGATGGAGAAAAGCAGGACGTCATCATACCGTAGCCAACGGGACATATTGCGAAACAAAAAATTATTAAGAGGCAAATCAAATGACAGAATCATAGTCATTAACGTCCAAAAAACAAACCAACAAAAAAAAGCACCCATCCAAAGTGTCAGATTGATATTAAGCGTTGGAAGGTGAGAAAACCATCACGGACCGTCACCATTTGTATTTTTTTGGTAATGATATTACCACAGGTCTAGTTATATAGAGAAAAACCACAGAGACAGAAAAGAGAGAAGGGAGGTTGAGGAGGAGAGCAGGACTTACCACTGAGTGCAGAGACTCAGGTCTATGCCTGTGAGGGCCTTACAACAGCGTATGGCTGTCTTTATGAGCACAGCCGGGTCCTTCTCAGGGTCCACTCCATCCAGGGAGGGGGACCAGTGGCCCCCGATGGCCATAGCCTCGTCCTTACCCCGCATCCCCACCAGGAACTGAGAGAGAAATAGAGACAGAAGGACAGAGAAATTGGAAAGAGAAACAAGAGAAGTAAAAAAGAAAGAAGCCTAAGCTATGCAACTTACTCATAACTACTACGTACTGTACGAACCAGTGGTTGACACCTAACTGACCTTGATGAGGCGGGCGGGGTGCTGGAAAGAGTCTCTAAGTTCTTGGGGGTCCTCAGCCAGAGCACAGGACTTATGGTAGAGCTCCTCTAGACTGGGGTTGGCCAGCAACATCACCTATTCAACACAAGACAACAGACAGGACAAGTCAAGGTGTGAACGTTTGTGTGTGGACTACCTTATTGCTGTAAGTGGTATTAGGTGTGTGTATCACAGCATAGCGCTGAACAGGTGTGTGTGTCGGGGTTTCCGTTAGCCAGTAATAGCCGGCTTTCGTCCGCATAAAAAAAAAAAAGCAGATAAAATTGCTGCCGGCAAATTGTCTGGGAGAAGAAGACTGCTTTATATCCTCTTCATTGATGGAAATACATTTGACTGGTCATGCTTATCGGTCTATAGATTAATTTGCATAATTTAGTGGAATTAAATTAGAGCTTGTGTACAGTATATTGGTTATGCATCTTATTTATCACACTCGTACAGCATACAGATACAGAGCCTTTTAGTGGAAAATCTGTCAGACAGCGTAAGAGCTGCTGCTGCCTCTTGTGGTGCTTTCAAGACAACTGGGAAATAGATCAAATCATGATGCCAGCGATCTTCAGGTCGGAGCTCTAGAAAGAGGCCTGAGTTCCTGAGTTGGATGACCGTTCAAACAGATTTTTCCCAGTAGGATCTCGTTTTTCTTTTCTCCAGTTCCCAATTGTCTTGAACACACTAAGGTCACAAGACTTCAGAGTTCTCAGTTGTTTTGAACGTGGCATCAAATGGCAACAGAAGGCAAGCTTCAGCGGGTCACACCACTTTGCAATGAGCTGGAGGCAGTATGCAATTAGAAAACATTTAATACATATGAGGCATGTCTTACCTTGCTTCAAAGTAGCCTATTAGAGCTCCTCTCTTTCAAATCAAATCCAATTGTATTGGTCACATACACATGGTGAGCAGATGTTCATGCGAGTGTAGCGAAATTCTTGTGCTTCTAGTTCCGACCGTGCAGTAATATCTAACAAGTAATCTAACAATTTCACAACAACTACCTTACACACACGTGTGTAAAGGAATTAATGAGAATATGTACATATAAATGTATGGATGACCGATGGCCGTGCGGCATAGGCAAGATGCAGTAGATGGTATAGAGTACAGTATACACAGTTGAAGTCGGAAGTTTACAAACACAGAGATAGAAGCTGTTTTTCAATCTCAAGGCTATCAGACTGTTAAACAGCCACCACCAGCACAGAGAGGCAGCTGCCTACCTACAGACTTGATATCATTGACCACTTTAATAAATGGAACACTAGTCACTTTAATAATGCCACTTTAAGAATGTTTACATACCTCACATTACTCATCTCATGTAGAGGTCGACCGATTAATCGGAATGGCCGATTAATTAGGGCCGATTTCAAGTTTTCATAACAATCTGGACACAATTTTTAATATATTTTTTACACCTATATTTAATCTTTATTTAACTAGGCAAGTCAGTTAAGAACGCATTCTTATTTTCAATGACGGCCTAGGAACAGTGGGTTAAACTGCCTTGTTCAGGGGCAGAATGACAGATTTGTACCTTGTCAGCTCTGGGATTCAATCTTGCAACCTTACAGTTAACTAGTCCAACGCTCTAACCACCTGATTACATTGCACTCCACGAGGAGCCTGCCTGTTACGTGAATGCAGTAAGCCAAGGTAAGTTGCTAGCTAGCATTAAACTTATCCTATAAAAAACAATCAATCATAATCACTAGTTAACTACACATGGTTGATGATATTACTAGTTTATCTAGCGTGTCCTGCGTTGCATATAATCGATGCGGTGCGTATCATTGCTCCAATGTGTACCTAACCATAAACACCAATGCCTTTCTTAAAATCAATACACAGATGTATATATTTTTAAACCTGCATATTTAGCTAAAATAAACAAATTAGCAGGCAATATTAACCAGGTGAAATTGTGTCACTTCTCTTGCGTTCATTGCACGCAGAGTCAGGGTATATGCAACAGTTTGGGCCAAATTTTAATTTGCCAGAATTTTACATAACATTGAAGGTTTTGCAATGTAACAGCAATATTTAGACTTATGGATAACACCCGTTAGATAAAATGCGAGTGTAATAAACGTCTTGTTTTCGAGATCATAGTTTCCGGATTCGACCATATTAATGACCTGTTTCTGTGTGTTATCATGTAATAACTAAGTCTATGATTTGATAGGGCAGTTTGACTGAGCGATGGTAGGCACCAGCAGGCTCGTAAGCATTCATTCAAACAGCACTTTCGTGCGTTTGCCAGCAGCTGTTTATGACTTCAAGCCTATCAACTCCCGAGATTAGGCTGGTGTAACCGATGTGAAATGGCTAGCTAGTTAGCGGGGTGCGCGCTAATAGCGTTTGAAATGTCACTCGCTCTGAACCTTGGCGTGGTTGTTCCCCTTGCTCTGCATGGGTAACGCTGCTTCGAGGGTGGCTGTTGTCAATGTGTTCCTGGTTCGAGCCCAGGTAGGAGCGAGGAGAGGGATGAAAGCTATACTGTTACACTGGCAATACTAAAGTGCCTATAAGAACAGCCAATAGTCAAAGGTTAATGAAATACAAATGGTAGAGAGAGAAATAGTCCTATAATTCCTATAATAACTACAACCTAAAACTTCTTACCTGGGAATATTAAAGACTCATGTTAAAAGGAACCACCAGCTTTCATATGTTCTCATGTTCTGAGCAAGGAACTTAAACGTTAGCTTTCTTACATAGCAAATATTGCACTTTTACTTTCTTCTCCAACACTTTGTTTTTGCATTATTTAAACCAAATTGAACATGTTTCATTATTTATTTGAGGCTAAATGGATTTAATTGATGTATTATATTAAGTTAAAATAAGTGTTCATTCAGTATTGTTGTAATTGTCATTATTACAAATAAATAAATAAAAATAGGCCGATTAATCGGTATCGGCCTTTTTTGGCCCTCCAATAATCGGATTCGGCGTTGAAAAATCATAACCGGTCGACCTCTAATCTCATATGTATATACTGTATCCTTCACTATCTATTCTTTACTATCTATTTCATCTTAGCCGCTCTGTCACTGCTCATCCATATACTTTATACTTACAGTTGAAGTCGGAAGTTTACATACACTTGGGTTAGAGTCATTAAAACTTGTTTTTCAACCACTCCACAAATTTCTTGTTAACAAACTATAGTTTTAGCAAGTCAGTTTGGACATCTGCTTTGTGCATGACATGTCATTTTCCCAACAATTGTTTACAGACAGATTATTTCACTTATAATTCACTGTATCACAATTCCAGTGGGTCAGGAGTTTACATACACTAGGTTGACTGTGCTCGTGTCATCACGGGAAAATATAAAGAAAGAAATTGAAAGAAATTGTAGACCTCCACAAGTTTGGTTCATCCTTGGGAGCAATTTCCAAACGCCTGAAGGTACCACGTTCATCTGTCCAAACAATAGTACGCAAGTATAAACACCATGGGACCACGCAGCCGTCATACCGCTCAGGAAGGAGAAGTGTTCTGTCTCCAAGAGATGAACGTACTTTGGTGCGAAAAGTGCAAATCAATCCCAAAACAACAGCAAATGACCTTGTGAAGATGCTGGAGGAAACAGGTACAAAAGTATCTATATCCACATTAAAACAAGTCCTATATTGACATAACCTGAAAGGTCGCTCAGCAAGGAAGAAGCCACTGCTCCAAACCCGCCATAAAAAAGAGAAGAAAAGAGAAGTCTGATGAAACAAAAATAGAACTGTTTGGCCATAATGACCATCGTTATGTTTGGAGGAAAAAGGGGGAGGCTTGCAAGCCGAAGAACACCATCCCAACCGTGAAGCACGGGGTGGCAGCATCATGTTGTGGGGGTGCTTTGCTGCACGAGGGACTGGTGCACTTAAAAAAATAGATGGCATCATGAGAAAATAAAATTATGTGGATATATTGAAGCAACATCTCAAGACATCAGTCAGGAAGTTAAAGCTTGGTCGCAAATGGGTATTCCAACTGACTAAGACTGACCTAAGACATGGAATTTTTACTGGGATTAAATGTCAGGAATTGTGAAAAACTGAGTTTAAATGTATTTGGCTAAGGTGTATGTAAACTTCCGACATCAATTGTACATATGAGATGAGTAATGTAGGGTATGTAAACATTATATAAACTGGCATTGTTTAAAGTGACTAGTGATACATATATTACATCCAATTTTTTATTATTAAAGTGGCTAGAAATTTGAGTCAGTATGTTGGCAGCAGCCACTCAATGTTAGTAATGGCTGTTTAACAGTCTAATGGCCTTGAGATAGAAGCTGTTTTTCTTTTTTTTTCTGCCTTTCTAACGGGTATATTTTCATCTTCGTCACATGAAAACGCTCGCATGTGCAGTGCCCTTTTGACATTGACGGTTTCCCGCTAATTGCATTTTTGAACGAACAGTCGCGCTTATAATGTGTAGAAATAATAGTTTGAGCTAAACGTTGTGATCTGTTGCATCAGACTTGCTTTTTAACATTTAGTTTTTTAAATGCCTAGGCATACTGGTTGGATGAATTTGGGATTTATCATCCCATAACTGTCCCAGAGTCTGTTTGGAATAGGCTATTTCTTTCTCGACAAGCTGACAAATAGATTAGGTAGACTAAACATTTGTACTTTAGTAGATTGACAGAGGCTAGTGATGCATGTGTGTCCGTTAAATTTCCCAAATGTCCGGTCAATTAAAATGCTGCCGGTCAAATATCTGGTGCCACATTTTCCTAACGGAAACCCTGGTGTGTGTACACTTGCATGCAGCCCGTCTGTGTGTATACCCCACCTTAGCGCTGTATGTGTGGTTGGCATCGGGTGGGTCCAGCACAGCAGTGTTCTTGACCAGAGAGTCCACCTCCTTGTGCATGATGTGGAAGTTACAGTAGTTGCCGAACTGGAAGGGTCGTTGCAGGGGGAAGCCATCCACCCAGGTGAACATAGCATTAAAGAAGTCACTGGGGATGTACAGGCTCTGGTAGCGTCTCCTCAGCTCCATCATGTCACAGTTAGAACTGGAGGGGAGAGAAATAGTTCTGTCAGAACGGGGAGAGAAAATAGTACCTTTCTCCCTAATGTACAGTCACTGCAAATGGTTCTAGAATGGACGAAGAGCACCTGGGATCCGCTTCCATGCAGCTACAACACACATTGTTTGTTTGATCAATTACCAAACATATTTTATACAAACTCAGTTGACCTCATATGCACTTTCTTTATAACTATCAGAAACAGAATGAAAGCTGTATGAAAACTGTAAGAAAGGCCCAGAGAGGTTTCCAATACCCCTTGAATATATACAGTTCACTAGACACAAAGTTCTGAAGTAAACTGACCCGACTCAGAGATAGTATCAAATCAAAAGCTGAAAGTGATCAATCATCACAATGAATGTCTGACCCACCCGTCCAGGCTGAACTTGGAGAACTGGACAGTATAGCGAGGCACCACCTTGCGAGGGCGGCGGGGGGAGCGGTCACGTCTCGGAGAACGGTCCCTGGAGCGTTTACGTGTGGGAGAGCGCTCTCTGGACCTCCTGCGCTCACGGTCTCTTTCACGACTGCGTTCATCCTTGGTCCTGAGGATGAGTTCAGGGCGGTCGTTGCGGTTGGGGAAGCGGGGGGAGGGGTCCAGGCGCCTGACTGGCTGAGGCATCATCCTCCTTGGGGGCTGGAGCAGACCTCCTGAGAACACATCTAGAGGGACGGGCAAACACACATTAAAAATCCAAATGTCTTTATTTTCTGCAGAAGTAGCAAGCTAGCAACTCAAAGCAAACGCATCGGAGAAACACTAATCGTCATCATAGAGCCCCCTACCTTTGGGTGGTGGCTGTGACAGCAAGGGCGGAGGGGGGTTCAGAAGGAGCGGGGCCAGGGAGGCAGCAGAGAACTGGGCCTGGAGCAGGGGAGGGGGTCCCTGGGCCTGTACACTGAAAGTGTTGGGGGGAGGCAGAGACTGGGGCATGTTGGGACCCGGTTTCATCATGTTGGGGCCTCCAGGCTGACTCTGGAGAGGGGGGGAGAGAGGAGAGGTTAGCATTATCCCAGGGCTGTTCCATGACGTATGCTGTTATCAGAGTAAGTTTTTTTTGTTTTGATTCCTTGTCCCAAATAGGAGCCTTTAGTTTAAGAAATATGCTTCATTATGCATAGAGGACATGCACCAAATGAACCAGAGGTTTGTGCCGCTCCCAACAGGTAACCAGGTGCTAAAGCAAAACAGAACTAGAGGAGTGAGGTTTGGTTAGACATCTTTCAGCCACATTATTTTGGGGGGCGGTGCAGTCATGCAACTGTGTGCTAAAGCAAAACAGAACTAGAGGAGTGAGGTTTGGTTAGACGTCAATGAAGTACAATGACTAAATTCTGTCAAAAAACGAGAAAACTTCTGCCGAAGTAGCATATATTCGGTCAGCATTATCGACAAGGACAAGTTCCATGAAGAAACAAGGCAACAGTAAACATGTTGTCTCCCACGAATGATGCAGCGCCCTACCCTGCCTTGGGCAAATTAATGCTATTTTCTAAATGGCGGATATCTACGGCAAGACTCATCATTCACGTTTGGTAAAAATCGGGCCAGTGGTGTCAGATATAGCGTGGGTTAGCAACACATCTCCCTGAGCATGTGTGCCAAATTTCAGCACTCCGAGTCAAATAGATTAAGAGATATAATCATGTGCCCTTTATATAGTGCCACCAGGTGGTTGATATGAATATTCTTGCAATATGTTGAGTCTTGACAACATGTGTACCAAATTGTGTTACAATACGAATACCCTTGACTGATTTATATGCCAGACCACACTCACGTGAATGTTTATTGGTTAATAGCGGCCTTCTTGAAAATATTGGAGGTGAGAGACCTTTGTCCATAGATGTCACATATCAAGTTTTGAGTAGATCAGTCATTCGGTGTCAAAAGTGTAGCGTTTTAAGTGTATTTCTCAAAATACTAAATGGTGGAAAATCCTGAGGCAAATGTATTTATTGTGAGGAAAGGGACCTATGTACCGAATTTCATTGCTTTAGGTCAAACGGTGTGATGGGGTGTGACCTTTCAAAGTTAGCATTTTCAATCTCTTGTCATAGTGGCACCATCTGGCCAGTCAGTATACTTTTTTTATATGCCGGATCTTTATCGCAAGACTCAAGTTCCATCAAAATCTGGCCAGTGCTGTCTGAGATATTGTGTGTGACTAACATACAAACGAATGTATGGACGGAGACAGATCCACTGTCCCCTCCCCGATTTCATGGAAGGGGACAACTACAAAATGGTCAAGTTATAAAACATCTGTGAGATGTACGGAGAATCTTTCCAATTTTGATAGGTCGTTCCTACACTGTTCGTATGGTAAAAAAGTGCATATCATGTATGAACATAATGTATTGATCATAACATTGAGAAGGAAAGGGTTAGAAGCGAAGAAAAAGTATGTCAAAGTGCATTCTGTAAGAAATCCAAGAAATCTTAGTATTTGTTCCTTTAACTACTGTAAAGTCTCAAAATGTAAGAGAAAAACACAAAAAGCATTACTATCTCAATGGGACTCTCTCATTAGCCTAAATGAACAATGACAGGACATCTTATGGATAGCACCTTGAAAAAAGCACTCTCCCCCGTTGAGAGATTGACGGACGTCACCGTTAGAGAAGCCCAGTGTAAAGAGAAATGTAGATTGGGATTAATTTGTGTTTCTGAAAAATGTTCTGAAAGACAATAGGCCCAAAGATAAAAAAGAAAATGTATTTCTAATACTATTCAACGATATATCATATGCACTTTAAAAGATCAGGAAGCCATCCTGGTCCAAAACAACAAATTAATACTCAGAGTGGAGACGGAAGAGAAGAGAGAGATGAGAGAGAACAGAAGGAGAAAAGAAGAAGATGGAGAAGAACGGGCATCAGAAAGGACAGAAGAGAGAAGAGAGAGAATAGGAGGGGGCAGCCCATAGAGAGGTGTGTGAGACAAGACGAGGGTTACATTTTGTCTGCTGTCCATGCCAATGGGGTGCATGTCTGAGTAGCGCTGATGCATCCCCGGGTCAGCATAGAAGCTGCTTAGCTGTGGGGGAACTGGAGGTAAGGACTGGGGCTGCTGCTGAAGCTAAGAGAGGAGGATGGAGAACAAAATGGTTAATAACAGATACACAACCATAGGGCTGGATTCCAATCTGATCACTTACAAACTTCACTTCTGCACTAATTGAGGCCCCTCCTCTAAGATCAGGGGGTGAATACAGCAATGGTGCCATCTATACTGTAGGCTTACATTACATTTCCATTTGAGAGATTGAGTCAACCAGGGCAGACGGGAAGACAGACAGGGATGCAAACTGGCAAGGGCCCAACAAGTTGACATGGAACATGTAGGTGCAAAGGTGCAAGCAGGACTGTCACTGCGCTCCGTTCAACCTTTATGGCGGTGGAAGTCAGAGGCTGCGTAACAGCGAAGTCAGACTGGACTGTGCTCTTACAGGTGGAATTATAAGATAGTGTATCTACTTCACACGCACTGCGAGCCACTCCAATAATTAAATGTAACAGAAGTATTTAAATCAATGTCTGCATACTCCAGATTGTCATTACGGCTAAATGACATATTAAACCTGATGGATGCGGATGGAGAGAAAGATTATCTGAACTCTGAAATTCTCATTGTAGGAAGTGTAGGGAAGCATTCTGTGCTTAGTCAATGATTTCAATATGAGAAACATACAATCCCCACCCACATTCGCGATTTACGTGGATTACCCATCGCCGAAAAGTGACGAGTTTGCATCCCTGAGAGAGCTAATGATCAAATTGGAACCAAACCCTGGAAGCACTCAAATTGAGGTGTAAGATGTCACTGGCTAAGGGCCACCAGCATCATGTTCAGTGGGGTGACAAAAGTTTTCTTCAGTTTCACTTCAAGTCTACTGAATGTGACCCAGGTGGCTGTGGAGGCTAAGGTGAGGCTCACCGATTGGTTGGCCAGCTGAGGTAAGGTCTGAATGCGCTGGGCATTCCATTTGAAGGGCATGTTGGGGTTATACACAGCCTCCACTAGGACCCTGTCGCCCACCTGGGGGGTCTTCCCCTTCACCGCACTGTGGAGACAACACCCATTATTCACCCACTTGGAAATGCTTTAGAAACTGCAACATATAGAGGCTTGAAACAAGACATTTCTGCTTTGAATAATGGTACACAAATTAGGGATGCAACAAGCAAAATATAGGAAACCCACCAAAAAAAAGGAAACTATTAATGAGACACTTGATGTGAAACATCTAGCTTAATTTTCTGTGGCCCAATCCCAAATGGACTTCTAGACCCTATGGACTTGTGGAGATCTGAGAGGAGTTGGGCTAGAGGCAGAGACTGGACACTTACCTGAGCTGGAAGAAGACGTCCTCGTCCACAAAGCCAAAGGTGTCATGCAGCTTGTTGACCACGCCGGTGAAGACGCGCTGCTTCTGGGGCTGGCTTTGCTGCTGGCTCTGCTGCTGGCTCTGCTGCTGGTGGCTGGAGCGAGGCGTGGGATAGGACACGGTGATCTGGGCTGTCTGCTGGGGGTTGGACAGAGAGAGGCTGGTGGGGAGAGCCACAGGGGGCTAGGGAGGAGGAAAGTTATAGGTCAGAATCAACTTCACCCTACTCCTACTTTCTCTATGACTGCGGTCCAAACACTTAAAAGACACACCCTCGCCCACTTACCCTCGCCTTATGCCCTTGGGCGAATCCCCACCGCCATCTTGGAGGGCAGTCCAAATGATTAGCCAAGCAAGGGAAGTTTGTAACGTAAGCCCCTCAGCCCTCTTTTTTAGTCGGCTTTACGAGTGTACAATTATGTTCACGCCAGGGCCTGAAACTCCCCATAATTCAATTTGCGACGATTGTACATCCGCTAAGAAAAGTCAGCGAAAATTTCAAAACAACATCGAAGGAGAAGTCGAAAGAATTAAAAACGAATGTAAATAAGTTAGAAATGGTGCTACTAATGCACATAACGGCACAAACAAGTCTCGTAAAAAGTATATATGTTTTTGTTTGGTTATCTTTTGGAAATTGTAGAAATAAAACATTTCCATTCTTCAGAAGTTCCAGCTGGACAGGCTAACGTTAGTTAGGTAATTAATTATCTAGCTGTCATGCAATCATATATTTAATATTAGTAAACATGCACTGATAATTGACTGTAGAGCATATAAAGCACCCACAAGCTACCAGTGGCTGAAAACACAATCATTGCGGGATCAAAGAGTGACGAATTTCAGGCCAAGAGTAGTCCATTTAAAAATAATTCCTTCCTCCCTCGACCTGCAAGTGTATACTCATCAGACGTCATGATACGTCATCAGAATTGTCCACTTAATTTGAGGGCTGAGGGGATAGGGTGTTTGGACCGCTGCCTATTAGTCCTAAATGTGTGGATTGTATCACGCCAGGACTGCAAAACTCTAACTAACTTTCCAACATTATCAAGGTTTTCCAGAAAACCTGGTTAGAAGATTCGTGGAATCAGGAGGGATTAAGCAGAAAAACTGGAATCTTCCAGCCAGGATTTCTCATAAAACTGGAATTTTGGGTAAGTAACCAGAATTTTGCAACCCTAATCAAGCCCACTAAATTCAAAACGTGTGTCTAACAATGGAACTGCTGGAAGTGTCTATTCTAATCAAATGTCCCATAGCGGGTCTTCTCATTTACCAGAGGTGTTAATTATTATTGTGGCCATACACGTCCCATTGTATTTGGCTGTATGCTATGAAGAAGGTCCACGACGCACAATTGGCCTAGCGTCGTCCGGGTTAGGGAGGGTTTGGCCGGTAGGGATATCCTTGTCTCATCGCGCACTGCGACTCCTGTGGCGGGCCGGGCGCAGTGCACGCTAACCAGATCGCCAGGCGCACAGTGTTTCCTCCGACACATTGGTGCGGCTGGCTTCCGGGTTGGATGCGCGCTGTGTTAAAAAGCAGTGCGGCTTGGTTGGGTTGTGTTTCAGAGGACGCATGGCTTTCAACCTTCGTCTCTCCCGAGCCCGTAAGGGAGTTGTAGCGATGAGAAAAGATAGAAACTACTAACAATTGGATACCACGAAATTGGGGAGAAAAAGTTTAATTTAAAATAAATAAATCAATAATAAAATTAAAAATGGAACTTGTAAAGTGATGCCTACCGGGAATTTGTTTTCACCACTCCAGTTCTTTCAACATCAGCGGAGGCATCAGAAAAGGAGGCAAGGAGAGAAGGTGGCGTTAGGATGTTGTCACAATTCTTTCCCCAATAGCTTTGGGTTGTATTGTATCGCATTATTCCAAAATCACCACCTACGTATAACAAGAGAGCTCTTGGAATTTTCATGACAAAATGGCATCTTCTTAGAGCTATTATGTTGGACTAAATAATTACCCTCAAGACAAGCTGACGTCAGTGGCATTACTTTAGCTAAAAGGTGCAATAAATGTACCAGAGACTAGTTTGTTCCTAATTATCCTACCTGTGAAATCAGCGCTTGCTGGGGCTGGGGGAGCTGTGGAGAGAGGAAGAGAGAGAGAGACAGGAGAGAGGACGAGAGAGAGAGACAGGAGAGAGGACGAGAGAGAGAGACAGGAGAGAGGAAGAGAGAGAGAGACAGGAGAGGAAGAGAGAGAGAGACAGGAGAGAGGAAGAGAGAGAGAGACAGGAGAGAGGAAGAGAGAGAGAGACAGGAGAGAGGAAGAGAGAGAGAGACAGGAGAGAGGAAGAGAGAGAGAGACAGGAGAGAGGAAGAGAGAGAGAGACAGGAGAGAGGAAGAGAGAGAGACAGGAGAGAGAGAGAGAGACAGGAGAGAGGAAGAGAGAAACAGGAGAGAGGAAGAGAGAAACAGGAGAGAGAGGGCGAGACAGAGGCAAAGGAGAGGAGAGTGAGAAAGAGGAAAGAGGAGAGAAAGACAGAGGTTGAGAGAAGTCGAGAAGTTAATACTGACAGTATCTGTAGAACAGAGTACATTCCCCACCCTAGCACCAAGCATGAAGGGCATTGTGATTTGACTGTGCTGCGGCTGTGAACTGCTGCTGCTTACCCCGTATAAGTCTGTGTGTTGTTGATGTTGCTAAAGAGATAGGGTACACAAACAAGACTTTCAATGAGTCAACAGTACAGTGTTGATTGATACACATAATGATTATGGCCTTTCTCAAATCAAGGCGATTCAGAGTTGTCTGTGTGAGTTGCAAACATCAATTTACCCCGTATGAGTCTGTATGTTGTTGATGTTGCTGAAGAGATGGAGTACACAAACACGTAGAAATTGCAATAAGTACTTAACCGAGTAAACAGTACAGTTGATTGATACATATGAGTATAGGGCTGGGTGATATGTCCACACTATCATATCACTGAATTTCTTATTTTTGACTGTATTTGATGTTTCTGAATAATAAAATATATAAATATGCATTATGAATAATATAGACCCGACAAGAGGGTAAAATACACAGATGCTAAACAAAATATTGGCACCATTCACAATTTTGTCTAAAATAAGTAACACTAACTGCACAGGACCATTAATTAATTTCGCAAGAAATTCTCGTTTAGGTCTACTGGTAAATGTATCTCACCTGTGGTAAACTGCAGGTGCCTACAGGTAGGGTTGGGCGATATGGCCAAAATATAACGTCACTATATTTTTCTTATTTTTGACACTTTGATGGTATTTGACATAGTTGATGTTTCTTAATTCTAAGTGGTTTTAATTATCTTTGCTCCATTCTGATTGCTTTATACAGTTTAATCAAAATGCAACCAATTTGTTTTATTATAAGTAGTCCTGTAACTGTCCAGTCCTGTCCTGTCTTGTCTAGCTGTCCATACCAGTACCTGCTGAACGTATTGTCCGTCTGTCTATATGTCTTATTTTGCAGGTTATTGTTTCGTTTTTCTGTTTTTTACTCCAACTCACATCAGGTTAATAGGTTTGAGTAGGTTAAGCCAGGGAAGCAGTTGGCCAGGGAAGGAGATTAAGATGGGGGTGTGGGAGGACTCAAGGGACAACCAAGAGATTGTTGGCTAGTCGGAGCAGCTCCACTTCTGTTGCTTTCAAATTTCAATCATTTTTTTTGTAAAAATAATTATACCAAAAATAATAAGACAAAGTTGACAGTGAAGTGGTCCTATTTGTAGAACTTTGCATAGGAATATAAATTATATTTTGTAGCCTCAAACTCTGGTACACAACCAACGGTTTCTATTTGCATAGAACATTTGATATATTCCAGCATTTTCATACAATTCTTATTTTCTTGCACTAACTTGTTTTCATTTACACACTGTTCCACATTTATTTTGTCTTAACATGCCTATATTTCGTTTTAAAAAATCTTAAATTATTCTCACTCTCCTCTTATACCCTGACAACACCGCTCACATCACATGCGAGAGCGTTGCAAAATAAATGTAGAAAAATATGTTATTCAATTATTGCACCCACACTGCTCACAAGCGTCTGAGTTGCCATGGGCTAAAATAGAAGTCCTTTCTATTTCTGACGCAGATCGCGCTGCAAGTCCTGCTTCTCCAATCTCCTCATTGGTTTATAGAAGCAGGTACCCACGTGCCATCTCGTCATTGGTTATACCCACGTGGGTGACTGAAAGACGAACTGTGTTGCCAGTCGTTGTAGTAATACTATGAAAGTTTAGATGCCAATCACCATGTACAGTGGGGCAAAAAAGTATTTAGTCAGCCACCAATTGTGCAAGTTCTCCCACTTAAAAAGATGAGAGGCCTGTAATTTTCATCATAGGTACACCTCAACTATGACAGACAAAATGAGGAGGAAAACATCCAGAAAATCACATTGTAGGATTTTTTATGAATTTATTTGAAAATTATGGTGGAAAATAAGTATTTGGTCACCTACAAACAAGCAAGATTTCTGGCTCTCACAGACCTGTAACAACTTCTTTAAGAGGCTCCTCTGTCCTCCACTCGTTACCTGTATTAATGGCACCTGTTTGAACTTGTTATCAGTATAAAAGACACCTGTCCACAACCTCAAACAGTCACACTCCAAATTCCACTATGGCCAAGACCAAAGAGCTGTTAAAGGACACCAGAAACAAAATTGTAGACCTGCAACCAGGCTGGGAAATACATTTTTGCATTAAATAAAAAATAAATATTTGCAAATAAATTCATAAAAAATCCTACAATGTGATTTTCTGGATGTTTTCCTCCTCATTTTGTCTGTCATAGTTGAGGTGTACCTATGATGAAAATTACAGGCCTCTCTCATTTTTTTAAGTGGGAGAACTTGCACAATTGATGGCTGACTAAATACTTTTTTGCCCCACTAAGTTCAAAGATGAAAAAGCCTGGAAGGAGAGGTGACTAGAAACGATTCGGTTGACCGTTTTATGTGTAGATTAATTGGAGGAGTAGAGGACCTTGTGCATTTCAGGTAAAATAACTCAATGTTTATATTCCAGGACAAATTAGCTAGCAACAGCAAGCTAGCTAAATAGGACAAATTAGCTAGCAATTGTAAGCTAACCAGCTAAATTGCCATAAATGTTTAATGCTTTTCGACCTATCCCCAAATTAATGGAATTGGTTCAGAGTTTGTTTTGATATTTTAACCTGTGTGTCGTGATTGCGTTTGGTGTAGGGGGACAAAATAAATGTATGCACGATGGCGCACGCACGCAGCCGGTTTGGGTTCCGTGTTAGACTGTATTAGCAGCTTCAGCTGCAGTTGTTACTTTCACCACTAGGGGTAGTCGGACAATTTCCGAGGGTATATTTGGCGCGGTTGCCCTCCCGAAGTTGTTGACTTGTTATGCTAGCAAGTTAGACAGCAGTTCTCAGCTGTCAGAAGTTTCTTACCGGTGCTTAAAACAGATTGGCAAAACAAAATTTGAGTGATTATGTAAAGTAAAAATCCAAAAAGGTCTGTGAATGAAGTGGCGCAGCGGTCTAAGGCATCTCAGTGCAAGTGGCGTCACTACAGTCCCTGGTTCAAATCAGGGCTGTATCACATCCGGCCATGATTGGGCGCTCCATAGGGCTGCGCACAATTGGCCCAACGTCGTCCAGGTTTGGCCGGGGTAGGCCGTCTTTGTAAATAATAATTTGTTTTTAACTAAATTACCCAGTTAAATAAAGATTACATTTATAAAAAATATAAAAAAATAAGAATACCGGTATCTTTTTTTACTGTTTGTCGTCCAGCCCTACATGAGTATGACCGTTCTTAAATCAATGCGATTCAGAGCTGCACATAAATAATTTACCCCGTATAAGTCTGTATGTTGTTGCTGAAGAGATGGGGTACACACAGATATTGCAATAAGTACACTATATATACAAACGTATGTGGACACCCCTTCAAATGAGTGGATTTGGCTATTTCAGCCACACCCGTAGCTGACAGGCGTATAATATCGACCACACAGCCATGCAATTTCCATAGATAAACATTGGCAGTAGAATGGCCTTACAGAAGAGCTCAATGACTTTAAACGTGGCATCGTCATAAGATGCCACCTTTCCAAAAAGTCAGTTCATCAAATATCTGCCCTGCTAGAGCTGCCCTGGTTAACTGAACGTGGTGTTATTGTGAAGTGGAAACGTCTAGGAGCAACAACGGCTCAGCTTCGAAGTGGTAGGCCACACAAGCTAACGGGGAAGGCCAGGTAAAAAGGGTCTGTTCTCGATTGCAACACTCACTACCGAGTTCCAAACTGCCTCTGGAAACAATAACTGTTTGTCGGGAGCATCATGAAATGTGTTTCCATGGCCGAGCAGCCACACAAAAGGCTAAGATCACAATGCGCAATGCCAAGCGTCGGCTGGAGTGGTGTAAAGCTAGCCACCATTGGACTCTGGAGCAATGGAAACACGTTCTCTGGAGTGACGAATTACGCTTCACCAGATGCCAGGAGAACGCTACCTGCCCCAATGCATAGTGCCAACTGTAAAGTTTGGTGGAGGAGGAATAATGGCCTGGGGCTGTTTTTCATGGTTCGGACCAGGCTCCATAGTTCCAGTGAAGGGAAATCTTAACGCTACAGCATACATTGACATTCTAGACAATTCTGTGCTAACTTTGTGGCAAAATTTTGGGGCTGGCCATTTCCTGTTTCAGCATGAAAATGCCCCTGTGCACAAAGCGAGGTCCATACAGAAATGGTTTGTTGTGATTGGTGTGGAAGAACTTGACTGGCCTGCCTGGCTCTGACCTCCACCCCATTGAACACCTTTGGGATGAATTGGAACGCTGACTACAAGTCTGGCCTAATCGCCCAACATCTGTGCCTGACCTCACTAATGATCGTGGCTGAATGGAAGCAAGGCCCAGCAGCAATGTTCCAACACCTAGTGGAAAACCTTCCCAGAAGAGTGGAGGCTGTTATTGCAGCAAAGGGGGCGCAACTCCATATTATTGCCCATGATTTTGGAATGAGATGTTCGACGAGCAGGTGTTCGACGAGCAGGTGTCCACATACTTTTGGTATTTCATTGAGTAAACAATATATTTTTTGATTTGATATATATCAAGCAACCAGCATCATCAGCAAGGTCTTTTTCAAGATAAGTTGGTGATTCAGAGTTGTACATCAATAATTTGCCCCTATAAAAATATATCAAACAAATACTAGATTGGACGAGGTCAAAGAGAACAAAAGGTAAACTGTGCTCCAGCCTAAAACAAATCTGATTTAACAAAGTGAGGCAAATTTATTTTACTTAAGTGAAACCCATTGAGTGAGTGAGTGGTCTACCTGACGTGATATGAACTGGCTGCTCTGGGTTAGAACATTCAGTGTTCTTAAAGTTCTGACACTGACAGTTTTGCTGACAAGCTCTAATTCATTTACAATCCAAGCAACAGTATTTCACTTGGTGTATTGGCCATGTCTCACCTGATGGGGTACATTATAGAGCTGTTGAGGAGGAGGCTGCTGTGGAGGAGGTTGTTGCTGCTGCTGTTGCTGCTGTTGCTGCTGCTGTTGTTGTTGCTGCTGATACTGCTGCAGGGCCGAGTTCATTTGAGACTGAAACAATAGGAGAGACGAGACAGAGAAAAAGTTCAATGACAGGAGCGGCAGGCAGCCTAGCAGTTAAGAGCGTTGGGCCAGCAACTGAAAGGTCGCTGGATTGAATTCGTGTCGACTAGGTGAAAAATCTGTCTGTGCCCTTGAGCAAAGCACTTAACCCTAATTGCTCCTGTAAGTCGCTCTGGATAAATGACTAAAACGTACATGGAAAATGTTGATGCTCTGTCTGGATAGACAGACTCAAGAGCGTAAGGTACGACTCAGATGTGACAGGTGATAAGTCGACAAAAACACTAGCTAGTCTAAATGTGTCAGCTTTTTCTTTGAATTAAATTTCAGGAAATGGCCCTTGAGTTCTGTTGTGGTTAATTTGAGTGATGTCAATTTGAAGGGAATACTATTTACTGAACAGTTAAGTGACTCCATGCTCAACTACATGTGATTTCAAGATGGTGTAGCAGTCAGGCGTCTTTGTCTTGTATATATCTTTTCATATATTTTTTCCTCGCAAATATTTATATTTATCTTAACATCAACTTTAACCCGCCTCACCCAATGTGGTATGGATCTGCTATTTTCTTTACTTTAGAACCGAAACCCCCCAACAGAAGCTAACCAGCTAACTAGATACTAGTCAGCTAGCCACTGCTTGCGGTCGTCAGCTAACCTTTAGCCCGGACAACTGTCTACACAGCGCGATTCCACATGTCTGATTTCTTTCTCTCCATATCTCCAGATTCCTACCATAAGCTCTGAACCTTTTCACCTGGATCATCACCGCTAGCTAGCTGCTATCCGAGTGGCTACTCCTTGCTAACGTCTCTGTCCCGAAGCCAGCACCAATTAGCCTGGAGCTAGCCTATGCTAGACCCATCTCCCGGCTAGCTGAAGAGGTCCATCAGCTAGTCCCAAGGGCTACATTACCGATTTTGCCAATTGGCCTGGACTCCTTTTATTGCCGATACGGAGCACCGCCGATCCATCACAACTGGACTACCGACGTAATCCGCCCGAGGGGTTTTTTCAACAGGCACCTCCGTTGCGGCCCGCTAGCCGTCTAGAGCAGAATGTTAGCTGAAGAGGTCCATCAGTCAAATTCTTGGGCTACTAACAATATTATGCCAATTGGCCTGGACCCTTTTACTACACGGACCCCTGCTGATCCATCACAACTGGTCTGCCGACATAACCGCACGAGGGGGCTTCTTCCGTCGCGATGTCCGAGTAAGGCCCTTCTGCTAGCCCCGGCTCACTAGCTGTCTGAATCGCCATGTCCCCAGCCCTCCTAGCTACTCAGGTCTGTGCCCAAACAGAAGCTATGTCGCTCTTGCTGCTGGTGATTCTCTGATCCACCTTTACGCAGACACCATTCTGTTTACTTCTGGCCCTTCTCTGGACACTGTTAAACTTCCAGACGAGCTTCAATGCCATACAACTCTCCTTCCGTGGCCTCCAATTGCTCTTAAACACTAGCAAAACTAAATGCATGCTCTTCAACTGATCGCTGCCCGCACCTGCCCGCCCGTCCAGCATCACTACTCTGGATGGTTCTGACTTAGAATATGTGGACAGCTACAAATACCTAGATGGTTAGACTGTAAACTCTCCTTCCAGACTCACATTAAGCATCTTCAATCCAAAATTAAATCTAGAATCGGCTTCCTATTTCGCAACAAAGCATCCTTCACTCATGCTGCCAAACATACCCTCGTAAAACTGACTATCCTACCGATCCTTGACAGCGACGATGTCATTTACAAAATAGCCTCCAACACTCTAATCAGGAAACTGGATGCAGTCTATCACAGTGCCATTCGTTTTGTCACCAAAGCCCCATATACTACCCACCACTGCGACCTGTATGCTCTCGTTGGCTGGCCCTCGCTACATATTCGTCACCAAACCCACTGGCTCCAGGTCATCTATAAGTCTTTGCTAGGTAAAGCCCCGCCTTATCTCGGCTCACTGGTCACCATAGCAGCACCCACCCATAGCATGCGCTCCAGCAGGTATATTTCACTGGTCACCCTCAAATCCAATTCCTCATTTGACCGCCTTTCCTTCCAGTTTTCTGCTGCAAATGACTGGAACGAATTGTAAAAATCCCTGAAGCTGGAGACTTGTATGTCCCTCACTAACTTTATGCATCGGCTGTCAGAGCAGCTCACAGATCACTGCACCTGTACATAGCTCATCTGGAAATAGCCCATCCAACTACCTCATCCCCATACTGTTTTTTCCCCTCTCCTTTGCACCCCAGTATCTCTACTTGCACATTTATTTTCTGCACATCTATCACTCCAGTGTTTAATTGCTAAATTGTAATTATTTCGCCACAATGGCCTATTTATTGCCTTACCTCCCTTACCTAATTGACACACACTGTATATAAACTTTTTCTATTGTGTTATTGACTTTGTTTATTCCATGTGTAACTCTGTTGTTGTTTGTGTCGCACTGCTTTGCTTTATATTGGCCAAGACGCAGTTGTAAATGAGAACTTGTGCTCAACTTGCCTACCTGGTTAAATAAAGGTGGAGGAAAAAAAAAAAAAAAAACTGAAGAAGTGAAGAAAAGTGAAGGAAAAAAAATGGTTATTTTGGTCAGACTTTCACTCAGCATCTAAAGTGTTCACACAGGTCTGTCTGATGGTGGGGGATTTTACAAGTTGAATCAGTTCATCACTTCACACACAAATCAGAACAGGCTTTACAACAACACAGCTTCTTCAAGTCTAGTGAGGTATGGCCTCTCACCAAGCTATGTAACTCACTGTTTCCCAAATCTGTTTGTCTGACCCAAATTAGGTTTTATCATTGAGAATGTTTCTTCAGTAAACAAAATCAAAAAAGTTTATGTAAAATTAGCTATGACCAACCAATGGGGTATCTCCCCACCATTTTGGGGACTCTTGGGTTGTGTTCACTTGGCACGAAAACAGAGTTACTACCTGAGCTTATTCAATAACAACAAATGTTAACATATTCTGTTTGAGAATGTTTAGCTACATTGTGCCAAACTGAACACTGCCCTGCTGATCCTAGTGTAGTTCACCTGTTGCAGTGCTGCAGCGGCGGCGGCTGCGGCTTGCTGCTGCAGGGCTGAAGCCTGCTGGGACAACTGGTAGTTAGCGGCAGCCGACTGGGAGTTGAGGGAGGCTGCAGCCAGGGCTGACTGCTGGGAGTACATAGAGGGAGACGCACCCAAGAGAGATGGCTGTTGCACACCTAGAGCTGCAGGAGAGAGTAGGGTGAGGAATAGAATAATTCAGAAAGAGGATGGAGTGAGGAGGTAGAGCAAGCGAGAGGAATGGAGTGATAGAAAGACGGGTTGAACGAGAAACGAGAGTACTTTAAACATCTTTGAATGTCCAGTTGACCACTGAATCTCCTCCACAACAAACTTTGCCAAACAGATCCAAGTCTGAGATGCTGTTTCCTTCAAGCACTGTACCCTCAACCACACTTTAATTTTATCCCACCAATGAGCACTGAGTATAGTATTCAGCAAGGTGTCAAACTCACAGTGTATGCTGTTGAGGTCCAGGGACTGTCCTGAGTGGCCGGGCTGGGACACCACTGTGGCAGCAAACTGGGCCGCCCACGGAGGGTTCTTCTGTCCCCCAAACTGTGCCATGAGTCAAGGCTCGAGCTTAGGTGTATTGACAGAACCAATTTAAGTTTATATCCTGTCAATACAACAGGAAATGGGCCTGTTTATATATAGGATTCTTCATTTGACATGTACCTTTGCTTTGAACACAAACATTGACAGCTAGCAACAAAAACAAACTATACCAGGAGAAGATTGTTACAGATTTACTTGCAGCTAATAAAATTCTTAACTAGCAACACATAACCACGTAGCCAACGAAAACAACGTTTGGCCTCTTGACAGCTGCCTCTACTCAGCAGAATAGTAGTGGGACGAGCAACAACGGAATGGGCAAACAAGCAAAACGTTATAGTAACTGCTGGCAACTGTCGCTAACTACTGTTAGTTGGTTAACTAACCGTACCTAAGTTAGCCCTATAAATAGTACGCCAAATTCATGATATTCATTTTAAAACAATTACTAGAATCATTATAATTCGAATTTGGCGTACTATTTGGGTTACTAGCGAGTTTAGATCCCTGTAGAGTTCAGTAAACGTACTTGTTGCTAAGCTAGCTATGTTAATGCGTTTGCTCGACACTTGCCGATATTAATAAACGGTTAGCAGTTAATAACCTGTTATTAACTAACCTGGTTAGCAGTTAATAAATAGCTATAGGCTAGCCAACATGCTTACTTTGGCTGGGTTTACTTGCTAACGGAGATTATAGTTAGCAAGTTGGGTACCTAGCTAACTAGATAGCTAATGTTAGTTAACTATAATGACTACTCATGGGTTTTGTTTTCAAAACAACGTTAGCTAGCTAATTAATTTGCCGATATTAGCTAGCGTTAGCTACCTGGTTAGCCTTTAGCTATAAATAGCCACAGGCTAGCTAACATGTTGTTGGCTTGTTAACGGCGATATATAGCTAACTTAGCTAGCTATAATGACTCCTGCGTTGTGTTTTCAAAGCAACGTTGACAAACGTCGCTAGCTTGAGGCCTAAGCAAGGCAAAACACACATAATGCTGTCTGAATGGTAGCAAACAGCAAGGCTGATGGAGATTCAAATTTTGCACCAATAATTGCATTCTGCAGTACCAAAACCATCAGAACTGTACCTGTAAAATTTTAATTACATTAACGTTACAGAAACAAATTGTCCTCACTGCTGTTCCACTTTCCTGCTCTGTGAATGCACCGGCGACGATAGATCCAAAACTGTCACCGCGCATGCGTATCAGTGGCGCGCACGCGTATTACATACGGGTATTTTTTTTAAATAAATATCAGAGAAACTGTATATAATGATGAGATATTCTTGTCTCCCCCCTAAAAATGTGAGTCGTTGTCCCAAAGGCGGGAAGCCATGCAGTCTGCTTATCACTATTCCCGCGTGGACAGACTGACGGGAGTGGACCCTTTCGCTTCTTCCTCTCTGGTTATATGTTCAGGTTTAGTGGTCATTTACGGTCACGGTAACAAGATTCATCATAGACCTGTGGCTAAACATGAACCATGAAAAGCTTGAAATATAACTGCTGCAACTTGGAGAAAATATTAAAGATAGTGTGTGATAATATACCGTGTGAGAAATAATATATGGAAAATATTGCATAATACACATTGCCTATGTCCATCCCTAGCCAGCTACCACCCGGTTACTCAACCCTGCACCTAAGAGGCTGCTGCCCTATATCCATAGAATCACTGGTCACTTTAATGATGTTTACATACTGCTTTACTCATTTCATATGTATATACTTTATTTTAGTCAATGCCACTCCGACATTGCTCATCCTAATATTGATATATTTCTTAACTCCGTTATTTTACTTTTGGAGTTGTGTGTACTGTCGTGAATTGTTAGATATTACTGCACTTTTGGATCTAGGAACGCAAGCATTTTGCTACACCAGCAATAACATCTGCTAAATATGTGTATGTGATCAATCAAATTTTATTTGATAAATCTGATTGTTTCCAACATCAACTCAATAAAGACAGCAAAGCTATATCAAAAGGTTATTCCCACAAGTTTTGGTTTCTGAAAACAAGAGCAATATAAATAATACAACGAGATGATTCCACGAATGGGACAAAATAACCATTACATTTTCCTTTGTGATACTAGTATGATTCGGACTTCTGTATCAGCAATATGAGATTGCAGCTGGAACTGTTATAATTACAATGCATATACAAGTGAATGGGTGATAGTATCCATTCAAAGAACTTGAATCATTGCGCAACATTTATCACAGTATTTCACATAAAGCTTTCTTTAAGAGTAGATGTAATGCAATCTATATGATGAATATAAATTAATCTTGGTTAACCCAGAACTAAAGTATTGTGGAATTGGTCAGATGCTCGATTAAGTTCTGGGTCCATACGTATTAGGAGAAGATACAGAACGAGAATCGGAACGAAGAGCTCTCTGCAATTTACAGGCAAGTCAAAATAGGCCGAATGTCCCCTCTCCTTCCAAAATGTGAAAGATGCCAACACCTACAAAATCGTGATGTGTCCAAATAACCAGTGAAGAAAAACCCAAGCAACAGAATTAATGCTGCTCGTTATGTCACGCATCCCGTTGACATATCTATGATACCATTTGTTTACGTTGTCTCTCCACGAGAGATTAAATATAAATGAGCATGTGCCCATGCCATAAATGTAAATGTGTTAATGTGATTACTATGTGTAGACTCCTGAACAATGCATTCACAAAGAAACATATACAGCTAAATCATTTTGTCGTTTTAACTGTGCCATATCTTGTGATCATTTCATATAAACAATTGGTCATGCTTGGCCTAGGGATAGATATAAACCATATCCCTTAACTCAAACCATCACAGAATGTCCTTTCATCAGAGAATATATATATTTTTTTAAACATATGAGGGTAAATTTGTAACTCAACCTGCAAAGAAATAAATATCAAATATGTAACATAACTGCCTTCTTCAGAGTTTTCGGCCTTTACAATGGAAGAGAAACAGTATAAATGTGTCAGTGTGTGGCCTGGCTTCATTGTAATAGTAACTATACAGTATTTGAGTAAATTAAAGACAAAAACAGCAGCCTACAGCACACTACAGTTGGTATTTTGAAAGGGCAATGCTGAATATTATTTTAAAACATGAACATTGCACTAAGGTAGCGGAAGCAGTATCTACCTGGTTTGCAAGGCATCTATACAACAGGCTGTTTATCTATAGGCCTGGGGGCTGACAGAAGTTTTATATGTCTCCTAACTTGCGTTCCAACTCGGTGAAAACCGTTGCATTCACATGATCCACTTCATCTTCCACCTACAGAAACCAAACAAAAAGAAGAGCTATAATTGACACTTTATACATACTGCATATTTATTTATATACTGGAGTTGACATAGCTCACTCTACTGCTGTACATATTCGTAGTATATATTATATAAATGAATCCGGTGTATATACATAAATATTGCATTTGGATTACTGTTAGTGTTATTTGGGTTGTTCATTGGATTCTTATGACATTACTTGATTTCTTTTTTTAATTTATTGGTAATTTTTTAACTTGTTTGACATTTTACTGCATTGTTAGGAGTTAGTAACATAAGCATTTCGCTGCACCCGATATAACATCTGCTAAGCTGTGTACGTGGCCAATACACTTTGATTTGACATCACAAAGCAGATGCTGTTCCAACTTCATGATTTAGTACTCGCTGTCCATTCCCCTCCAACTCCTTCTCCCTACTCCACCCTATTTCTGCCTCTGTGCGTTTCTCTCTCCTCCTCTTCTCCTACTCCCTCTTTGTATTCACCCTCTCACCTGTTCCACATCATCCACCTCAGGGATGTAGAACTGCAGCATGTTCTGGATGCCATTCTTCAGGGTGACAGTAGAGCTGGGGCAGCCGGTGCATGAGCCAACCAGCTTCAGCTTCACCGTGCCGTTCTCAAAGCCCTTGAAGATGACATCACCGCCATCCTCCATCACCGTGGGCCTGTGTGTGACAGGAGGGCTTATCAGGTTAGTTTGTCATTCAACAACATAACAGGTATTATTACATTTGTTATTAAAAACTAGGAGGGACAGAAGAATGGAGAGGAAGACGAGGAGTTTAAGAGGGGAGGGGATAGGAGAAATCCTTGACAATAGCATTATTATAGTCTATATTTCATATCAACATCACTTCTATCATTTGTTTGTGGAACAACTTCAGTGCCCAAACAATCTGCCAGATTGCATTTAGCTTGAAGAGCTTCTGAGCCAAAACATCTTTATCATGACTGTGGACAAAACTTTCCTAGGATGCCTCTAGGGCTCAGATTCCACAAATGGGTCATATTGTACTAGATCAGCGTTCTCCAACTCCAGTCCTTCAGGACACATTTTTGTTGTAGCCCTGGACAAGCACACTGGATTCAACTTGTCAACTAATCATCAGGCCCTGAACTGGCGGGTTTGATTTTACTGAGCCGCAGGGCACTGGTCTATGGCCCATGGCCCATGGCGTGAGGAAAAGAGGTGAGGGAGGGGCACCCTGCTCAAATGGAACAGTAATCTGCACCACTCAGTCATGTTGTCAACAAGGCAGCTCGGTGCATTGTCCAGAAACACACATCTCTTTAATATGTATATATGTTTGAATGTTCTAGTTTTCATTGGGAAGACAGTGTTTTTATCAAAAGCAATCACTTTTGCATTACTCAACATGCTTAATTACTCACAGTGCATTCGGAAAGTATTCAGACCCCTTGATTTTTCCACATTTTGTTATGTTACAGCCTTATTCTAAAATGAATTAAACGTCAAGGGGTCTGAATACTTTCCGAATGCACTGTAACTTTTGTTTTGAGCCGAATTCGCCGAGGGCTTTAAACGCTGCACCTGGCTCACGCTGGGAGGCAGCCCGGTTCCAAAATAAATGCAATCAACTTTCACCCGGTGCAAAGCACGCCCACCCGGTCACCCGGTGCAAAGCACACCCACCCGGTCACCCGGTGCAAAGCACGCCCACCCCGGTGCAAAGCACGCCCACCCCGGTGCAAAGCACGCCCACCCCGGTGCAAAGCACGCCCCCCGGTGCAAAGCACGCCCACCCGGTGCAAAGCACACCCACCCGTCACCCGGTGCAAAGCACACCCACCCGGTGCAAAGCACGCCCACCCGGTGCAAAGCACGCCCACCCGGTGCAAAGCACGCCCACCCCGGTGCAAAGCACGCCCACCCCGGTGCAAAGCACGCCCACCCCGGTGCAAAGCACGCCCACCCCGGTGCAAAGCACGCCCACCCGGTCACCCGGTGCAAAGCACGCCCACCCGGTCACCCGGTGCAAAGCACGCCCACCCGGTCACCCGGTGCAAAGCACGCCCACCCGGTCACCCGGTGCAAAGCACGCCCACCCGGTCGTCGGTGTCAGGGGCTACAACAAACATGTCTGCTGTTGGGGGTACTGGAGGACCGGAGTTTGAAAACTCTGTACTAGATTAACAAAATATTGTCAGTAAAACACATTCACCATACTGAGAGAATGTGGGGATTTTACCTGATCCATGTATCTACAGCAAAACATGATGAGAGTGACAGACTGATCATACTAATAGCATGTGGGGATTTGACCTGATCCATGTATCTACAGCAAAACACGATGAGAGTGACAGACTGATCATACTAATAGCATGTGGGGATTTTACCTGATCCGTGTATCTAGAAGCTCCTTTATCATTGAAACAATTTCATCATCATCTTCAGAGTGACCTAAGACAGGAACAGCATGTTGAAAAGTTCATAATTCCAAGAAACAAACATGCAAAAAAAAAATCAGTTGGCGGGTAGAATGAAAACATTCTATCAACCCACGGGTCGGCTGAGCACAATTATATTGCGGTCGGAAACGTTTTAAATCAAGATACTCTCTTTTTTTTACCAATCCATGAACTTGTTGTGTTGAATTGTGTTGTGAATTTCATTAGGCTATGTTCACAGTGAGGCAGACATAGCGAAGGTTACCAGCCACGCAGCGAGACAGTGGAGCAGGTAACTCTCCCCATTAGTAGCCTATTTGTGTGGTGTTGAAACATAATTTGTCCACGTGCAGAGTTTATATTCCCTTCTGCCACACGACAATACGTTGTCAAGTTTATTTTCCCTGACTCCTAGCTCATGTGAAAATGGCAAACCTAACAGTAGAAATAATAAGAACGTTTATGATGATGAAATACAGGTGCTACCCGAGTCAAATCCAGTTTGGAAGGATTTTGTAGTCATTGTGGACAAGGAGGACAACACGGTAGATGGACACAGTCTACAAAAGTGCAAGCAGGCATTTGTTTACAATAATTCTGTTAATCATTCCATTCATTCAGGCATCCATTTAGACCAAACGCAGGCCATATCAAATATAATCCAGTGCAGCTTTTAAAAGTTTGAGTAGCCAATAGCCTACCTAATAATAGACATAGGCTATTTTTGCAGCCTATAGCCTATTAAATTATGGGAATTGTTTAAGTTTTAATTAAACTATTGGATTATTTAAACAATCTACACACAATACCCCATATGACAAAGCAAAAAAAAGTTGCTATGAGACTCAAAATGGAGCTCAGGTGCATCCTGTTTCCATTGATCATCCTTGAGATGTTTCTACAACTTGATTGGAGGAGTCCACCTGTGGTAAATGTAATTGATTGGACATGATTTGGAAAGGATTTGTAATTGATTGGACATGATTTGGAAAGGCACACACCTGTCTATATAAGGTCCCAGTCTATATAAGGTCCCAGTGCTTGTCAGAGCAAGCTATGAGGTCAAAGGAATTGTCCGATCTGGAGAAGGGTACCAAAAAATGTCTGCAGCACCGATTGTTCCCAAGAACACAGTGGCCTCCATCATTCTTAAATGGAAGAAGTTTGGAACCACCAAGACTCTTCCTAGTGCTGGCCGCCAAGCCAAATTGAGCAATCGGGAGAAGGGCCTTGGTCAGGTAGGTGACCAAGAACCCGATGGTCACTCTGATAGAGTTCCCCTGGAGATGGGAGAACCTTCCAGAAGGACAACCATCTCTGCAGCACTCCACCAATCAGGCCTTTATGGTAGTGTCCAGACAGAAGCCACTCCTCAGTAAAAGGCACATGACAGCCTGCTTGGAGTTTGCCAAAAGGCACCTAAAGGACTCTCAGACCATGAGAAACAAGATTGTCTGGTCTGATGAAACCAAGACTGAACTCTTTGGCCTGAATGCAAAGTGTCACGTCTGGAGAAAACCTGGAACCATCCCTACGGTGAAGCATGTGGTGGCAGCATGCCTCTTTTTCAGCTGCAGAGACTGGGAGACTAGTCAGGATTGAGGCAAAGTACAGAGAAATCCTTGATGAAAACCAGCTCAAGAGCGCTCAGGACCTCAGACTGGGGCAAAGGTTCACCTTCCAACAGGACAACGATCCTAAGCACACAGCCAAGACAACACAGGAGTGGCTTCAGGACAAGTCTCTGAATAGCCAGAGCCCGGACTTGAACCCGATCGAACATATCTGGACAGACCCAGAAATTGCTGTGCAGCAACGCTCCCCATCCAACCTGACAGATTGAGCGGACCTGCAGAGAAGAATGGGAGAAACTCCCAAAATACAGGTATGCCAAGCTTGTAGCGTCATACCCAAGAAGACTCAATGCTGTAATCGCTGCCAAAGGTGCTTCAACAAAGTACTCAGTAAAGGGTCTGAATACTTTTGTAAATGGGACATTTCCTTTTTATTTTATACATTTGCAAACATTTCTAAAAACCTGTTTCTGCTTTGTCATTATTGGGTATTGTGTGTAGATTGATTGAGGGGGGAAAACAATGTAATACATTTTAGAGTAAGTCTAACGTAACAAAACGTGGAAAAAGTCAACGGGTCTGAATACTTCCCGAAGGCACTGTATTATTGTTTTTTGGCGTGTCACGGATCGGCTTTCGGAACAATTCTATGCTGGTGGCGGAGAAAAAAAAATCTGTCCTGATGTCAGATATTGGGTGAGACTTGGAATTGATGTGGCCGGAGCGGGTGAGACTCCAAAAAGCACTCCACACTCAAATGAAGAAGATCTTTGTTCCTGTCATACTCACTGCTCTCATGGTGGGTAACCCCAGTGGTTATGGGGTCTCCACTGTCAAAGAACTTAGTGATAGCGTCCATGGCATGGTGCTTGATGTCCGTCCACTCCACATCATCATCTGCCTGGGAAGGGCAACACAAAACATGCAAAGGCCTGGTAAATGAACATGGCTGGGCCCCGATTCACCACCCCTCTCAAAATGTACCCTTGCACACTTTCTTGCATGGATTTAGCAATAGTGAAAACTCCCTCCTGTCAATGCTTATACAGTACTAATGCTATGCTTTTAAATCCACAACAAGGAGTGTGCAAGTGCACACTGTGAGAAGGGTGGAGAATTGGGACATGTATTGAATCATAAAGTTAAACTTTTATTTGTGACATGATACATTCAGTTATTATGGTCTTATAATGGCACACCATATCCCAGAGTAAGTGGATAGGGTTGGTAAAATGAAAGGGAAGGTAGATGAGGTTTATTTATTCTGTACCTTGGTCACTGTGATGAAGTCAGGACCATAGAACACACTTTTCACTCCTTCGATTCCAAACAGGTCCCTGTGCAACCAAGGAGCGGCAACCAAGAATGGTCCATGTCAAACATTTCATGATGTTAGTATGTACAGTAATATATATGATCTATAATCCACATGGTGCTCAGAACAAAGTGGAGATGCTCATTGCACTTTTATTTATTCTGACTTGAGGCACGCAAAGAACTAACTTAGGCTAATCAGTACAGTAAACCAATACAACTAAGAAATAAATTCAGAAATGGGGTTAATTTCTCAAATTTCATTTTATTCCCTCTCCCTTGTAAATTAAATTTATTTACATTCAAATTCCTGGTCAGTCTTTGAATTCAGAGATAATTCCAATGTTAGGTAAATTAGATTTATTTTATTCACAATTCAATACGCAACAATTCCTCAAATTCCTAATCAAATCAAATTCCCTTAGGCTTTCAGGTTGACCATGTCACTGTTCAGACAGCCTAGTTATACTGGAAATGATTTAAAACAAATCCTGGAGAATTTAGATTTCTTATACGAAGTGCATTAATTACATTAACCTGTTGAGTGTAGGGCAGTATTTTGATGTTTGGATGAAAAACGTACCCAAATTAAACTGCCTATTTCTCAGGCCCAGAAGCTAGAATATGCATATAATTGTCAGATTAGGATAGAAAACACTCAAGTTCCCAAAACTGTCAAAATATTGTCTGTGAGTATAACAGAACTGATATTGCAGGCGAAAACCTGAGGAAAATCCAACTAGGAAGTGCCTCTTATTTTGAAAGCTCCCTGTTCCATTGCATGCATTCCTTCCATTTAAAAAGGGATATCAACCAGATTCCTTTTCATATGGATTCCACATGGTCTGAACAGTCCTTAGACATAGTTTCAGGCTTTTATTCTGAAAAATGAGTGAAAAAGATCCCACTGCGTCAGTGGATGGCTGGGTGCCGGCAGTGTTTTGCATGCGCCAACAGAGTGGAGCAGACATTTTCTCTCACTCCTATTGAAAAAGCTACGGTCCGGTTGAAATATTATCGATTATATATTGTAAAAACAACCTGAGGATTGATTATAAAAAAACATTTGACATGTTTCTACAAACTACACGGATACTATTTGGATTTTGTCTGCCCCGTCGTGACCGCTCGAGCCTGTGGATTTCTGAACATAACGCGCCAACCAAATGGAGGTATTTTTGATATAAAAATTATCTTTATGGAACAAAAGGAACATTTATTGTGCAACTGGGAGTCTCGTGAGTGCAAACATCCGAAGATCATCAAAGGTAAGCAATTAATTTTATTGCTTTTCAGACTTTTGTGACCAATCTACTTTGCTGCTAGCTGTTTGTAATGTTTTGTCTGCTGAGAGAGATGTCCTTACATAAACGCTTGGTATGCTTTCGCCGAAAAGCTTTTTTGAAATCTGATGCGCCAGGTGGATTAACAAGCTGAGCTGTGTTTTGCTATATTGCACTTGTGATTTCATGAAAATTTAATATTTTTAGTAATTTAATTTGTATTTGGCACTCTGCAATTTAGCGGATGTTGACGAAAATGATCCCGCTAAAGGGATGGGTGCATCAAGAAGTTTTTAACTGGGAAATGTAAAATTGAATTTCAATTCCATACACACACACACACACACACACACACACACACACACACACACACACACACACACACACACACACACACACACACACACACACACACACACACTAAAAGGTTTGGGGTAACTTAGAAGTGTTCTTGTTTTTGAAAGAAAAGCAAACTTTATCCATTAAAATAACATCAAATTGATCAGAACTACACAGTGTAGACATTGTTAATGTTGTAAATGACTATTGTAGCTGGAAACGGCTGATTTTTAACATAGGCGTACAAAGGCTCATTATCAGCAACCCTCACTCCTGTGTTCCAATCGTACATTGTGTTAGCTAATCCAAGTTAATTATTTTAGAAGGCTAATTTATCATTAGAAAACCCTTTACAAATATGCTAGCACAGCTGAAAACTGTTGTGCTGATTTAAAGATGCAATAAAACTGGGCTTCTTTAGACTAGTTGAGTATCTGGAACATCAGCATTTGTGGGTTCGATTACAGGCTCAAAATGGCAAACTTTCTTCTGAAACTCGTCAGTCTATTCTTGTTCTGAGAAATTAAGGCTATTCCATGTGAGAATTTGCCAAGAAACTGAATATCTCGTACAACGCTGTGCTGTGTACTACTCCCTTCACAAAACAGTGCAAACGGGCTCTAACCAGAATAGAAAGAGAAGTGGGAGGCCCCGGTGCACAACTGAGCAAGAGGACAAGTACATTGGAGTGTCTAGTTTAAGCATCCTGGAGTCGCCTCTTCACTGACGTTGACTGATGTTTTGCTGGTACTATTTAATGAAGCTGCCAGTTGAGGACTTGTGAGGCGTCTGTTTCTCAAACTAGACACTAATTTACTTGTCCTCTTGCTCAGTGTATAAGCGTCACTGGTTCTCAAACGCTCTGAAAAGTTTATTCACACTGTCTGGTTTCGTCATGTTTACAGGTCATTGTTTAGACTCTTGCTACTATCATATGTCAATAGCTCAAAAAATACAATTCCTGTTATCCAACAGTACTAACCTGGCTAAGGAGGAGCACTCTGCAGAGCTTGGAGAGGGGAAATCCAGGGTCCCCACCCCCAACACAGGCTTACCAGGGATGAACTTCAAGCTCCTTGGGTTTGGTGTGTCCTGTGTCTGAATGGACAAGTGTCGCACTGAAACATAATGGTATGGTCATCCTTCAAGCATATTGTTCCACTAGTAAGCTTATAGGACTACTCTGAATATACTACAGGAAAAACATGACAATTGTATTCTTTGAATGTGTAGAAAAAATAAAGGCCAGTTTCTCACCTACGAACTGTGCGGGTCCAGTCAGAGGCAGAAGTTGAACTTTTCTGTAGTTCGGGCCAATGCATTGTGTGTGGAACTGGTTTCTCGTCTTGATTGGAAACCTATAACAGACAGTACAAGTCAGGTCATGTAGTTAGATGGTTGGAGATAAACCCACTCAGTTGAATTAATCTCAGGTTTGTCCTTACAAACCTGTCACTTCGGGATGGCCTTGAAGCGTCATGAATTTACGACCTTGTCAACAAGCAAAGAAAAAACGATAACGTATCTAACGTTGGCTAGCTAGCTACCTATGGTTGTCTAATGTCACTGATTAGGCTTGACTATGCCGCAAAGACCCGACTGCAAAACTGGTAACTGAGAAAGGTTTTAGCTAGCTAACGTTAGCTAGGTTCTCAGAAAGTTAGCTAGCTACTTCAAACTTTAAGCAATCGAGTTGAAAACAGGTTTAGCAAGCTAACGGAACAATAGCCAGGCAAACAGAGTTGTTAAATGCGTTACTTCATATACTTTAATATGTATACAATTTGGGAAATATCGGCTGCGCAACATGATGGCGATTAAGTTTGACAACGATGTCGCAGTTAGCTTGGCTAACTAGCTAGGTCAAGCATAGATTCCTAACGGAAATTGGCAGCCACTCGTGCTGAATTCACAGCAATACCTTCATTACGTTGACATACACAAGTAGGAATGTTATATTAGTAGAAGCTCAAACCTAAAATATGATGTATTTCGTGACTGAATCAACCGTTGAAGACTCCATCTTAAGCGGGCAGCCATTTCATTTGTTTTTAAAGTGAGGACCCAAGACACAGCTGGCTTCACATATCCTGTTTGAAATAGATTCCAATTGCTCCACAATTACCTTTTTAATAGTTCGTTTGATAAGTAAATGTTCTTATTCATTACAATAAACAAACATCAATTCAAACTATATAGCTTATAGATACTCTCGAAGTACAAATATTGTCTCCCGAGTGGCGCAGCGGTCTAAGGCACTGCCTCTCAGCGCTAGAGGTGTCACTACAGACCATGGTTTGATTCCAGGCTGTATCACAACGGTCATGATTGGGCGGCGCCCAATTGGCCCAGCGTCGTCCAGGTTATGGGTAGGCCGGCATTGTAAATAAGAATTTGTTCTTAACTGACTTGCCTAGTTTAATAAAGGTTAAATAAAAAATCTAAATGGCCAGCCACTACTGAGAATTAATCAATGATCTGTTTGTGCTGTATGCAATGATAAAAGGGGGATTTTGTTGCTGCCACTAGAGCAAAACATAGCCTATCTATCTCATTATTTTGTAAGTATTTCTTGTAAATGATCATTGAAGTTGCAATATGTGTGATAGTTGGGTAAATAGTAAATTGGGTAAATAGTATTTTGTGCTGTATTTTGGATCATTCAAATTTGCCACTACAGTTCTGGGAATTTCCACCAAGATGTTAGACACACACATGGATGACAAGACATATGCATTCAAGGCATGACTTACACATCCATGTCCTGCAAAGCTGCAGTTCTGTCTCTGTCTCTCTCAATTCAATTCAAAGGGCATATGTTTACATTGTCAAAGCAAATTAAATAGATAATAAACAAAAGTTAAATAAACAGTAAACATTACACTCACAAAAGCTCCAAATGAATAGAGGCATTTCACCTGTCATATTATGTCTATAAACTGTGTTGTAATGATGTGCAGATAGTTAAAAAGGGAAAATAAATAAACATAAATATGGGCTGTATTGACAATAGTGTTTGTTCTTCACTGGTTGCCCTTTTCTTGTGGCAACATGTCACAAATATTGCTGCTGTGATGGCACACTGTGGTATTTACCCCAGTTGATATGGGAGTTTATCAAAAAATGTATTTGTTTTTTCAAATTCTTTGTGTGTCTGTGTGATCTGAGGGAAATATGTGTCTCGAGTATGGTCATACATAGGAAGTGCAGCTCAGTTTCCACCTCCTTTTGTGGGCAGTGTGCACATAGCCTGTCTTCTCTTGAGAGCCATGTCTGCCTACGCCAGCCTCTCTCAGTAGCAAGGCTATGCTCACTGAGTCTGTACATTGTCAAAGCTTTCCTTAATTTTGGGTCAGTCACAGTGGTCAGGTATTCTGCCACCATGTACTCTCTGTTTAGGGCCAAGTAGCATTCTAGTTTGCTCTGTTTTTTGTTAATTCTTTCCAATGTGTCAAGTAATATTTTATATATATATATATTTCTCATGATTTGATTGGGGCACTGTGGGATCTGTTTGTGTTCGTGAACGGAGCACCAGGTCCGCTTCTCCAGGTTCATCTCTCTTTGATATGGAAGGTTTGGGAATAATTTCCTTTTAGGTGGTTGTAGAATTGAAAAGCTCTTTTCTGGATTTTGATCATTAGCGGTTATCGGCCTAATTCTGCTCTGCATGCATTATCTGGTGTTTTACATTGTACATGCATATTTTTGCAGAATTCTGCATGCAGTCTCAATTTGGTGTTTGTCCCATTTTGTGACTTCTTGGTTGGTAAGCAGACCCCAGACCTCACAACCATAAAGGACAATGGGTTCTGAAAGTTCAAGTTTAAGTTTCCAGTTCAGTAACGGAATCTAAGCAATGTACAGGAGAGCTCTGAACTGCCACCGGGGGAACATGAGTTTAACAGCTATGCAGCCTGTGCAGGGTGTGCTATGTAACTTAAAACAAACAGTGAGATGGCGTCAAGCGGGCCCTCCCTGTGTTTCCTCACATCTGCCCTCTGTCAGGACAAGGTGGTGCCATTTGTGTGGATGACTGACTCTGCTGAAGGAGGAATCTCACAGTGCCAGACTGAGACCGACAGTGTCTGGACCCGGAGCGTCCCCACTGTACTTCTACTGCTGCTGGTCTCTCTCACCGAACTACCAAGACATGGTCCTCTGGAGTCTACTCCCCATCTCCCTCTCCTTAGTGTCTCTCATTGGAACCTGGGTGACGTAAGTTAAACAAGAATATATCTATATTTTCTTTCTAATCTTTTATAAGACCTTAAATAACATGTACTTGAGCTACTTCACTTAGATTTGTCACATGTAAATACTGTGCAAAAAAATAAGTATAAAGTGCATTGTATATGCCAGTATTTAGTTTTTCCATTCATCTCATAATTCACACGGTCTCATGATTACTATAGCTAGGTTGACATCCAATTGGCGACAGATTTTCATGCGAATATTCAAAAATGTGCATAAAAACAATTGCGCATTTTCCCACTAGATACAGTTGAAGTCGGAAGTTTACATACACCTTAGCAAAATACATTTAAACTCAGTTTTTCACAATTCCTGACATTTAATCCTAGTAAATATTCCCTGTTTTAGGTCAGTTAGGATCACCACTTTATTTTAAGAATGTGAAATGTCAGAATAATAGTAAAGAATTATTGATTTAAGCTTTTATTTATTTCATCACATTCCCAGTGGTTCAGAAGTTTACATACACTCAATTAGTATTTGGTAGCATTGCCTTTAAATTGTTTAATTTGGGTCAAACGTTTCAGGTAGCTTTCCACAAACTTCCCACAATAATTTTGGTGAATTTTGTCCCATTCCTCCTGACAGAGCTGGTGTAACTGAGTCAGGTTTGTAGGCCTCCTTGCTCGCACACACTTTTTCAGTTCTTCCCACACATCTTTTTATAGGAATGAGGTCAGGGCTTTGATGGCCACTCCAATACCTTAACTTTGTTGTCCTTAAGACATTTTGCCACAACTTTGGAAGTATGCTTGGTGTCATTGTCCATTTGGAAGACCCGTTTGCGACCAAGCTTTAACTTCCTGACTGATGTCTTGAGATGTTGCTTCAATATATCCACATCATTTTACTCCCCCGTGATGCCATCTATTTTGTGAAGTGCACCAGCCCCTCCTGCAGCAAAGTACCCCCACAACATGATGCTGCCACCCCCGTGCTTCACGGTTGGGATGGTGTTCTTCGGCTTGCAAGCTTCCCGCTTTTTCCTCCAAACATAACGATGGTCATTATGGCCAAACAGTTCTATTTTTGTTTCATCAGACAAGAGGACATTTCTCCAAAAAGTACAATTTTTGTCCACATGTGCAGTTGCAACCCGTAGTCTGGCATTTTTATGGCGGTTTTGGAGCAGTGACTTCTTCCTTGCTGAGCGGCCTTTCAGGTTATGTCGATATAGGATTTGTTTTACTGTGGATATAGATACTTTTGTACCCGTTTCCTCCAGCATCTTCACAAGGTCCTTTGCTGTTGTTCTGGGATTGATTTGCACTTTTCGCACCAAAGTATGTTCATCTCTAGGAGACAGAACACGTCTCCTTCCTGAGCGGTATGATGGCTGCGTGGTCCCATGGTGCTTATACTTGTGTACTATTGTTTGTACAGATGAACTTGGTACCTTCAGGCATTTGGAAATGACAAGGATGAACCAGACTTCTGCAGGTCTACAGTTTTTTTTCCTGAGATCTTGGATGATTTCTTTTGATTTTCCCATGATGTCAAGCAAAGAGGCACTGAGTTTGCAGGTTGGCCTTGAAATACATCCACAGGTACACCTCGAATTGACTCAAATGATGTCAATTAGCCTATCAGAAGCTTCTAAAGCCATGACATAATTTTCTGGAATTTTCCAAGCTGTTTAAAGGCACAGTCAACAAAGTGTATGTAAACGTCTGACCCACTGGAATTGTGATACAGTGAAATAATCTATCTGTAAACAATTGTTGGAAAAATGACTCGTAGATGTCAAAGTCGATGTCCTACCCAACTTTTTTTTTTTTTTTAACAAGAAGTGGTTGAGAAACGGGTTTTAATGACTCCAACCTAAGTGTATGTAAACTTCTGACTTCAACTGTATGTTTCCATCAAATTGACTTGTTGCAGATAAAAATCTGTGTGTGATGATGTGGTGCACATAAAAACAACTTTTGCGATTCGATTCCCATGTAGGGCCTACCGAATAAAAAATACAAGTTAAATGTGTTTCCATCGCATTTTCAACTCTATTGATGGTATTCTCACAAAAATGTTGCATCATATAGCGAGTGTGCCTACTCCGGTATTGGCACCTGTTCTCTAACCAACAGCAAACGTATAGCCTACATTATGAGATTATGGATTGAAGAGCAAGATTATTTTTATTTGTCAAACGGCAGCCAAGCCTCGATGATCATGTCACCAAAATAATACCCCTCGCTATTTATTGGAAAGGATCATCAAGCTCATTACTTTGCACTTTCACCACCCTGTGAAGTTATTTCATCATGTCTTTAATTTGCGTGCTTTCCTGAGGAGTCTGTGATTTACTTCGATATGATGGTTATTATAACAATATTTGTGTTCTGTTTCCATCAGGCCTGTCATGTTTTATTCCAACATGTACTTTCTTCACATATATTTATACTGACTCTACACACTCACATACAAGCTGCTACTCTATTTTATATCATGTCACCTTACCCCTATACATATCTACCTCCATCAGTCCAGTATCGCTGCGCATTGTAAATATGGTATTGGAACTGACCCTGTATCATATGCTAGCGTGCTTACTCGGTGTTCTTCATGTTTCTGCTTATTTCTCCTGTTTTTTTTTGTATGACATTGTTATTGATTATTGCATTGTTGGGTTTTGATTTCGCAAGAAAGGCATTTCACTGCACTTGTGCATGTGACATTAAAACTTGAAGGTTGGATGAAAACCTAGTTAGTGTGGGAAAACTGTGTTTTTATTTTTTATGTTTCTTATAAAATCACCTTCATGGTGATACTGCCACCTTCTTAGCACACAGATTCTATCATGACACAAGGCGAGACCCAGATGCAGACAATCCTATTGGATTATTAAATATTGTAAGGCAAGAGAATGGTCGTGGACAAACAAAAGGTCAAAACCAGTTCAGAGTTCAAAAGGTACCGAAGATCAGTCAGGCGGGAAAGTAGTCCAAAACCAGGAAGACTAGCAAAAGGAGAACGGGAAAACACACTGGTTGACCTGACAAACATACAAGACGAACTGGCACAGAGCAACAGGAAACACAGGGATAAATACACTGGGGAAAATAAGCGACACCTGGAGGGGGTGGAGACAATCACAAGGACAGGTGAAACAGATTAGGGTGTGACAGATGCGTGATTATTAAAACCAGGAAGTGATTGTTGTTCTAGTGATTCCAATATAAATGTCATAACCTCATTAAGATTTGTTGAAAGTGTTGTGAAAATACCCTTAGACCACCTGCATGTGACAAACAGAACTTTCCAGAAAGAACATTTAGGATACCTGTAGAGTCAGAGCCACCACCTTAGAGCCCACCTCACAACGTGCAAAACATAAACCAATTGTTTCACTTCCTACATTGTGAGACATGATTTAACTTTCATTATAAACTGGGTGGTTCATTTGAGGCTTGAATGCTGATTAGCTGACACCCATGGTATATCATACCATATACCACGTGTATGACAAAGCATTTATTTTTACTGCTCTAATTACGTTGGCAACCAATTTATTATAGCAATAAGGCACCTCGGGGGTTCGTGGTATATGGCCAATATACCACAGCTAAGGGCTGTTCTAGGCACTCCGTGTTGGGTTGTGCTTAAGAGCAGCCCTTAGCCGTGGTATATTGGTCATATACCACACCGCCTCAGGCCTTATTGCTTAATAGTCACTGCACAGTTCTGTCTATTGTTACTAGATGTGCAGCATAAAGGAAAAAGTTATATTCGTTCATGTAGAGACATTTGATTCAACCTTTGTTTGTCCTCAGAGGGCACAGTACAGTCTGGTACTTTCTTATTGACACTGGTTGACTGCCTGTAAAGGCATTCACATATATGGATATGAGTGGCTTTGTAACAGGGCTGCTAATAATATTCTAACCACGTACATCTGTGTACTTTTGCTTAGTCACCCACATCAGTTCCTGGTTACTTATTGATCCTCAAGGTATTCAGTGTTCATTAATGGGAGCGTATATTATATCATATTATACATTGAAAAACCATACATGCTAAGAGAATTAGGCACTTTAATCATATCAAATGAGTGTGTTTGTTTTGTTGTTTCAGGTATGGCCTGGCGTACAGCTATGACCATGTGTGTTCCCTCAACAACTGGTGCGTTGTGTTCTGTTTGTGAGATTTCCTACAGACCATTGTGATTGGTTCTTTCAGCCAATTCCATATCAATGAAATACATTGTTTTAATGTAACACAAGCATACAGATGTAGGATCTTAATTTGATCACCTTGTTGCAGGAGAACTTTCCTGCAGTGCAGGAAATGATTAACATGTAGTGTATTTGAGGTATAAATAGGCTTCGAAGTTTGTCATTTCCACTTTTACATTTCCGACTTGATTTTCTCTTACGAAAAATATATCAATCCCTACATAAATAACCATTAATTATAATCCACATAATATTTCACATTTACTGTTGCTGCAGGATTATTTTCCTGCTGTAGCAAACTGGCTCAAATTAAGATCCTATACATCCGTATTTCTAAAGCAGCGTTGTTCAACCCTAGTCCTGGAGATCCACAGGGTATGCAGTCTATTTGTTTTAGCCTAGCACCAACACACCTGATTTAAAACTAATCATCAACTTAATTAGTTGAATCAGGTGTGTTGCTGCTATTGGGCTGTAACAAAAGTGTGCATGCCACACCCTGTCCCCTCCAGGACCAGGGTTGAAGACCACCATAGATAAAGAGAAGGTCTGTAAACATGATTATTTTCTGTTTTCAGGGCCCCTGGGAACCACTGCAGAGACAATACATCAATAGCTTGTTGTCAAGTCCCAACCATAAGGTAACCATAGACTACTATATCAAGGTTAGGGTCAACTAACACTATTTCATCTCATTCAGTTCAGAAAATGAAATTAAAATTGGACCTCCATTTTGAAGTTTGTGAATTTACTGAGTTCACATGGAATTTTAAATTGAATTATAATTTGTTCAATTCAACTCTGTTCAATTCACGTCAGAACACGTGTCAGCTTTTAAGAGACATTCCTAGAATGTTCTCTGTCATCTTAATATTATTGTCACTGGGTCATTTCAGTATGATGTGAAACAATGGTGTCTTACATATGCTTTGGCCTTGTGTTCTGCAGCTCGAGTGGAACAAGCTTACCAGAAAGCTCATTGTTCACAGCCACCTTTAATGCGGGTTCATTTCTGTGTAAGTTTGTAGTTGTACAGTTTGCTCACCCTACAGTATACATCCACAGGTCATACTGGATCTCAATGCACTCTGCAGATGTCTATACTGATACAAATATTATAGTATTAGAGTATGTGCTCATAATGTACTTAATGTTATTTTACCTCAAGGTCACCCTTAAAACGGTTTGGTATGTCAGATTTCTTATCGAACGCGTTTGTCCTGCTGAGGAAACCAAAACCAAAGTTTTAACGAGTTGATTGTAATTAAATTACACAACAATAACAACCATATAGTCACATTGTTTTAGATTAGATGTGTTATTGCACATAATGTATATACATGTAATAATCATCTTAGGAACATTTGATCAATTACCCTATGTTATAGATGCATTATAATAACCATTTACCCTATGTTATAGATGCATTATAATAACCATTTACCCTATGTTATAGATGCATTATAATAACCATTTTTTAGTTATGGTGTTCTGTATCTTCCACCATGCTCACATCTTGGAGAGGAACAGTGTCCACTCCATGCTCAGCAGAATCGCCCTGGTGTTTGGTGGAGTGGCGGCTGTCGGGGCCTTTGTGGCTGGGAACTGCAACGTAAGTACTTTCTGCACATATAGTGTAGTTTCATCCTTACTCAGGGTGTCATGCAATTCACTATACGTATGTGCTTAAAGAAAAAACAAGGGTGTATAGTACACGATACTGCAAAAATAAATTCTGCTTGTAGACAGCGACATCGAGCAAGTAACGTCTCTGACACAGAGGCCCCTCAGGATGTTTGTTGTCATTGTCGACAGGGCGAGAGTGGGTGAAGTGTAAGGACAAACGTAGTAGTCTGGCACGCAAGGTTAGACAGAACTTCACATGTATTAAAACATATTTTAAATCCAGGAGTCTACTTAATATCTAGGTTAGAGAAAGACACAAAGGTCTATCAAGTTTAATGTGTACTTCGAACTGACACTCTACTTACACTGACAAAGCACGTTAAAAATATCTCCTGAGTTGCGGTTCAATTAAATCTTGAATTGTGAACAAAGAGAGGAGTGGCAGTAAAGCAAACAAACACCCATGATACAATTGGTTGGTTTGTTAGTGTGTGCAGACATACCTACGGATGGCCGAACATCAGTAGAAAGTACAATAGAAAAATAGACATGTCAATGTGTACCTTTTTGACATTATTTCATAGACGTAGACAGAATTCACGTTTTAATTATTTCAAGTTTGTCAGATGTATTCTTCAGAAGATCATGCACAGTCTTTTGTCTCTTCTTTAGTAAAGGTACTGGTAACAGCCCAGCTCGCACATTTGGTTCCTTGGAAGTTGTGGGAACATATGTTTTTGGTTTCACATTGGTTGTGTGAACGAAGCTATATGTATGTTTCTATATGTTTCTTTACCTGTAAAATGGAACGTTTTTTTAAAATGTTCTGAGAACAGAAGTAAAAATGTTGCCTGTTCTAGGAACATTTATTTTTAGGTTGCAGGGAGGTTCTGAGAACGTTTTACTCTGGTTCCTTGAAAGTTTTCCTAGGAGGTTTTGTTAATGCTCTGAGAACTGAAATTATAGGTGATTTGGAGTTGTTTTTAAATAACTTCCTTAAAACATTCAGTGAATGTTTTAATAAGACTTTTAATAACACTGCTAGCTTATTTGGGGGTTAACTTTGTTGAACTCCAAGCACAGATAGGACACATGGAAATGAATTTCCTCTGGAATTAATCATGCAAACACATCTATTTTTGTATTGTGACACAGCATCAGTGAGATTCAAACCTATTGTATTGAAATTCCAACAGAATAACCTTGTTTCTTAACGTTGTCTGAACTTTTTGAGAACATTCCCAATGTCAAACCAGTTGGGTAACGTTCCTAGAATATTACCTAGAATATTACCTAGAATATTACCTAGAATATTACCTAGAATATTACCTAAAATATTACCTAGAATATTACCTAGAATATTACCGACAGTGAAATTAAATGGAACTATGTGTGAACTTTTAGGAAACATTCTGTTAGAGTAATAAAATACCAAACCAATAATGTATTTTTTTTGTCAAGTTCCTTCAATGTGTTGAATGTTCCAAAGCCAAGCAACCATCCTGCACCATTCTCAGAAAGTTGTGGGAAGGTTGTATGCAAAATAATCATAGAACAACCAAACATATGGTTCTCAGAACATTATGTGCTAGCTGGGAGGTATTTTCTCTGGCTCAGACTTAGATTACAGCTAGCTGGAAGGTATTTTCTCTGGCTCAGACTTAGATTACAGCTAGCTGGAAGGTATTTTCTCTGGCTCAGACTTAGATTACAGCTAGCTGGAAGGTATTTTCTCTGGCTCAGACTTAGATTACAGCTAGCTGGAAGGTATTTTCTCTGGCTCAGATTTAGATTACAGCTAGCTGGAAGGTATTTTCTCTGGCTCAGACTTAGATTACAGCTAGCTGGAAGGTATTTTCTCTGGCTCAGATTTAGATTACAGCTAGCTGGAAGGTATTTTCTCTGGCTCAGACTTAGATTACAGCTAGCTGGAAGGTATTTTCTCTGGCTCAGACTTAGATTACAGCTAGCTGGAAGGTATTTTCTCTGGCTCAGACTTAGATTACAGCTAGCTGGAAGGTATTTTCTCTGGCTCAGACTTAGATTACAGCTAGCTGGAAGGTATTTTATCTGGCTCAGATTTACAGTGAACTCTTTTCCTCTAACAGACGTTCCCAGAAAGTTTGCCGTCATTCAAACATGTCCGACTCGGGCACATAATTCCAGTGAACTGTACTCTTCCCCTTTAGCAGAAGTTCCTAGAATTTTCTGTCACCCAAACATATCCACCATTGTAGAATTTGAGTATTGTGTGACAAGTGCTTTGGCTTTGTGTTTTGCAGCTCGACTGGAACAAGTTAACTAGACTAGCTAAACGTTAACTTGTCTTAAGCCTCTCCTCCAGCCAGGGTAACTGATTACCTGATTTAAGTGTAACCTGTCTGTCCTCTCTCCTCCAGCCCGAGTACCTGAAGCTGGCCCATTACCTGGGGGCTGCGGTGAGCTTCCTGTGTATCTGTTTCTATAGTCTGCTCCTCACAGTGCTCACAAGGAAGTGTGTTCTGACCCAGATGGAGTGGTTCCTCTACCCTGCACGGGTCACCTCTACTGTGGTCCAGATCATTGTCACCATTGGCTGTATCCTTTCACCTGCACTTGTACTATAACTAAAGTCCTGAACCCAGACTCTTATAACCAGCAATGTTGTGGTAAAAACAAAAAGGTGGTTAAACACTGAAGTAAAGTAACTCTCTCTATACTTCAGATACATTTTTCTGGAAAAAGTGGGTAAAAAAAGGTTTGTGTTTACCCTTCACTACATAACTGCTTATAACCCCTGAACCTGTCAAATTGCTGGGTGTGCATACACTCAGGAAAATAATATGGACAACACAATGCACGAATAGGAGTGTCCACTTCCATACAACTTCAACTTTGCAAACACTCACAGGCCCTGAAAGACACAGTTCTAAGTGGTAGGGGATAACAACAAGATACTGGACCTTGACAGTGAGGATGCCTATCTGTGTGTTTACCTGTTTACTGATGTGTAATATTTTAATTACTGCCACGTCTTTTGCCTTGTAGAGATTGTATTTCCTTGGAACATATGTGTAGGTTCCTATAAGCATAAACTCGATGAGGGTATGCCATAACCTGTCACCCAACAACTACTGTTCCCCCCTCCTTGACCTCTGACCCCTCTAGACACCATCTTGTTTGTACAGGAGGAATACCTGTACAAGCACTCAGCTGCCGTGTTTGAGTGGATAATGAGTGTCAATCTGGAGCTGTTTGAGCTCAGCTTTGCTGTGGAGTTCTGTTTTTTCTCCTCCTCCATGTTGTCCACGCTGCTGGTGAAAAGAGATGAGGAGAAGCCTATCCTTCTAGCCTGAGGAGAGAAGATGCTGGGCTGTCTACTGTAAGAGACACTGGGGTCTAGTTCATTAGGCATGAAATGGAAGAAACCGGTCCGAAACAGAGAGAGATTAGCTGGACTTGATTGTCATTTTAAAACATTTTGTTACGGTGTGCCTTAATGACACGAGCCAGTAGTTTGCAAACTTTTCTTTGTTGTGACAGACCTAAAGCTTGTGGAATTGGACCAACCACGTAAAGGGAACAATTGTTTGTAACCAGGACCCAGTCTGGCTGCGATCAAAAACGACTCTGAGTTGGCCACGACCCACCGTTTGGGAAACACTGACGTAGGGGCATCATGAGGATAATATATCTGACCTTTGACTTTGCTCCCGGACCAACTCTCATTTTTGAGGATTATTTATTTATTCTATTTTTTTTTATCAGGGCTGATATAGTTCTTATGCAGCCCCTAAAGAAAAACAGAAAGAGGAGTTCTTACTGTCACACCAAATCAATGTACTTCGTATTGGGGAGTATTTCTGGGTGCTTTCAAAAGGGAAAACTTGATCCTACAATCTTCATAGCCACTGATGAACCAATACCAGAATACCTCAGCATTTGAGTAGTAGTCACTGTAAGCACTAAAGTCACTATTTCTGTTCCTAGGTCCTGAATTGATCAAAGTGGCATTTACCATTTGATGGGCCATGGAGAATGTTCAATGATGTTTGTTAGCTCTTTTTTCAATATGTTGTCTATATGTGTAAAACATGACATCTTGGTGGCATTACTGTGCTATTGAAGTATACCAGTTAACAACAACATAATTACTAGTTGTATAAAAATGTAATTGTCTGCAAAGTAAAGTATTGAAGGGTAATGTTGCGACGGAATCAAAGTAAAGTATTGAAGGGTAATGTTGCGACGGAATCTAAGTAAAGTATTGAAGGGTAATGTTGCGACGGAATCTAAGTAAAGTATTGAAGGGTAATGTTGCGACGGAATCTAAGTAAAGTATTGAAGGGTAATGTTGCGACGGAATCTAAGTAAAGTATTGAAGGGTAATGTTGCGACGGAATCTAAGTAAAGTATTGAAGGGTAATGTTGCGACGGAATCTAAGTAAAGTATTGAAGGGTAATGTTGCGACGGAATCTAAGTAAAGTATTGAAGGGTAATGTTGCGACGGAATCTAAGTAAAGTATTGAAGGGTAATGTTGCGACGGAATCTAAGTAAAGTATTGAAGGGTAATGTTGCGACGGAATCTAAGTAAAGTATTGAAGGGTAATGTTGCGACGGAATCAAAGTAAAGTATTGAAGGGTAATGTTGCGACGGAATCAAAGTAAAGTATTGAAGGGTAATGTTGCGACGGAATCAAAGTAAAGTATTGAAGGGTAATGTTGCGACGGAATCAAAGTAAAGTATTGAAGGGTAATGTTGCGACGGAATCAAAGTAAAGTATTGAAGGGTAATGTTGCGACGGAATCTCTTCTGACAGCCTTAACATTAAACAGATGATCAAGTAGCTGATTTGTTTCTGGGTGGCGAGAAGAGAAGCCAGCGATGATTGTAAACCTGCGATACAACAGGTGGTGTAGTGTGAAGGAGGCAGGTGTGGCGGTTGATTAATGAACAGCCATCTTTGTATTTGTGATAGATCATTCTGAAAAGCTTTCTGGTGGCAGAACCGTTGGTTGTACTACTGCATTCCTGTCAGATGAGAGAAGAACCAGAACATAAGCAATCATTTATCCAGAAACAATGTAATTGAACATTTTATGAACAGAACAAATTTCTTAGCAAGGTGTCATACTTTGTTCCCTTCTTCTTACTTATGTATTCGGTCTCCTTTTCTACAGTGTTCCTAATCAGGGCTTTTGTGCAATGATGATTGACTTTTACAACAACAACATATCATGGACTACATGGTTACATTTTAACAACGTGGTACAGCTTTATTTTTTTAAGATAAAGAAAAAGGGACAAACTGACTCTCACCAAGATTAAAAATAGACAAAAGCAATCCCCACTGGGCACACACTGGTTGAACCAATGTGGAATTGATGTCTGTGCTCAGTGGGTTAATTCAGTATGAAAATAAGGCTAGAAATATCCCAAGAAATGTCATTTGCCAAGCATAATTAAATAATAAAACGTGTGTAAGATCAAATTTGTATTTGCGATTCCTCTGCGGTACTGTCCCTTGACATTATGCACCTTATGACAAGATCTGGTCGTCACAAGCCAGCGTCGTCTGGGTTTGACCGGAGTAGGCCGCCATTGTAAATAAGTTTTTGTTCTAAACTGACTTGCCTAGTTAAATAAAGGTTCAATATTTTTTTTTAAATCCTTTCAAGGGATACTTCGGGATTTTGCCAATGACGCACTTTCTCTACTTCCCCAGAGTCAGATGAACTCATGAATACCATTTTTATGTCTCTGTGTCCAGTATGAAGGAAGTCAGAAGTAGTTTTGCGAGCCAACGCTAACTAGCGTTAGAGCAATGGCTGGAAGTCTATGGGTATCATAGACATCCAGCATTAGCACAACTACCTCTACCTTCATACTGGACACAGAGACATAAAAATGGTATTCACGAGTTCATCTGACTCTGTGGAAGTAGATCTCGGGCATCATCGCCAAATATCAAAGTATCCCTTCCAGCTGACATATCACAACCTGGTCTCAGAGCATTTCGTATGGTATGTATTACTATGTGAATGTCCATCACACAATTTGTATAATATGTTATGAATTACAATAGCAAAAAGGGTTAGGGTTAGCTAACAAGCTAAGTAGTTGAAAAGTTCCTAAAATACTTAAGTTGTCCGTGAGGAGATCCCAACTCGATACTATTATCTTTGACTCCAAAACTAACAAAACAAAAGCAAAAAAACTATAAATTATATTCAGTTTTAGTTTTTTGGGGGGGGGTTCTAATTGGGTTTTCAAGCTTATGAATCTGGTGGGAGATTGACTTTATCATTTTAAAGGTAGACTCAACAAGATCAGTACCGCAGATAATGGGCGTGTTTGAGTGGTAAGGCTCAAGCAACCAACTGTAGGCGAAAGTCAAAGAGTGAAGTCGGGGGAGGTGCATATGCGACAGCCAAAAGTCAGACACCAAAGTGGTTTTCCAACAGCAAGGCTCAGATCAACATGACAGTGTTGCCATTGTTTATAAAAAGGTTTTCTTGATAGTATACTGTTCATGTATCTAACCCCCATATCACCTTCTCACAAACTTAAATCATAATATATTTATATTATCTGTGTACACATTGTACATCAATCAGTGAGAGAGAGCCTCAAATATCACATTTATTTGTATATATCAACTTTAAACATGCATATATCCACTGTAAACAAAACACCCTAATGATTGCAGTCAACATGTAGGTGTAAAGGACGTAATGCTGCTTGCTTAGCTTGTTAGCTAACCCTAACCCTTTTTGCTATTGTAATTCATAACATATTATACAAATTGTGTGATGGACATTCACATAGTAATACATCCTACTGAGTCGGCTCACGCCATGGCTAAAACCCAGGACCTCTGCCTTGCAAGCACACGTGACCGCCCTCCGGAAATGTCTTACCAGTTGTCGCCATGTGAAAAGCTAGCTATTGGCTGGTGTAAGTGGGGACACTTTAGGCATAGGAGTATTTTTACCTACAGTTGAAGTCGGAAGTTTACATACACTTAGGTTGGAGTCATTAAAACTCGTTTTTCAACCACTCCACAAATTTCTGGTTAACAAACTATAGTTTTGGCAAGCTGGTTAGGACATCTACTTTGTGCATGACACAAGTAATATTTCCAACAATTGTTTATAGACAGATTATTTAACTTATAATTCACTGTATCACATTTCTAGTGGGTCAGAAGTTTACATACACTTTGTTGACTGTGCCTTTAAACAGCTTGGAAAATTCTAGAAAATTATGTCATGGCTTTAGAAGCTTCTGATAGGCTAATTGCCATCATTTGAGTCAAATGGAGGTGTACCTGTGGATGTATTTCAAGGCCTACCTTCAAACTCAGTGCCTCTTTGCTTGACATCATGGGAAAATCAAAAGAAATCAGCCAAGACCTCAGGAAATAAATGGTAGACCTCCACAAGTCTGGTTCATGCTTGGGAGCAATTTCTAAATGCCTGAAGGTACCACGTTCATCTGTACAAACAATAGTACGCAAGTATAAACACCATGGGACCACGCAGCCATCATATCGCTCAGGAAGGAGACGTGTTCTGTCTCCTAGAGATGAACATACTTTGGTGCGAAAAGTGCAAATCAATCCCAGAACAACAGCAAAGGACCTTGTGAAGATGCTGGAGGAAACAGGTACAAAAGTATCTATATCCACATTAAAACGAGTCCTATATCGACATAACCTGAAAGGCCACTCAGCAAAAAAGCCACTGCTCCAAAACATTATAAAAAAGCCAGACTACGGTTTGCAACTGCACATGGGGACAAAGATCGTACTTTTTGGAGAAATGTCCTCTTGTCTGATGAAACAAAAATAGAACTGTTTGGCCATAATGACCATTGTTATGTTTGGAGGAAAAAGGGGGAAGCTTGCAAGCCGAAGAACACCATCCCAACCGTGAAGCACGGGGGTGGCAGCATCATGTTGTGGGGGTGCTTTGCTGCAGGAGGGACTGGTGCACTTCGCAAAATAGATGGCATCATGTGGCAGGAAAATGATGTGGATATATTGAAGCAACATCTCAACACATCAGTCAGGAAGTTAAAGCTTGGGCGCAAATGGGTCTTCCAAATGGACAATGACCACAAGTATACTTCCAAAGTTGTGGCAAAATGGCTTAAGGACAACAAAGTCAAGATATTGGAGTGGCCATCACAAAGCCCTGACCTCAATCCGAGCAAGGAGGCCTACAAACCTGACCCAGCTCTGTCAGGAGGAATGGGACAACATTCACCTAACTTATTGTGGGAAGCTTGTGGAAGGCTACCCGAAACGTTTGACCCAAGTTAAACTATTTAAAGGCAATTCTACCAAATACTAATTGAGTGTATGTAAACTTCTGACCCACTGGGAATGTGATGAAAGAAATAAAGGCTGAAATAAATCATTCTCTCTGCTATTATCCTGACATTTCACATTCTTAAAATAAAGTGGTGATCCTAACTGACCTAAGACAGGGAATTTTAACTAGGATTAAATGTCAGGAATTGTGAAAAACTGAGTTTAAATGTATTTAGCTAAGTTGTATGTGAACTTCTGACTTCAACTGTAGGCACCTGTCTGACTATTTTTATCCACAGAATGCACCACACTTTGAAAGGTGGTGACCAACTTGACAAAAGTGATCCGCTCAAACTCACCCACTGAGATGAGTATGATGCAAGGCTTTTCTCTCACACTGTCACAAAGAGTATTGGATCACTTGCACAAGTGCGCTTCACACTGCTATGTGGTAGCTACAGGACCAAAACAGAGAAGTTGAGCATCACGCTTCAACCCATGTTGTTGAGGAAATTGACCCACTACTACTACTGTTTAATTTGTGCATCTACATCATCTCACAGTCTACCTTTAAACCTAACCTATAACATGACCCATCTCCTTATGCATTACTTCCCCACAGTGGCAAGAGGTGACATCTCAAAAACACATAAATGGCTCCTAGCATCCCAGTTCTACTTTCTATCCCCAACACTAAAACTAAATAAATAAAAAATGTATTGATTTTTTAAAATCAAACTTAAACAAAATAAAAATGAGTAAAGTGAATTCGAAAAAACGAACAAACTAAACTGAAATTTAAAAAACGAATAGAAATAAAAACATGTAAAAAAAACTATAATACCATTGGTTTCATCAACACACCTCATCCAGGGTCTGACCTATTTATGTCATGCTTCAAAAGACCAAGTACCCTGTTAATCTAATCAAATCACATTTTATTGGTCACATTTGTTCAGCAGATGTTATTGCAGGTGTAGCGAAATGCTTGTGCTAGGAGACAGCAGTAGTAGTGGAAAAATAATGTGAACGATGATGAAGGCCAGTGAAGAAGATGAGTCCAGCGACTTGCTGACACAAGCCTGGTGAGTTGATTCAATATGGCATTGTCCGGATGGATGGCTGTACTAGGAGACAGTACCCTGTTAATACCTGGTGCTAGGAGACTACCCTGTTAATACCTGGTGCTAGGAGACAATACCCTGTTAATACCTGGTGCTAGGAGACAATACCCTGTTAATACCTGGTGCTAGGAGACAGTAACCTGTTAAAGCTTGTGCTAGGAGACAATAGCCCTGTTAATACCCGGTGCTAGGAGACAATACCCTGTTAATACCTGGTGCTAGGAGACAATACCCTGTTAATACCTGGTGCTAGGAGACAATACCCTGCTAATACCTGGTGCTAGGAGACAATAGCCCTGTCAATACCTGGTGCTAGGAGACAATACCCTGTTAATACCTGGTGCTAGGAGACAATACCCTGTTAATACCTGGTGCTAGGATGCATCCTGATCATGACTACATTTTCAGATATGTGTTGATGATTAAAATCTTCATTGTTTACTGATTTTGATCAGATCTGTTGTAAACAGACAAAATCAGGATGGACACATGTTAGCAGCAGACATAAATGGTGCTATAGTGTGTAGGCCGTTATAACTGTGTGTGTGTGTAGGAACGCTGCAAGGTTTCTCCTGTGTACTTAACTTCAAAGACAGAGCTCTGCCAAAGTCAGTAAAACAGGATGTCAACATATCTCACCGGCGTCTGAATTCTAGTCGTTCCTGAGATATACTGTGGGTTGGGGTCAACCCTGATACTGTATAAGGAATGTTGCAAGGCAGGGGAGTTTGTTGCGTTCACAAAAACATCCCCCTTGCCTCACTCATAAGTGGCAAGATGTGGAAACAAGCTCCGATGTCTCTTCACACTCGCTCAACTGTCTGAGGAAATGTGCAAACACAACGTAAAAAACAAAAGCATACCTCTGGAACAGTTAAGTGTTCTTAGAAGACAGGTGTGACTCATATCAGTGGTGTTAAGTTCAGACAGTAGTCATTGTGGGGTGTTGCCAGGCGTTGGCTCCCAGGCGGTATTTGCGTAAGGACAAGTGTGTACTGTAGATCAACAGGTAACTCAGGTGGTTTGAACCAGAGATGTTTGGGAAACCTCGTCATACTGTTGTTGACTCTAGCCTTGGACTGATAGCTGTATGAATGTAGGGGGCTTGGAAGGAATAAGGACTTGGGTGTGTGCACTGATTGAGGATTACTTGATGTTATTTTGCCTGCTATGTACAAAGGGTGCATTATAGAAACATATTTTAGTACAGATTATGGTTATGCAGTATCATGTTGATCTGGTTCACGAGTCTCCTTTAGGCAACTAAGAATTTGACTATCTTGAAAAAAAAAGATGCATCTGAAAATACCCTTTAACTCACCACTGAATTCTAAACGAGCCCCTAGTACCTAGGGACTTGTTTAGATGGGTGTGTAAGCAATATGGCAACGATGAAATCCACCCGGGAAACCATACTAAATCCAATCCTTGGAGAGCTACAAGTAGGAGGGGCTAAGGATTTCAACACAGAGCAACTGTCAATACTGGGTGTGTTTAAGATACACAGATTCTGTGCATTTTATAGGAAGATTATGACGTTCATACAGGAAGACGTTCATACAGTAGGGTTTCTAAGATGTTATTAAACACTTCTCCAGGCTTTGATCTGATGACCTATTCAGAGCTGATCGGTGCATTGTCTGCATATTGAACACCACTGTAACCCTATAGAAAGTGATGACCTATTCAGAGCTGATCGGTGCATTGTCTGCATATTGAACACACCAGTGTAACCCTATAGAAAGTGATGACCTATTCAGAGCTGATCGGTGCATATTGAACACACCACTGTAACCCTACAGAAAGTGACGCTAAACTGACAACACAGGAAAGGAGACGGCGTGGTTCTGGTTTTAATGCAAAGCACTTAACCTTTACTTGAAAGAAGGTAATATACATTAAGATACATTATGAGCAAAATCATTTAACGATGGATAGAGAGGAAGATATCCTTTCTTCTCCACTCGCACCAGCCCCAGAGAGTAGTGCGAAATGTTACAGGAGGAAAACGGAGAGAAGCAGACCTAAAACTTGTCCAGGCATCTTTACTTGCTATGATACACTGTAAAAAAGGTTCTATATTAAGCAGTAGTCCATGTCATTAACATCCCCAATAACAAAAAAAATAACAAAAAAAAATAGTGTAGGGAAATTTAGTTTTTTTTAATGGTTGCCCTCCAACTAAGTAGTTTAACCTCAAATGGATATAATCATAAATAAATAGGGAAAGGGGGGAGAAAAAAAGTTTTACAAGCAAACAATCCTCAATCCCAGCATGGCTGGAACTTCGTGGTCTTTCTTCCAAAATGTTCACACTTAAGACCGTGTGACCACTACTATTCTTTACAAACGTTTTTCTTTTTTGATACTGTTGTCTTTTCTGTAGCAGGTGCATCTGCAATCCCTTATCATGCTAAACACCTCCAGGTAAAGCAGGTTAAAATGCTGGCTGCCCTTTAAAATCGGAGTAAATTAATCTGGTCTTTTTTCCTATCCTGGGTGGTTGGTGAGAAACACTTTTCATAACAGAAAGTGATAAACTCTGCATGAGAAAAGGAATTGGGTTTACAGCAGAGGAAGGTGTTTTTAACCAGGCCTTAAACAACATCTTCTCCCAGCTACACGAGTAGGGGGAAGCCACTGGCATTATTATTCACATATACTCACCAATTCTAAAATTAAGTCATTTATTTAAGATCTTCTAGCTCAAATCCCAACAGCTTCAGCTGTTCTCCTTTTCTTCTGTACAATATACGTCATTTAGCCAGCCGGACAATCAGGTGTCAGGGAGGCGGCCCTAACTTTGTACACGTTTGAACAATTCTCTCGTCTGTAAAGAGGAAGGACACTAACAGTAGTTGACAACTGAAAAGTATGAATGTGTTGGTGATGCAGTGAGCTGGGACGATAAACTGAAAAGTTTTAACACTGACCACTTATTGTGGACATTTGGCTGATATCGTTCATTACCCATAGGACCCTACTAGAGAAATGTGAAGTTCCAAATGAAATAAATTAGCTAATTAACTATTAATGGGACAATTGATGGCAACAACATTCAAAGTAGTAGTAGTAGTAGTAGTAGTAGTTGTAGGGGTAATATAAAAAATAACTGTGGTGCACATTAATGTTATAAACTTATCATTCAATTTATCGTGATAATTCAGTCAATTTAACGTGATATGGATTTTGGTCCATATCGCCCAGCTCTAGTGGGTTTGTAGTTGAGTTGGGGGTGGGTGTTGTTGATCAGACTGAGTACATGTTCTTTGTGGTGGAACCACTCTTGCTAGACGTGTCGTCATGCGACTGGTAGCCAATCAGGAGCTTGATGGGGATACTCAGGCGCTCTTTATACTGTTGTCTGGAGAGAGAGAGATGAGAGAAAAAGAGGGAATGATGAATAGGTTTTCATTACAGTCTTACACAAATTGTTGCCACCTAGTGGTGAGCTAGAAACATCGCAGTGATGTAGGAGTATACAAACACATACTCAAATATATACATATGTAAATATATATATATATATATTAAAAGAAAGGTAGCTAGTTGTATGTATACGTGTGTGTGTGCATGTATGTGTGTGTATATATATATATATATATATATATACACACACACACATACACACACACACACACGTATACATACAACTAGCTACCTTTCTTTTTACATGTATTTTGGGATTCCACCCTGTAAATGTAATTTGCCTGAAGACATGCTATTTTATTTTTATATTGAATAAAACCAGAAGTAGCATGTCGTTATTTTTTAAACGTGTGCTTTTCTCCTCTAGCCCACCTGGTGTTCAACCGTCCCAAGTTTTCCCATGTCACCCGATGATTTTACTACTGGCACGGCTCCAAGGCTTGGGCCATAGATTTGTTTATATCACCCCTCTCCTCCGTACACTCCACTGGCTTCCAGTCGAAGCTCGCATCCACTACAAGACTGGAGCTTGCCTATGGAACAGCAAGGGGCACTGCCCCTCCCTACCATCAGGGTATGCTAAACCCTACACCAACCCAAGCACTCCGTTCTGCCACCTCTGGTCTCTTGGCTCTCTCACCTGGTTTGTTATCTTAAGAAGAACACACTGTAGGTCACTGGGTAAGAGTGTCTGCTAAATGACTGAAAAGTAAATGTTAATTCAACACCTGTTTCAAAGGGGGTGTGGCTGAATTAAAGAACCCTCTTCTGCGTAGATACACTTGAGAATCTTCCACTGGAGGAGGCAATTGAGGATAGGATCGATTTCCAAACTGCCACATGCCTACATTTGGTGACGGAGGAGTAGAGGACGGACTTTTACTCAATGGACAAAAGGAAAGAGATGTGAACCTACCCTATCGCCACGATGGCTTCCTTGTTCTGACAGTTCCCAGTCCAGATGGATATTTTATCTCCCTTGGGTCTGACGTTGACCACCGCTCCACACACGTCTTCACTGGCCTCGTCAAACGACTCGCCAATTAAACACAACAGCTGCAACACACACAAATCAAGTACACGATACTCTAGATTAAATAACGTTATTTACCCGTTAATTCACTGTCCAGCAACCCATCCTTAACAGAAGATTATTCAATACTCTGGTAGTAGAGTCATGAGTTGCAGGAGGGTTGTGTTCATCAAAGAGAGGAAAACTGACTGAAAGATGGAGGCTGTACCTGGACCATTGCAATGTTTTTGTTGTGCCCTAATGAATACTACACAGCCCAGGGTCAAATTCATTAGGGTACACGACTGGAAACATTCAAAAACATTTTGCAATGGAAAACAAAAATGAGCCTTTCCTTCGGTCCCGTTTGCTGCCAAATGAACAGGACCCAGGTTCAGGGATAATGATACTTACTGTCTCCATCCAGTAGCGGTCAAGGTCGATTTGTCTCTGCTGTTTGCTGAGGGTCATCAGCCACCTCCCACCCAGCTTGTTCTTGTCATCCTCCCACATAGGCTTCACCCCATCCTGACACACAGTGGTGGAGGAATGTTAGCTCACAACTTGACCCCCAACGTACACCCTGGGTCTGTATTCATGAAGCGTATTACAGTATCTAGGATCAGTTAAGCATTTTAGACCATAATGAAAAACATTAAAAGGATAAGGGGGACCTGATCCTAGATCAGGGTTTCCCAAACTCTGTTCTGGCCCCCCAGGGTGCATGTTTTTGCGAAAGAACGACACAACCGATTCAAACAATCAACTAATCATCAAGCGTTGATCATTTAAATCAGCTGTCCAGTGTTAGGGCAAAAACAAAAATGGGCACCCCCCCTTGGGGTCCCGAGGGCCGAGTTCGGGAAACACTGTCCTACTCAGAGGGGCTTTATGTCTTCATTTAACATCCTTAACTTGACAACGTACAGAAGAGCGACATGTCCTCTGATAGGATACCGTTGGTTTCAGATGTCCACTTACCTTAAATAAGCAGTAGTCACAGCCAAAGCCTAACTTACTGGGCTGCTGTATGTGGTTATATAATCTACAACACACAACCAAGAGGCACACTTAAACACAGGCCTACAGATAAAATCATATTAGACACGGATTATAAAATGATAGTGAGACAATAGATGCCATTCTCCATTTTGATTTTGGAGAGAAGTCATGAGGCACAACATTCAGGGCACAGATAGCAATACATGGCATAGAACTGCTTGTTAAAATGTCCATTCTGTAGAATTAATTTCTAGCTGCAAATTAACATTCTGCTCTGCTAAACAGGAAATGGTCCCTTTTTTCAACACTGATTGTCATGATGATGCCATAGGATGGAGAGGTAGAATAAGGGGTGGTGATGTGGATTAGGAGGGAGGAGGAGGAAGAGTAGCAGAGAGAAAGAGGGAGAGGAAGAGTACTCACGCCCAGAAGTCTTCCACTGTGTCAAACTTTGCGATGAGACGGAGGTTCTCTGTCCAGCTTTTGCTCTTGTCATTTTTGAAATACCACAGGGCCCATCTGAAGTGAGAGGACACAGTCAGAGATTCCCCATCGCACTCCCCGGTCCACACAGACAGAGGCTTCTATTTGTCTTTAGTGGGCAAATCTTACCATCTGCAACTACCAGAGTGACCAGTCAATGTGTCGGTCTGCATATCAACAGCAGTAACAGTTATGGAAATGCATGAATTGATATACATCAGCCAAAGCAGGGCTAAATTCTAACATAACAGCAAATGTAATGAAGCGTCCAACAGCAGACCTACAATCAATGACGCGTCCAACAGCAGACCTACAATCAATGACGCGTCCAACAGCAGACCTACAATCAATGACGCGTCCAACAGCAGACCTACAATCAATGACGCGTCCAACAGCAGACCGACAATCAATGACGCGTCCAACAGGAGACCTACAATCAATGACGCGTCCAACAGGAGACCTACAATCAATGACGCGTCCAACAGGAGACCTACAATCAATGACGCGTCCAACAGCAGACCTACAATCAATGACGCGTCCAACAGCAGACCTACAATCAATGAAGCGTCCAACAGGAGACCTACAATCAATGACGCGTCCAACAGGAGACCTACAATCAATGACGCGTCCAACAGCAGACCTACAATCAATGACGCGTCCAACAGCAGACCTACAATCAATGACGCGTCCAACAGCAGACCTACAATCAATGACGCGTCCAACAGCAGACCTACAATCAATGAAGCGTCCAACAGGAGACCTACAATCAATGACGCGTCCAACAGCAGACCTACAATCAATGACGCGTCCAACAGTCCGTGCCACACAACGTACAGCAAATAAACTATAAAGATTTCCATAGCAACTACTTAACGGGTAGGATAAGGAAGGTTAAGGTATGGAAGTTTGATGTCATGTTGCTCTGCCTATAAAAATCCATTCTTAAATGGAAGAAGTTTGGAACCACAAAGACCCTTCCTAGAGCTGGCCACCCGGCCAAACTAAGCAATCTGGGGAGAAGGGCCTTGGTCAGGGAGGTGATCAAGAACCCAATGGTCACTCTGACAGAGCTCAAAAGTTCCTCTGTGGAGATGGGAGAACCTTCCAGAAGGACAACCATCTCTGCAGCTGGCCTTTATGGTAGTGACCAGACAGAAGCCACTCCTCAGTAAAAGGCACATAACAGCCGACTTAGAGTTTGCCAAAAGGCACCTAAAGCCCCTCAGACCATGACAAACAAGATTTTCTGCTCTAATGAAACCAAGAACAAACTTTTTCGCCTGAAAGCCAAACGGCATGTCTGGAGGAAACCTGGTACCATCCCTACGGTGAAGCATGGTGGTGGCAGTATCATGCTGTGTTGATGTTTTTCAGCAGCAGGGACTAGGAAACTAGACAAGATTGAGGGAAAGATGAACGGAGCAAAGTACAGAGAGATCCTTGATAAAAACCTGTTCAAGAGCGCTCAGGATCTTAGACTGGGGCAAAGGTTCACCTTCCAACAGGACAACGACCCTAAGAACATAGCCAAGACAATGCAGGGATGGCTTCGGGACAAGTATCTGAATGTCCTTGAGTGGTCCAGCCAGAGCCCGGACTTGAACCCGATCCAACATCTCTGGAGAGACATGATAATGGCTGTGCAGCGACACTCCCCATCCAACCTGATAGAGCTTGAGAGGATCTGCAGAGAATAATGGGAGAAACTCCCCAAATACAGGTGTGCCAAGCTTGTAGTGTCACACCCAAAAAGACTCGAGGCTGTAATCGCTGCCGAAGGTGTTTCAACAGGGTCTGAATACTTATGTAAATGTGATATTTCAGTTTTTTATTATTTATACATTTGCAAACATTTATAAAAAACGTTTTGCTTTGTCATTATGGGGTATGGTGTATAGATTGAGGGGGAGAAAACAATTTAATCCATTGTAGAATAATTCTGTAACGTAACAAAACATGGGAGTCAAGGGGTCTGAATACTTTCCCAATGCACTGTATGTTATTGCCTATGCATTCATTTCCCCATCGTGTACAACAGCAAGTGTAAGTAACATGCTTACACTAACATGTTGAACAGCAGAACCAGGCAGTCTTCCATTGTTCACCAGTCCTACCATTATTCTATCATCCCTTTCCCAGGAAGAGCATAGTGTTGTAGGGGAGGGAGGGATGGAGAGGTGGATAGGGCATGGCCTGAACCCTGTGCCCCCCCGCCATACTAAATTTATACACATGCCCCTCCTGGTCCCTTCCTGAAAAGTCCCCCGTGGTTAATTATCACACTGACTATCAGTAGAGAAGTAGGCTAGAGAGGAAGCACTCTAGTGTTGCCCGACTGAAACGTATGTTATCATTACACAACACCAGTGTTGAGACGAGCAGTGTCGTTCATCGTCTGATGAACCAGGTTGAGGTCATAGAGATGTGTAAACAAAAACACTGTCAATTAACGTAAAGTGGTCTACACTACTGCTGTTGGGGTCCTGAAGAAAAGACAACACTAAAGAGATGTTGAGCCACGTACACAAACACAGTGTGTTGAAGTCCAGAACTCCCTACAACAGACTCCAGACTGTCTAGTCCCTAGCATCACCCAGAAAAACATCAACAGAAGGAAAAGGTTGAGCAAGGCTTGTTTTTTCTCTGGCGGTGGTGTAATGCCACCCCAAAGTTACATTCAGAGAGCTGAAAAGTACCAACTCCAAAACCAATGTAGATCAAAAAGAGGCTTATGTGGTGTGCGTGGCAGGAGGAGTAGGCATGGCTGAATTTTAGAGACACCCCCCCCCATATCTTGGCAGTGTAGAATTTCCTGCAATTCTATGTATTTTTCCACGGCTAATGCGGTCTTTGATTTAGGTGATTGTTAGGTCTCAATAAAAAAACGTAAAAAAAAACTATAGGTACATTATCTTTCCTATATACTTTATATCTGGTTTTAGTTGTGTATGTTTTTTTAATATTATACACTACCGGTCAAAAGTTTCAGAACACCTACTCACTCAAAGGTTTTTCTTCGTTTTTTATATTTCCACATTGTAGAATAATAGCCACCAGCTAGCTGCATTAAGTACTGCAGTGAATCTCCTCCTCATGGACAGCACCAGATTTCCCCATTTCTATGGGGAATGGCCCTAGCCCTCACCCTCCAATCCAACAGGTCCCAGATGTGCTCAAATGGGATTGAGATCTGGGCTCTTCGCTGGCCATGGCAGAACACTGACATTCCTGTCTTGCAGGAAATCACTCACAGCACAAGCAGTATGGCTGGTGGAATAGTCATGCTGGAGGGTCAAATCAGGATGAGCACCACAGGAGGGAGGATGTTGTCTTCCCTGTAACGCACAGCGTTGAGATTGCCTGCAATGACAACAATCTCAGTCCGATAATGCTGTGACACACCGCCCCAGACCATGACAGACCCTCCACCTCCAAATCGATCCTGCTCCAGAGTACAGGCCTCGGTGTAACGCTCATTCCTTAGACGATAAACGTTAATCCGACCATCACCCCTGGTGAGACAAAACCGCAACTCTTCAACAAATAACACTTCCTGTCTGGTGCCGCAACGGTGGGTTTGTGCCCATAGTCAACGTCGTTGCCGGTGATGTCTGGTAAGGACCTGCCTTACAACAGGCCTACAAGCCCTCAGTCCAGCCTATTGTGGACAGTCTGAGCACTGATGGAGGGACTGTGAGTTCCTGGTGTAACTCGGGCAGTTGTTGCCATCCTGTACCTGTCCCATAGTTGTGATGTTCGTGTGTACCGATCCTGTGCAGGTGCTGTTACACGTGGTCTGCCACTGCAAGGGCGATCAGCTGTCCGTCCTGTCTCCCTGTAGTGCTGTCTTAAGCGACTCACAGTACGGACATTGTAATTTATTGTCCTGGCCACATCTGCAGTCCTCATGCCTCCTTGCAGCATGCCTAAGGCACGTTCACGCAGATGAGCAAGGACCCTGGGCAACTTTTGGTGTTTTTCAGTCAGTAGAAAGGCCTCTTTAGCGTCTTAAGTTTTCATAACTGTGACCTTAATTTCCTACCGTCTAAGCGTCTTAACGACCGTTCCACAGGTGCATGTTCATTAATTGTTTATGGTTCATTGAACAAGCATGGGAAAGCGTGTTTAAACCCTTTACAATAAAGATCTGTTAAGTTATTTGGAATTTTATGAATTATCATTGAAAGACTGTCCTGAAAAAAGGGACGTTTCTTTTTTGCTGAGTTTAGCAAGCAAAGAAGTATTAAACAGTATCAAAATATTTTATATTTAAGATTCTTCAAATAGCCACCCTTTGCCTTGACGACAGTTTGGCACACTCTTGGCATTCTCTCAACCAGCTTCATGAGGTAGTCACCTGGAATGCATTTCAATTAACAGTTGTGCCGCCTTAAAAGTTCCTTTGTGGAATTTCTTTCCTTCTTAATGCGTTTGAGCCAATCAGTTGTTGTTGGTAAAAGACCAAGTCCATATTATCACAAGAACAGCTCAAATAAGCAAAAAGAAACAATCCATCATTACTTTACAGTCCCTCCAGGATTTTGCAACATTTTGTGATTTGTGATTTTTTACACATTCATTTCATATAAAACAACAAAAAGTAATGTGCACGGCCGATTTTAAACAGAATACCTAATACAAAAACCATTAGAAACATCTAAAGTACTCAATTTTATTTTTCGGAACGAACAGCTCTGTCAAAATCCATTCACACATTCACTCACATCTCTCCATCAGGCTTGGGGATTGCTATCAACACAAGATGCACTTCCCATTCCCACGCCCTCAAACAAACAAAAAAAAGGTCTAAATAGATTAAAAGCTGATTAATCGCTTTCAATTTGAGGATCGATTTGTATTCAAAATACTTCAGATTGTGATTTTTTCTGAAAGGGTTGCAATTTAATTTCTAAAAAAATCCAGACAGATTGTAAAACTTAATACGGATCACGGAAGCACAGAGTTTAAACCAGCAAAGCTGACAAATTGCACTTAGTGCTTTGAGCAGCACTCTCCATAGACAGACTGGGGAGAGCAGAGTGCCGACCACCCTACTAAAGCCAAGGTTAGACTGGGGAGAGCAGAGTACCGACCACCCTACTAAAGCCAAGGTTAGCGGAGTAAAAGTTTGAGTAAAACGCCACACCTTGATTCTTTCAGCGCTTGCCAGTCGTCCTTGCTACTACTTCAGTCATGGTGAACTGTCCTTGCTGTGGGAACTGTTCTGACATTCTCATATGCTTTGCTGATTCGAAGTGACTTGATTGGTGACTTTCTCTCGTTTCCCAAAAACATTTGGAAATTGTTGTGCACAGTTTTTAGCTGTTATTTTTGTTGGCAAATTAGATGGACTTCTGTTCATTGCACTGCCTGTCAGCCATCAACAATCACCTATCATCTTCGCACGTGAATAGACTGACAGCAAGGGGGATTGCTAACAGTGCAGTAAACCCGCTTTTGATTGGACCCTTTTACGTGCAAAAAGTGTGTGAATTTGTAAAAATTGCACTGTCTCACATAATATGCGCTGATTGGTTGATTTTGCATTGAATTATATGATTGCAGAATCCTGGAGAGACTGACTTTAAGGCATGAAAGTTAGTCAATATGGAAAATTTAGAGAACTTTGAAAGTTTATTCAAGTGCAGTCGCAAAAAACATCAAGCGCTATGATGAAACTGGAGGACCACCACAGGAATGGAAGACCCAGAGTTACCTCTGCTGCAGAGGACAAGTTCATTAGAGTTACCAGCCTCATGGTCAAATTGCTACAAAGAAACCACTACTTAAGGACACCAATAAGAAGAAAAGACTTGCTTGGGCCAAGAAACACAAGCAATGGACAATTTGGAAATTTGTCCTTTGGTCTGGAGTCCAAATTTGAGATTTTTGGTTCCAACCGCTTGTCTTTGTGAGATGCAGTGTGGGTGAACGGATGATCTCTGCATGTATATTTCCCACCGTGAAGCATGGAGGAGGTGGTGTTATGGTGTTTTGCTGGTGACACTGGCTGTGATTTATTTAGAATTCAAGGCATACTTAACCAGCATGGCTATCACAGCATTCTGCAGCGATATGCCATCCCATCTTGTTTGGGCTTAGTGGGGCTATAATTTGTTTTTAAACAGGACAATGACCCAACACACCTCCAGGCTGTGTAAGGGCTATTTGATCAAGAAGGAGAGTGATGGAGTGCTGCATCAGATGACCTGGCCTCCACAATCCCCCGACATCAACCAAATTGAGATGGTTTGGGATGAGTCGGACCGCAGAGTGAAGGAAAAGAAGCCAACAAGTGCTTAGCATACATGGAAACTCCTTCCAAGACTGTTGGAAAAGCATTCCAGGTGAAGCTGGTTGAGAGAATGCCAAGAGTGTGCAAAGCTGTCAGCAAGACAAAGGGTGGCACCATTGAAGAATCTCAAATATATTTAGATTTTTTTTAACAACACTTTTTGGTTACTACATGATTCCATATGTGTCTTCATAGTTCTGATGTCTACACTATGATTCTACAAATAGTAAAAATAAAGAAAACCCAATGAATGAGTAGGTGTTCTAAAACTTTTGACCGGTAGTGTATATTATATTTATATACACACACATTCATTAATGTGTATATACACACACACACATTCATATATGTGTGTGTGTGTATGTATATATACATATATATACATACATATATACGTATATATACGTATATATACACGTATATATACGTACATATACATACATAGATAGATAGATATTGAGATAGATAGATAGATTCTGGTCTAGGATCAAGTTTTTCAAACAGGAAAAAAGACCAGAACTATGGAGTTTTAAAGCATCAGAATGGCCCAGAATCTGTGGTTAGGGAGGGACCGCATCCACCTGAGGCAGGGACAGGACAGACAGAAAGGTCTAGAGTGGGTCTACTGAGGCAGTGTTTTATGTCAGCAGTTCTACCCGGTCCGATGTACTGCCTACAGTAGTCTATGGCCTGGTTCCCTATTCAAAAGACAGCCACTCGATTGGATGTGCTACAACAGATAAAAGTGATGACATCACAATGTCAAATCTGTAGAGAGCAAGTTTGATCAGCTTTGTTCTTCATCTAGGGTTAGGGATAAAGCTAGCTGTGAGCATGTGAATGGAAATATTTTAGGAAGCACCAAAGCGTTTTGGCCTAGTGAGCGTGACCCTAGTATCCCCATCTGGGTAATGTTAATTTAGGCACACAATACACGTTTTAAAAGGTTTTGCAACTCTTAAAAAACGACTTAGTTTCTTATTGGACAAGTCCAGTTCTGATTGTCATTTCCCTTCCGTTTGGTATCTAATGAAGGAACATGACCCTGGGGTTTATTCACTAGGAACAAAACGGAAGCCAAAGAACGAAAGAGGGAGGGACCTACCTGAAATTGTTCAATAGAAACTCTTGTTTTTGTTGCAGTACCCCAGGGATGTAATCATTAGTCCAAACAATTGCGTTTTGCAACGAGTTTCTATTGGACAAATTCAGGTAGGTCCCTCCCCGTTTCCACCCCCCTCGGTTTCCCCCTAATGAATATACTCCTGGTGTCAACGCTGAGCAGCAGATGTGTTGTAATCAGCAGCCAGTTGTCAGCAAAGTGGACAATATTGTACCAAACAAGCACTGCTTCCAGCCCAAACATCTACAGGACAGACATATAAGTCACATACAAATCTTACACAGCACCCGGGTCAGAGAGAAAGTCGCAGCTATTTGGTGGAGGTTCCACTGTAGTGAGTCATGGGCTACAGTGGCAGAGTAAGGAGCCCCTCTCTGTATTGACCTATGGTGAATAATATGGCAGGCAGAGTAGATTCACAGAGGAGACATATTTTCTAATCCTATCTGTTATGCTATATATGGCTGGTATTCTGCAAAGTAATAGCCTATGTTTCAGGCTACCTGTGTTACTGATTGTTGCATGTGCTGACTACCACACAAAAAGTTGTCTCATTTACTAATTGTAATGCACAAAAGCAGACAGACACACTGTACCCATACTTGTTTTGCAGGGGGTGTTTGATGTACTGCTCGGAATCAGTGACCACAGGTGGTGCAGTGGGGATTACTTCAGGTTGGGGCTCTTCTGTTTCAGGTGCATTCTGGATGGGATGACACAGCAAAAACATTCATCAAGACAATATTAGCTGTTTGCAGGAAATCTGACATCTTTAGACCCATCCTGCCAATAGCTCCTAACATACACAATCATATCAATATCAAGGATAATTATGGAAACTAACCGGGGCAGCAGGTAGCCTAGTGGTTAAAGCTTTGGGCCAGTAACTGAAAAGTTGCTAGATGGAATCCACAAGCTGACAAGGTAAAAATCTGTCATTCTGCTCCTGAACAAGTCTTAACTGACGTGCCTAGTTAAACAAAAGGTTAAATTTAATAAAACTAATACAGACACTAAAACAATACTACATGTATTCTATCCATGTCGGACTACATTTTAACGTTTTGAATAAAGACAAAACTAGGATTTCTGCCATTTCTACTACTGAATGATACATACAATGCCTCTACATGTCTACTGAATATCTACCAACATCTCTGTAGAAGATGCTGAAGATCTAGACTTCCACTATTGAAAGATCTAGAAAAAGGTGATGTGAGGTGACAATGGCTAGCCGGCTCTGTTTTGTCAATGTGGTTAGCTAGCTAGCTACGTTTTCTGTTCACCTGAGACTAAGCCAAACGTTTGTGTAGTTAGCCATTACTAATAGCTACTAGAGAGCCACATGTGATTGAAACTCTACCTACTACTCTGTAGCTAACCCCTAAGTAGTTAGCTAGACCGTCCATATGCTTCATCTCTGATTCATTGATTCGCCGCAAGTCATGCGCCTGCTGGATGGGGCTGATTCCAAGATATCCAGTATACTGAAGTATTTAGCTGACTGACTCACTAGTACGTTAACTAGCCAACTAAATCACTTTTAACGTTAACTTCTACAGTTGCTAGTTAGCTAATTCAATAACGTCCGATTGTCGTATAGCTAATTGGGAACAATTTAGCTAGCTAACTAGTTACAACTAGTAATTCATTCAATTTGGCATCAAAACAGGTTAATTTGTGCAAAATATGTGCAGATTCAAATGAGCAAGCCCCATGGCAGCAAGTTAGTTAACGTTAGCCATCAGGCTAGCTAGCTATAGTTAGCAAGGTAACGTAAAATCTAGCTAACACAGCACAGACACACGTGTCTAGATGTCACATTTTTTTATCGTGTAAATAAAAACCTATCACAAATACGATCAATAGTTTTGAAAGGACACAGTAACAGTGTAATATATTGTATTGACTCAATGAACCAAGTATTAACTACCTAGCTATGTCCAGTCACTCCCTGCCAACAGTCTCCAATGCCACCCCCTAAATCCATCGCTAGCATTGCTGAGCATGTTGGAACCAGACACCCACACTTTCACAGATCCTGGAGCAAAATATTCCGTTAAAACCTGGTAGATTTAAACCCTATAAGATGAAACTTAACCAAAAAAAAAAAAGGATGGGTTCTACATTCAGTTTTTATTCGTGAAATGTCCACATACCTCGATCTCGCTTACCGGCTCCGAAGTCGCCATCTTGCCTGTAGAAATGATCCTGTCCGTTCGGAGCTGGTGCGTCACGAATCACTCAAAAATATACGGAAGCCTTTTTAGTTCAAGAGCATGTGAATGGCATAGCCCGCTATCCCTGACAGTAGACTTTTCGCACGCAGGTATATTATCACTATTTATTCCAACTATAATACTACAAATATTTAAGTCTCCACTACACTGTGACAAAGGAATGGACCCGGGGAATAAGGTAAGCTATCTTTTTTGTTCTACTGGTTACCATCTATTCCCAAAAGTACATTCTTAAGGATCTACACACACATTTCTAATCAGGGGTATTGCCATCTGTTATGTTCACCTGAGACTACACACACACACACACACACACACACACACACACACACACACACACACACACACACACACACACACACACACACACACACACACACACACACACACACACACACACAGTATTATAGTTTGTATACCTTGAAGTCACTTATTGTCAATAAAGCAAAAAGACACACAACAAGTCCAAAATATAAATACATCTTTATTTCACCAGGGGGCCATTGACAGGAATGCTGAATTTAGTATTTTCTCAAAACTGTCAAACTGATATACACCTTAGTTATTATGTACAGTCATTTTGTCAATCAGTTGCAAAATAACAAGACTGTTATCTACAAACCATGAATAGTACAGTAAAACTGTCAGTTCCACATGAAATGTGTATTTTATACAGTTTTATTCCAATAAAAACCTTTGAGTTTTAAAATGCTGGTGCTAGTTTTTCCTCCTTGATGTACATCTAGGTTACCACAGTTTTCAAGTCACACATAATGGTAGAACCAAGAAATCTTCAAGTGAAACAATTACAAAAGTTTATTATCTTACAAACTGTCTTATGTAAAGCTGGAAACATTTTAAAGTGACTGTTTTCTACCACATTATTAACTTGCAACGGCCTACATTCAATATAATGTAATAGACTATATATGTACTGCAGCTACTTTGTATAAAATGCATTCAATCTATGTGTCAACATTTATCTCAGTGGAAAAATCTAAGTATATGGTTTGACTTTGTCAATCTGTTGACAACATTATTGGAAGAAAGAGAGTTGTGTTAGGAGACTGTGTGTGCCCTAGTTGGGTTGAAGCCTGGGTAAATGAACAACCCCACACCTGAGAAACAAAGAAAAGGAACAACAGACATAAAAAAAAAACATACATCCAGATCTGTGTATTACTCAAATGAAAGCGCCAGTGAAATGTGCTTTATCTGCATTGAGCTGCATTAGAGCCAGCATATACTGAGACCGATCAATACAACAGATGCCTAATCAATTGCAGTATTAGTGAATGGGCCCATATTTACATGGTTATGATGGACTAATGTGAGCATTGATGAATACCCTACATGGTTGCCCCCTATTAAAGCAGGTTTATACTGTATACTGCAGAGGTCTACTGCCTGACTCAATACGTGATAGACCTAGAACTTATGATGAAAAGATGCAGAGAATTGATGCTACTCTGTAACTCTGCTCACGTTGACCAGTGACAAGATTGAAGTACTGTAGTACATAATGCATTCAGGACAGAGATGGTAGAGCACAAAGGTATGGCAGGCCCATCCAGAAGGGAAACAGCAAATGCTAGTCATGCAAAAAGCATCATAACATCACCCCTAGAATAAACACAGGCTTTGTCAGTGCAGCATCACATTTTGACGAGTTAGCACCATCAGAAAGTAACTACATTTCCACCCTGAAACGGTATGCCACAAGCATTGAGGTTGATTCTATTTCAAAAGCCTTCTATCCAGGATTTTCAAATTAATTTGAATGAATAAGGTTGAATTGGAAAATTCTCTCTGAATATTACCGGTATTTTCTGAAATGACACAAGTTAACCCCAACCCTGTATGCCACATTCAGACACCATGTGAAACAGTTATGTAAATGGTATGTAAACAACGTTTTAACAACATTTCAACACTGTTACAGAAGCTGAAATGATCTGAGGAGTGTTTTATTCTGTCAGAGCAGCTTCACCCAAAGAGTAAAGACGAGGCAATGAGAAACAACAAAGGATTTGGTTGGTTTTCTCTCCACTTGTATAATGTATTTATACCCAGTACATGGACAAACATAAGTGCCAATCAATGCCCTAGTCAAGTCAGTTAAAAAGAGAGGATAGAGATGCTGTCAGCGCCTGTAAGAAACATACAGTAATATAGTCACCATTTCTGAACAGGTTTTATGTGGTCTTTTCAGCTGTGTCTGTATCAAAAACAGACAAGTCCTATTTAAAACACTCTGGAAGTTCAGACAGTGAACCAGACCTGGGTTAAAATACTATTTCAAATATCTTAATTACTTTCCCATACATTCAAAGTAATTATTTGAAAAGACAAGTAGTTGCATCTGGAAATTTGGAAAGTATTTGAAAATACTCAAATACACTGATGCAAATACATTTCCAGGTATTTGAAAATACTATTTTACATAAGTATTTGAAAATACTATCAATTTGTTTTTTACAATCAACCATTAAAATATTAAAATAAAAGTACTTATTTTGGGCTGTGTATTTTGAAAATACTCAAATACATAGAAAAAAGCATTTTAAATACCAGATACTCAAATACACATGTATTTGAACCCAGGTCTTCAGTGAACATACTGTACATGGTTATCCAGATTCATAAAAATTAAGTGTCGTTGAAAACAAGCACCATAATCTGACACAATCTTTATATGCAGCATTTCATAATTGCTTAGTAAGCCAGTTTTTTTTGTGAGACTGATATGCAATTTATAATGTTACAAATTCATATTTGAATAAAATCATTCTACAACAAAAAAACGAACAGGTTTCAAACAAGCTGTCGGATATATCTCTCTATCTGTACATATTGGAACGGGACCTTTTTCAAGTTATGAAAAATAAAAAAGTGCTTTTTCAATATGTCATCACGTTTAACAAAAAGACTAAAACGATCCAGCCCAAAACAAGGTAGTAAAGTTCCTTCATGACCACCAATAGAGGAACGGGAAGAGAAGGAAAAGCACCATGCTACATGGGTACATTTTGTTCACATAAAACTAGAGTAAATGTGTGTAGTCTAGTCTTACATACTGTGTAATATGTGGTGTGTTTATGGAAAGTTGCTGCTACAGATGGCACCATTACATGATCAATCATTGATAAAACTCCTTTTGTGAAAAGAGCACTCTTGGCTGAAACAAAGACCATAGAGACTTGACATGAGTGTTTACTAGTGTAAAATGCTGGATGACAGCAAAATTGCAGTAAACAGGCTTGCATCAAGAAATAAAATAAAAAAATAGTTTTTGAAAAATGGTCAGAATAAATAATCACATCTTGTTTGTTCTTATTAATCAAGTTGTATTTAAAACCAGTTTAAAAACATATTTAAAATTGGTTCTGAGCACCATCTCTTTACATGAAAAAACCAGACCCCAAAAATCATCACCAAACACTAAAAGTCACAGTTAAAAACCCACAAACGATATTCTTCCTCATCACTTTGAAAGCAGAGATGAAGAGAAACAAAAATAAACAGACATACGTTTGGAAAAAGTAACACAATGAAATAACACAGAAAAAGGAGATTAGAAGTGTAAAGTTGATTGAGGTAAGGCAGTAGCACAGGGTGGTGTGTGTGTGTGTGTGTTAAAATGTAATTGCTGTATGTGTCTGTGAGTGAATGTGTGCCTGTGTACGTGTGTGTACATAACAGTATCATGTCCAGCGGTTGTAGGGGCCCGTGACCTGTGTCAGAGCATAAGGGGACACAGTGACCACCCCATCCCGCGCTACGGTCACCGCCTGCCGGGTAGGAACCTTCAACACCCCTTTCTTCTCCTCCGGGCCCTCCTCTTCTACCTCCTCCTCAGGCTCCACACTCTCAGCCCCGGCCCCCTTCCCCCTCTTCCCCTTCCCCTTGACCGGGCTAACCTCTTCCAGGTCCAGGCCCATCCCTATCCTCTCAGCCTCCTCCTCCCTCTCCCGCTCCCTCCGGGCCATCTTTGCCTCCCACATGTGCAGGCCATGGTCAGGCTCGTTGAGGGATTTGTGCTGGTAGAAGACCAGGGAGATGCGGGTGGGGTGGCTGCGGTCGGGTCTGAGGATGGGGGTGGTGGCATGGAGCTCTCTGCGTGCGCACTCAATCAGAATGGAACCGTGGGAGGGAGCCACCGCCACCCCGCCAATGTCACTGTCCAGGAAGTTGTGCTCGCTGTCTGACCACACCTCTTCCTGTTCCTGTTTGACCTCTTCCGGGTTGGGGAAGAGAGGGGGAGGGGCCTGAAGGGGGAGATGAGTGGCACAGTGGGGGAGGTCATGACCTCCATGACCTTTAACCCCGTCCCCGATCTCCTCCGCCACCCCGGGGAGCCCGTTTAGTCTGCTGTGGAGGCCCTCTGGGTGGGGGAGGGGGGCGGAGAAGGAGGAGGAGGATGGAGGAGGAGTACTGTGGCTGTGGGGGGGTCTGACAAGAGGGGAGCAGTGCACCTCGTTGGGTTCCATTTTAAACGTCCTGGGGGGGTAGTCGCCAGGTCTCCCACATCGCTCAGTGTTCGCCAGCTGCTTTCTGATGAGTCCTGGGGAGTAACCATTTACATCCTCTCCCATTGTCTTGTAATGGAGGGGGGAACCATTGCACTGGGCCCCTGGTGGCCCTCTGTATCCGTACTGGGTGGAAGGCATGCCGGGACGATGGGGGGAAAGAGCCTCCATTCCCGGGGTGGATCTTCCTGGAGGAGTGGGGTAGGTGGGAGTGCTGTGGTGGTAAGGGCTAGGGGAGTTCGACTCTGGAGCATAGGCACCCACACTTCCTGGTGTGAAAGAGCTGTAGAAGGACTGAGGCTCTGCTTTGAATGAGGAGGACTGATCCACTGATGAAGTGCTTTTGGAACCTGGAAGGTGAAATATACAAACAGGGATCAAGCATTTTATTGGAAGAAAAATGCAGAAAAATCAATCAACCAATTTATCAATGAATCAATTAGTAAATCATTAATAAATGAATTAATCTACCAACCAACTGATTAATCATTCATTCAACCAATCAATCAACCAACCAACTAATCAAACAACCAATCAACCAACCAGAGGTCTCTACCTTTGTTGGTGCTCTCAGTCTTGACCTTGCCCGGGGTTAGTGGACTCTGTCCAGGCTTCCTGTCCTGAGCTGCAGCCTGTTTGTCAGCCTGGACCTTCAGCTTGGCCTCCTGCTTCCTCTTACGGGCTGATTTCACCGGCTCAGCCAGCAGACGCACCTGGTGATGATATAAAAATGGTCATTTAGTAAAAGCTTTTATCAAGTGGTTTGAAGTAAACACGCAAATACAGCACATCCCACTGGGCACAGACATCATTTCAATGTCTGGTTTGGATTTACATTTGGTTGAATTTCACCATGTCAATGGATTTCGGGTTAAAAGTTGGTTGAAAAAAATGAAGAAATTATTTTATGTTGATGACTTTTTGCAAATCCAATCAGTTTTCCACGAGAATTCAACACCATCACATAGATTTATTGTTGTTGAAATGACATGGAAACAATGTTGATTTTGCCCAGTGGGATGTGACTTGTGCAACATCAAACCCAAAACTCTCCAATTGACATGGTCTTGACGCCAACTAATTTCAATCCCGTAGATTGCAAGGCTAACCAACCCTCATCCGGGTGAGCAACTGGAGGTTGATTAGTAGAATCAAGTGTGTTAGAGCAAGGCTGGAACAAAAGCCTGCATACCCAGTAAGCACAGGAGGAGGATTGGCCACCCCGTGTAACAGCCCCTGCCTCCTGGTTCTCTACAGGGGATAAGAACCGATTTAGGGTGAAGTAGACGCTGATCTCTTGGGTCAGTTTCATATTTTCCCCACTAATGGTTACTGTTAGGATTAGAGGAGAGGAAGCTGCTCCTAGATCTGCACCTAGGGGAAACCTAGGAAAGCGTAGGAACCTACCTCTCTGGGGAAGGCTGACAGCACCTGCAGGGCCCCAGTCTGGATCTTGTCCCACTGGCCATCGGCACGGCCAAACTCATCCCTCTGTGAGATCTTATAGAGGGGTAGGACGTGGAGCTGTTCATCCTCAGGGATGTTACGCACCGCACGGTTGTCCTCCTTGGTTAAAGTGCAAACCTGCAGGAGGGTCAGACAACAATACATTTTACATGAATGGAAAAGACTAGCAAAGTATCTGAGAGTTTCTGGGATAAAATGCCTACGGTATCTTGGTTGAAGTGAAAACGCGTGAGGTGACCAAAAAGTGCATGACATCTCATATCGATTTTTGTTTCCACTATGGATTTAAAAAAATGATTTGATAGTGACATTTGTCTAAGCTAATGTTGAATTCTGCTTCCAATGGCCCAGTTACAGTATGTCCATTAACGCACAAAACACGACCACAACACTAACTCTCAACGGTGTTGTCCATTAAAATGCTGGCACAAGAAGCAAGTGTGTGTAAGTATTTGTGTTTCTCTGTGTGTGCGCGAGTGAGCGAGCGTATGTATGCATCAACAAAAATGAGAAAGCCTACAGGGAGGAGGTTAGAGCCCTGGCGGAGTGGTGTGTGGAAAATAACCTCTTCCTCAACGTCAACAGAACTAAAGAGCTGATCAGGGACGACAGGAGACAGAAGAGGGAGCACACCCCCATCCTCCTCGACGGGGCCGCAGTGGATATGGTCAAAAGCTTAAAGTTCCTCAGCATGCACATCACAGAAGACCTGAAATGGTCTCACCACACCAACATTGTGGTGAAGAGGGCGCAGCAGTGCCTCCAGAACCTCAGGCGGCTGAACAAATTCCCTCACAAACTCCTACAGATGCACCATTGAGAGCATTCTGTCAGGCTCCATCACTGCCTGGCACGAAAACTGCACAGCAATCAAACGCATGGCTCTCCGGAGTGTGGCTAGGTCAGCTGATAGCATCACCAGCAGTAGACCATCATTACCAGACCATCAGACTGTTGAACAGCTTCTATTACCATCAGACTGTTGAACAGCTTCTATTACCATCAGACTGTTGAACAGCTTCTATTACCATCAGACTGTTGAACAGCTTCTATTACCATCAGACTGTTGAACAGCTTCTATTACCATCAGACTGTTGAACAGCTTCTATTACCATCAGACTGTTGGACAGCTTCTATTACCATCAGACTGTTGAACAGCTTCTATTACCATCAGACTGTTGAACAGCTTCTATTACCATCAGACTGTTGAACAGCTTCTATTATCAGACCATCAGACTGTTGAACAGCTTCTATTACCATCAGACTGTTGAACAGCTTCTATTACCATCAGACTGTTGGACAGCTTCTATTACCATCAGACTGTTGAACAGCATCTATTACAATCAGACTGTTGGACAGCATCTATTACCATCAGACTGTTGGACAGCTTCTATTACCATCAGACTGTTGAACAGCTTCTATTACCATCAGACTGTTGAACAGCTTCTATTACCATCAGACTGTTAGACAGCTTCTATTACCATCAGACTGTTGAACAGCTTCTATTACCATCAGACTGTTAGACAGCTTCTATTACCCTCAGACTGGTAGACAGCTTCTATTACCATCAGACTGTTGAACAGCTTCTATTACCATCAGACTGTTGAACAGCTTCTATTACCATCAGACTGTTGAACAGCTTCTATTACCATCAGACTGTTGAACAGCTTCTATTACCATCAGACTGTTAGACAGCTTCTATTACCATCAGACTGTTGAACAGCTTCTATTACCATCAGACTGTTAGACAGCTTCAATCACCATCAGACTGTTGAACAGCTTCTATTACCATCAGACTGTTAGACAGCTTCAATCACCATCAGACTGTTGAACAGCTTCTATTACCATCAGACTGTTGAACAGCTTCTATTACCAGACCATCAGACTGTTGAACAGCTTCTATTACCATCAGACTGTTAGACAGCTTCTATTACCATCAGACTGTTAGACAGCTTCTACTACCATCAGACTGTTGAACAGCTTCTATTACCATCAGACTGTTAGACAGCTTCTATTACCATCAGACTGTTAGACAGCTTCTATTACCATCAGACTGTTAGACAGCTTCTATTACCACCAGACTGTTAGACAGCTTCTATTACCATCAGACTGTTAGACAGCTTCTATTACCACCAGACTGTTAGACAGCTTCTATTACCACCAGACTGTTAGACAGCTTCTACTACCATCAGACTGTTGAACAGCTTCTATTACCATCAGACTGTTGAACAGCTTCTATTACCATCAGACTGTTGAAAAGCTTCTATTACCATCAGACTGTTGTACAGCTTCTATTACCATCAGACTGTTAGACAGCTTCTATTACCATCAGACTGTTAGACAGCTTCTATTATCATCAGACTGTTGAACAGCTTCTATTACCATCAGACTGTTGTACAGCTTCTATTACCAGACCATCAGACTGTTGAACAGCTTCTATTACCATCAGACTGTTGAACAGCTTCTATTACCATCAGACTGTTGAAAAGCTTCTATTACCATCAGACTGTTGTACAGCTTCTATTACCATCAGACTGTTGAAAAGCTTCTATCACCAGACCATCAGACTGTTGTAAAGCTTCTATTACCAGACCATCAGACTGTTGTACAGCTTCTATCACCATCAGACTGTTGAACAGCTTCTATCACCATCAGACTGTTGTACAGCTTCTATTACCATCAGACTGTTGAAAAGCTTCTATCACCAGACCATCAGACTGTTGTACAGCTTCTATTACCAGACCATCAGACTGTTGTACAGCTTCTATTACCATCAGACTGTTGAAAAGCTTCTATCACCAGACCATCAGACTGTTGTACAGCTTCTATTACCATCAGACTGTTGAAAAGCTTCTATCACCAGACCATCAGACTGTTGTACAGCTTCTATTACCATCAGACTGTTGAAAAGCTTCTATCACCAGACCATCAGACTGTTGTAAAGCTTCTATTACCAGACCATCAGACTGTTGTACAGCTTCTATCACCAGACCATCAGACTGTTGAACAGCTTCTATTATCAGACCATCAGACTGTTGTACAGCTTCTATTACCAGACCATCAGACTGTTGAACAGCTTCTATTACCATCAGACTGTTGTACAGCTTCTATTACCATCAGACTGTTGAAAAGCTTCTATCACCAGACCATCAGACTGTTGTACAGCTTCTATTACCATCAGACTGTTGAAAAGCTTCTATCACCAGACCATCAGACTGTTGTACAGCTTCTATTACCAGACCATCAGACTGTTGTACAGCTTCTATCACCAGACCATCAGACTGTTGAACAGCTTCTATTATCAGACCATCAGACTGTTGTACAGCTTCTATCACCAGACCATCAGACTGTTGAACAGCTTCTATTACCATCAGACTGTTCAACAGCTTCTATTACCAGACCATCAGACTGCTGTACAACTTCTATCACCAGACCATCAGACTGTTGTACAGCCATCAATAATCGTCTACTAGGTGATGCACAGACAACACACACACACAAACTATCACACACACACACACATACAGACACAGACACACACACTCACAGCCAACGATAATGTCCAATGTTATACAGACACTAAACCACTGGATACTACCGGTTTACACTGTGTATTTAAATACTGTATTCTCAACATACCTGTAGCTCATTGTAATATTTATACTATTGTACATCGCATTTTAGTGACACTTTATACACACAGCAGGTCACTCTAATATATCTACTGCTGTGCATATCATTCTTAGTATATATTGTCTAAATGAAGCTGGTGTAGATGTAGATTGCATTTGGACTACTGTTACAGTGTTATTTGGGTTCTTAATCAGATCCGTTCCAATTATTTCTTAATCTTTTTTATTATCTGTGTACTTGTTCGACATTTTACTGAATTTAGGAGCTAATAACATAAGCATTTCACTAAACATCTGCTAAACTGTGTATGGGACCAATCAACTTTGATTTTATTTGACCTGTGTCTATGTCTCTGTTTGTTTGACAGCAAATATGTGTGTGCATGTGAATCCAGCCATGTGAGGAGCATACCACAGTGCTGCCGTTGTTCATGTTCTGTGTGTCTTTGTGAGCGTGGGCGCAGAAATCCACACATGCCGTGACCCCGGAGAAAGGTCGGCCCGCCCTCCGACCCAGCCTGCAGTCCTGGCCCGCCTGTTCTAGATCCACCTGGTTTTGGAAGGCCTCCGGGGCCAGTCTCTGGTAGACAGGACCCAGGTCTGTGGCCAGGTTCTGCAGACGATGCTCCAGTTTCACCTCCTGAACAACACACAGACAGACAACACACAGATCAGAGGTAGAGTGGGACAAATACGAACAGTAACAGATGAGGGAAAAGCTGTGTGAAATTAAAGGAGAGCCCCGGGAGAATCCCTGAAATCCCAGTAATGTTTCAGCCACTGTTGTCCTTGTCAGACTTTGGCTGTCATACCCACCTGAGGCCACTAGGCGGTGTCTATTAGCCATTTTAACATGCCAAGAAGACTATTCACTGAGGAATATCTATTCTAAACCATTGTTTGTGAAGCTATAACAAGACTTACATTAGCAAAGTAGAGAGCTAGGGTCTAGGCATATAGGGAAGGGGCTAAGGTTTATTTCCCGACCAGTCTCTCAAATCTAAGTAAGGGTGCCAAACTCAATTTCTAGAGCGCCACAGTGTCTGATGGTTTTTCCTCTCTTGCCCTTAAGATAGCTCTGACCCGACCAAATGTACATAGAAATGTGAGTTATAGATCTGTCATTCTCATCAAAAGCAAGTCTAAGAAGCAGTAGATCTGTTCTATGAGCGCTATTTCTATGCTTCCCGTTCTTAAGTTTCATTTTAGAGTCTTTTACTTTCAGTTTTGTAAGCCAGCTTAAAAGGGCTGAAAATACAAATATCAAATCAAATTGATTTATAAAGCCCTTCTTACATCAGCTTATATCTCAAAGTGCTGTACAGAAACCCAGCCTAAAACCCCAAACAGCAAGCAAACAGCAAGCAATGCAGGTGTAGAAGCAGGGTGGCTAGGAAAAACTCCCTAGAAAGGCCAGAACCTAGGAAGAAACCTAGAGAGGAACCAGGCTATGAGGGGTGGCCAGTCCTCTTTTGGCTGTGCCAATATGTTTGTTAATGGAAAATATATTTCACAGCGGTTTAGATGGTATTATGATTATCTACACTATACTGGCTTGTTTTGTCACAAACTAATTAGAATTTTAGCAACCAGGAAATGGCACAGCAATTTCTATATTGTGTAGCTTTAATTAGGAAAATATGTGCAAGGGAGGGATGAAGATCTGCTGACACTGTGGCTGGCCCTAGAGGAATGGAGTTTGACACAGTTTGACTGGAGCGTCCTGGTCCTCACCTCCTGCGGCATGTCTCCCAGCAGGCGGAACTTGCGGGGGATCTTGCTGCGGGCGAACTTGCAGCCGTTGAAGTACATACTCCAGGAGCAGCCAAAGGAGAAGGAAGCGCCGCAGGTGTTCGGGTCCACACCCTGGCAAGCACACGTCCGACTGGAGAGAAATGGAGGGAGAGAGATGGGGAGAGGGAGGAGAGAGAGCAGGGAGGAGAGGGATGAGAGAGGGAAGGAGGGAAAGAGATGGGGAGAGGTAGGAGAGAGAGCAGGGAGGAGAGGGATGAGAGAGGGAGGAGAGAGGGAGAGAGATGGGGAGAGAGGAGGGAGAAAGATGGGGAGAGGGAGGAGAGAAAGAGATGGGGAGAGGGAGGAGAGAGGGAAGGAGGGAGAGAGATGGGGAGAGGGAGGAGAGAGGGGGAGGATGAGGTGAGACACTCAGTAGATCCTGGCACACAACTGAAGAGAGTGGGAAAGAGAAGGTGACTATCTAGAAATGCTAGAAAGAATATAACTCACTCCTTTGTTATGACAATAATTAGTTCTATGAATGTAAATATGTATGTGTAAGCCTATTATTAAATAATAGGTAAAAGTCTGTTCTTTCAGTAACTCACTCCTCGTTGAGTGCACAGCGCCGGCTGGTGGGGGAGCCGTATTTACAGAGAGTCTGGGTGAGCTCCTGGTACAGACTATCTGCCACACCCCGGGGGATGCCCTCCCATGCCAAGATGAGAATCACCACCACGGCACTCTCACAGCGGTGCCCTGCCCGGTGTCTCACCAGACACAGCAGCTTCTCCTCCTCACTGCCCCGACGGATCACCTGGGGGAGAGAGAAGGGTTACTACACAGACATGAAGATGTGTGTATACACACACACACAGCCACATACACACACACACTAGTGCATACAGTGAAGGAAAAAAGTATTTGATCCCCTACTGATTTTGTACGTTTGCCCACTGACAAAGAAATGATCAGTCTATAATTTTAATGGTATGTTTATTTGAACAGTGAGAGACAGAATAACCACAAAAATATCCAGAAAAACGCATGTCAAAAATGTTATAAATTGATTTGCATTTTAATGAAGTACTTGACCCCTCTGCAAAACAATACTTAGTACCTGGTGGCAAAACCCTTGTTGGCAATCACAGAGGTCAGACGTTTCTTGTAGTTGGCCACCAGGTTTGCACACATCTCAGGAGGGATTTTGTCCCACTCCTCTTTGCAGATCTTCTCCAAGTCATTAAGGTTTCGAGGCTGATGTTTGGCAACTCGAACCTTCAGCTCCCTCCACAGATTTTCTATGGGATTAAGGTCTGGAGACTGGCTAGGCAACTCCAGGACCTTAATGTGCTGCTTCTTGAGCCACTCCTTTGTTGCCTTGGCCGTGTGTTTTGGGTCATTGTCATGCTGGAATACCCATTTTCAATGCCCTGGCTGAGGGAAGGAGGTTCTTACCCAAGGTTTGACGGTATTTGGCCCCGTCCATCGTCCCTTTGATGCATGCGGTGAAGTTGTCCTGTCCCCTTAGCAGAAAACCACCCCCAAAGCATAATGTTTCCACCTCCATGTTTGACGGTGGGGATGGTGTTCTTGGGGTCATAGGCAGCATTCCTCCTCCTCCAAACACGGCGAGTTGAGTTGATGCCAAAGAGCTCCATTTTGGTGTCATCTGACAACAACACTTTCACCCAGTTGTCCTCTGAATCATTCAGATGTTCATTGGCAAACTTCAGACGGGCATGTGCTTTCTTGAGCAGGGGGACCTTACGGGCGCTGCAGGATTTCAGTCCTTCACGGCGTAGTGTTTTACCAATTGTTTTCTTGGTGACTATGGTCCCAGCTGCCTTGAGATCATTGACAAGATCCTCCCGTGTAGTTCTGGGCTGATTCCTCACCGTTCTCATGATCATTGCAGCTCCACGAGGTGAGATCTTGCATGGAGCCCCAGGCCGAGGGAGATTGACAGTTCTTTTGTGTTTCTTCCATTTGCGAATAATCGCACCAACTGTTGTCACCTTCTCACCAAGCTGCTTGGCGATGGTCTTGCAGCCCATTCCAGCCTTGTGTAGGTCTACAATCTTGTCCCTGACATCCTTGGACAGCTCTTTGGTCTTGGCCATGGTGGAGAGTTTGGAATCTGATTAATTGCATCTGTGGACAGGTGTCTTCTATACAGGTTACAAGCTGAGATAAGGAGCACTCCCTTTAAGAGTGTTCTCCTAATCTCAGCTCGTTACCTGTATAAAAGACACCTGGGAGACAGAAATCTTTCTGATTGAGAAGGGGTCAAATACTTATTTCCCTCATTAAAATGCAAATCAGTTTATAACATTTTTGACATGCGTTTTTCTAGATTTTTTTGTTGTTATTCTGTCTCTCACTGTTCAAATAAACCTACCATTAAAATGATAGACTGATCATTTCTTTGTCAGTGGGCAAACGTACAAAATCAGCAGGGGATCAAATACTTTTTTCCCTCACTGCACACACACACACACACACACACACACACACACACACACACACACACACACACACACACACACACACACACACACGGTACTTACCCACTTGGCGATGGGACAGCCCTGGGAACTGCGTCCTTCTTTCCCAGTGTACACCACCACCTCCACCCTTACCGCCTTCCCTTTCTCTCCATACCTTTGAACACACACAGCGATAACATACATCATATATTAACGGTTTTTCACAAGTCTCACCTTAGAACATAAAAACACAATCCTTTCAGCAATGTCATCTCTCCCCATATCTGCGACCATCAGCACTAAAATCTTGTAATGACTGTCAATACAGCCACAAATCACAAAAGACAGTGGGACTACATCACTAGCCAAAATGCAGCAAAAGTTTTTGGAACAACTCAAAACAAGTAAAAACTGTTTAAAACTAAAGCACTGATGTCATTCAGCAGAAACTACAGAGCAGAGACTCTCCTCATGGGCCCCTCGACTAGGCCCAAGAGGTTTCCTGTTCTAACATGCAGGGTGTGTGTGTGTGTTTTTGTATGTGTGAATATGTATCTCCGTGTGTGAGTGTGTGTGTGTGGCAAGCTTGGTGCTGCTTTCCTTCAGCGACAGCCTCTATAATATAATATATGAGCTATAATATGACTGTAAGCCCCACCTCATTCCATGAACACCACGAGCCCTGTGGGATACCAGGCCTTTGGCAGGGCAGGTGGTTCACCGAGTACACTGATAGGACAAAACATTAAGAACACCTTCCTAATATTGAGTTGCACTCCCACCCCTTTTGCTCTCAGAACAGCCTCAATTCGTTAGGGCATGGACTCTAAAGGTGTCGAAAGCGTTCCACAGGGATGCTGGCCCATGTTGACTCCAATGCAGCTACATACAGTAGGCTAGTAGAGTCTGGCAGTTATACATATTGGCTTAGCCCTATAATCCTACTGGTAAACCAACCTGTTAGGCACTGAGCCCCTCCTGTTTTCATATCAACTCTATTATCTTATTAGTATTTACACACCTAATAGATTTGTCATGAAAACAGAAGTGGATTAGCAACTCACAGGTTTGCCATCCCAATTGGACTATGAACACATCAAGTAAAATGTCTGGGCAACAACAAACACTTTTCTTCTCCCCCAAGCTTGTTTATGGAATGGAGTTAAATAACTGATGCAGTTTGTGTTATTTGAGGTTGTTACCTGTTCTCCATCATCTCTCTGACGGCTGACACACTGGGTCCAGCACCAAGGTGAGTATAATATGGACCCTCCTCCTTCTCTATGATTTGCTCTGTGGAGAGAGAGTCGTTTGTAGAACACAGCTTCAGCTAAATTCAGGCAAACAAATGGTATGTCCGCCAGTTAAGCACAGTAGAGCATGTGGCATGCTGTATCACACTAAATAATTTCCCAATGGATACAAATAAAGCCATCATCATCTTCATCATTATCATTATTATCCTCATCATTATAATCAGCATCATTATTATCATCATCCTCATTATCCTCATCATTAGCATCCTCATCCTCATCATTATCCTCATCATTATCCTCATCATTATCATCCTCATCATCATCATCAGGGTGACTCACTCATGCATCCACAGGAGGGGATCTCAGATAGTTTCTTGGAGGGGGTGTTAAGCAGATTCTTAGTGGGCGTGTCCAGGAACCTGAGGGGTGATTCCAGGAAGCTGTTCACGTTGTGTTTGGTGGGTGTCGACTCCTCCGATAGATCCAAATCGCCGTTAGCTGACGTGGACAAGACGGTGACCGGACCGGACCTCTCCACTTTGTAATACCCCTGCTGTTGACCCCCAGAGGAGTAGCCATTGGATAAACCATGGTTCAACCTGGTTCTGTGGTTGTTAGAGTCTATGCTGGTGAAACTGGGGATAGTGGAGCTAGCCTTTAGGTTAGCACCGTGCTGCTGCCCAACGTAGGGCTGCGATACCTGAGAATACAATCCTCTTTCACAATCATGTCCTTGTCCAACTCCTTGTCCTTGTACAGGGTCCAGGTGACCGTTGAAATGCGACCACTGTTGGTTGTCATGACCATTACCTTGACTTCGACCACGATCGACGGCTCCAGAGGTTTTGTGGTATTTGACCCCACTGTGGGCGTTACTGTAGTAAAAGAGCTGCCGTCGTTCCTCCTGAGCCTCAGTCAGGTACCTCTTCAGATCCATCTGGGCCTGAGGCAGGAACAGGCTCCTCTTGTGGCTGAGCGATGATGTCTTCGGCTGGGGCAGAACCTTCTGGACCCTGGCTCTGTGGGGGGTCTTGCCGTTGGGTATTCGTTTGTACAGGGGGGTACGGTTGTTGGGTTTGCAGCCCTCCTCTTCCAGCCCCTCCGTTCCCTTCTTCTTCCTAGGTTTAGAAAGTGTGGTCCTGGGTTTCTTCACAGGGGTCTTCTTGTGGTTGGGTGGTGCTTGTTCGGAGTTGTAGTTGTACTTGATGGCTGAGACTGGAGTTCCTCTGGGAGGGTTGTTCTCTGAGTGCTGGGAGGGGTGGAAACCCTGCTGCTTGTGACGTGATTGGATGATGAACGCCAACTCGGCAAGTTGAGCCGCCACCTCTTCCTCATCCCTGTTCCTCCCGCTCTTACCCACCGTCCTCTCTATTGTTTCCTTGCTGTTCCTCTCCATGTCTTTCCGCTGTCTGAAAGTGCCTTCGCCCCTGTTATGTTGAGAACCAAGGCCTTGGTCTGCTCTCCTGTACAGGTGTTGTCCTGCTCTCTCGGTGCTGTCGTAGGGAAGTCTGTCACAGTCCGAGCTGGCTTCTAGCAGGTCCTGTAGGGACAGGTTGCCAGTGGCTGCGGGGCTACGGGAATGACACTGGATGACATGAGCTTGTCTGGCCACTGGGGAGCGTATGACTGAGGTCTGGTGCAGAGGGGAGCGTATGACTGAGGTCTGGTGCAGAGGGGAGCTGATCACTAGAACTTTGTTGGAGCCCTGGATAGGGGTGTTTCTATTGGATAAGTGCATGGATGGTGTGGTGGGGTTTTCACCCTGTGCGTTGGTTCTAAAGGGTTCTGGGGAGTTTTGTGGGATAGCTGCCAGTAAGGTTAGCGCCTCGATAGCGATAGCCTGGTCATTGCTAATATTCCTCTCTTCTACCAAAGACTGGATGCTTGGCTGAGAGAGATCTGGAGAGGGTTGCTCTCGTTTGACAATAATGTCGAGAGCTTTTCGTGGACTGATGGGAGCACTTTTCAAGCAAATATCCACCTTAAAGTCCTCCGGCTCTGTTTTGAAGGAGCGTAGCACCGGGGAACGGGAGCTACACAGCTTCTCCTCCAGACCCTTCCTGTCTGTGATAGAGAAACACACCACGGCTGCTAGCGTGGACAGAGCGTCCTCATAGACATCGTCATCATCGCCCCCTAGTGGGGCGGAGGACTGGTCCATGGACCACACCCACGGTTCCTCCACCTTTATCTTCTTCAGAGGAACAGCTATGCTGTCGTCCAGAAGTGCATCCTTCAGCTCAGAGCTGCCTTTGGGGTACGTAGATTTTGTAGTACTTTGGGACTCTAATTGTATTGTGGTATTTTGGGACTCAGGTGACAACTGATGTGATTCCGGACCAGCAATCAGTTGAGCACCGTTGGTTTTAGCCATGTTTTCGTTAGCACCGTTGGTTTTAGCCATGTTTTCGTTAGCACCGTTGGTTTTAGCCATGTTTTCGTTAGCACCGTTGTGAAAAGTCCCAGAAGAAGAGCAGTGGTGCTGTAGAAGAAGTCCATCATTGGTGTCCTCCAGGCCAGGCTCTCTCTTGATAAGTGCTGCTGGTCGTCCATCTCGGATTGGGGCAAGAGTGTGGACGTGGGGAGGGTGTGTGAAGTGGTGTGTGTGAGGTATGTGACCCTCTTCGTCGTCCTCCGCTGCCGTATAGGTGTCCTCTGCCATCTGGACAGGGCCTCTTCCATTAACTGAGCTGTCCTCTGGAACCACCTGGGAGAGAGAGAGAGGAGAGAGCGAGAGAAAGAGAGAGACATTTAACATTTTAAACCAACCTCTCCAACCTGAACCTATTGTGTGTGTAAGTGTGTGTTTGTGTGTTTCCAGCACAGCATAGCACAAGAGCCAGAACAGAGAAGATACAGTAAGGTAGACTTTACAGTAAGGTAAACTTTACAGTAAGGTAAACTTTGTTTACTTAATTAACTAAATACTGTTTACCTAACGAAAATCTGTTTTTAACTAAATACTGTTTACCTAACTAAATACTGATTATTTAACTAAAATCTGTTTTTAACTAAATACTGATTAATTAACTAAAATCTGTTTTTAACTAACTACTGTTTACCTAACTAAATATTGATTACTTAACTAAATACTGATTGCTTAACTAAAATCTGATTACTTAACTAAATACTGATTACTTAATTAAATACTGTTTACTTAACTAAATACTGTTTACCTAACTAAATACTGTTTACCTAACTAAATACTGTTTACTTAACTAAATACTGTTTACCTAACTAAATACTGTTTACTTAACTAAATACTTAACTAAATACTGTTTACCTAACTAAATACTGTTTACTTAACTAAATACTTAACTAAATACTGTTTACTTAACTAAATACTGTTTTTAACTAATACTGTTACTTAACTAAATACTGTTTACCTAACTAAAATCTGATTACTTAACTAAATACTGCTTACCTAACTAAAATTTGATTACTGATAACTAAATACTGTTTTTAACTAAATACTGTTTTTAACTAAACACTGTTTACTTAACTAAATATTTTGTACCTCCACAGTTTGGAAAGTTATAACAAGGCAGAAGACATTATGAAGGTCATTTTTTGTGCTGGGCTATAGCCTGAGTTTTGGCTAACTTTCATACCAGAGACTGTACCATAACAACTGTACTCTACCAAAACCAAACCAAGACAACATTGTGTGCTATATCATCTATGAACAGTAAGAGCTTCAGTGCTTAACAGACTTCTCCCTCCTGCCTAAGTCACAGATACAGTTCACTGTCACATCACTGTTCATGGTCACTGATGGTGCATGTGTGTGTGAGTGTGTGTGTGTGTGTGTGTGTGTGTGCATGGAAGGAAGATTGAGAGAAGGTGAGAGAGGAACATTGAGAGAAGGTGAGGGAGGAAGCTGAGAGAAGGTGAGGGAGGAACATTGAGAGAAGGTGAGGGAGGAAACATTGAGAGAAGGTGAGGGAGGAACATTGAGAGAAGGTGAGGGAGGAACATTGAGAGAAGGTGAGGGAGATAAAACATTGAGAGAAGGTGAAGGAGGAACAGAGAGAAGGTGAGGGAGGAACATTGAGAGAAAGTGAGGGAGGAACATTGAGAGAAGGTGAGGGAGGAACATTGAGAGAAGGTGAGGGAGATAAAACATTGAGAGAAGGTGAAGGAGGAACAGAGAAAAGGTGGGGGAGGAAACATTTAGAGAAGGTTGAGGGAGGGCCATTGAGAGAAGGTGAAGGAGGATCATTGAGAGAAAGTGAGGGAAGAACAGAGAGAAGGTGAGGGAGGAACAGAGAGAGAAGGTGAGGGAGGAAACAGAGAGAAGGTGAGAGAGAGAGAAGAGAGAGAGAGAGAGAGAGGGAAAGAGAGAGAGAGACAGAAAGAGAGAGAGAGAGAGACAGAGAGGGAGAGAGAGAGAGGGAGATGGGGGGAGAGAAAGAGAGAAAGGGAGAAAGAGAGAGAGAGAGAAAGCGAGACAGAGAGCAAAGAGTGAGAGTAGAGAGAGAGAGACAGAAAGAGAGAGAGGGAGAGAGAAAGAGAGAGAGGGAGAGAGAGAGAGAGAGAGAGAGAGAGTGAGAGAGAGAGAGAGAGAGAGAGAGAGAGAGAGAGAGAGAGAGAGAGAGAGAGAGAGAGAGAAAGCGAGACAGAGACAGAGACAGAGAGAGGAAAGAGTGAGAGTAGAGAGATAGAAAGTGGCAGTTGGGAGAGCTTTGCCTCTGGAGATCTTATAGAAGCTGTGGAATTTCTTTCTTCAGTTGTTAAAGTTATTATTCTAATATACTGTATATGCTGTATGATCTGATTACTACTAACTGACATTTACTGTACCGTACTGCTTTGTGTGTGTGTGTGTGTGTGTGTGTGTGTGTGTGTGTGTGTGTGTGTGTGTGTGAGTGTGTGTGTGTGTGTGTGTGTGTGTGTGTGTGTGTGTGTGTGCATGGGCATGTGTCACCGATCTGTTTTATGTAAAGCTAATGAAGTGTTCTAACTACAGAGAGCCTGGAGGTGGGTGGATGTACGCTACTTGATTACCTCATCTGAACTGCCATTTAACTCACCGTTTATACACTCTTTATAGACTACACTACCCAGCATGCTCACTCTGTTTGATAAACTCCAGGTCTACAGTGAGAAAGGACAGCTGCCACCAGCCCTCTGGTCTAGGTCACATCCTTGTTCTCACCCACTACTAACACAACTGACTCAACCCTAGTTGAATAAGTTGAATTAGGTGTGTTAGTACAAGGCTGGAACAAAAATGCAAACAGGAGTTGAGAAACACTGCTGTAGAGTCTAGGGGATTGATTGGGCCAATAAGACACACTAGGGTGTGTATTCCTGCTGTTTCTGGCATAGCTTTAGCACACATCATCATCACATCTCTGTCCCTGTGCAAAACCAGACTTGCCTATCCAATGGTGAAAGGATACCCTTACCTGAAAAGCATGTGGTTGATTGTACTCAACAACCCATACAAACCCTACAACAGGGTTTGTGATATATGGTCAATATACCTAGCTGTGTCCAGTCTCTCTGCGTTGCGTCGCACGTAAGAACATCCCTTAGCTATGGTATATTGGCCATATACCACACTTCCTCTGGCCTTATTGCTTAATGAACCTCCCAATGCATATAGTAAAAGCACTATTCTATTTACAGTCATATAGTATTCAGAACAACACCCCTCCTCTCCTCCTCGTCTCGTGACCCTCCCTTACTACTAAGAACATACAGCTGCAGCTGCTGCTGATGGTGGGAGAGGAGGCTGAGGCAACATCTTGGCTGCTGATGAAATCAGAAGAGAGAGAGAGATAGAGAGTGTGAGAGAGAGAGAGAGAGAGAGAGAGAGAGAGAGAGAGATAGAGAGGGAGGGAGGTAGGGAAGGAAGGAAGGAGGGGGAGAGAGAGAGAGACATCACAGAACATGTGGGAGTGAGCTACTATTGAGAGAGAGGGGGGGGGAGAGATAGAAAGGGAGAGAGAGAGAGAGGTGTCTTCCTATCTGTCTTTCTGCCCGCCCACCCATCTGTCTGTCTGTCTATATGGGGTGGACTGTTGCTTTGTTCTGTGCTTGTTGTCTGCCTCACAGACTCTGAAAGGCTCTCTAAACTTTGACACACACAGACACACACACGTTGTGACTCCTGTCCTTGCAACAGGACTGTGATCTCTGACTCCTAACGACCCTCTCAGATGACAAGGGTTTCCAAGGAGGTTTCAACCGAGGGACAATGCATCCCTAACACACACACACACGCACACACACACACACACACACACAAATACACAAACACACACAGCTCCACAGAGTGAGAATCCATCCCTAGCATCCCCAAACAGAAGAGAAAAAAAGTGTCTGCATCTCACCAAAATATTAGACACATCCTAACGACGTGCCTCCCCACAATGCACCTCTGAAAAGAAGGGACATTAGAATCTACACTCTACGTTCTCACATCCTCGTTGAATGTCACAGACAGCAAACAGGTGCTTCTGCTGTCAATACTGTCAGTACTTTCTCCTGAAATCATGAGTCATTTCTCAACATGACTTATTTGAAAGTATTTTAAAAGTCATTCCTGATAAAGTAGCTCTTAGGCTGCTTTCAGCTCTGATAATCCTCAAAAACATCTTCAAAACCAGACTGACTACAGTCTTACTAAAACTGTCCCACGGTGTGCTGCGCTTACGATAAGACATAAAAAAACAGGCTTCCTTCCTGGGCTGTGTGTGTGTGTGTGTGTGTGTGTGTGTTTCTCTGAAGTTCTGTGCATAGTATTCTTTTCATTCATAGAGCGCAGCCTTCCTCTCAGTCTCCTCGCTGAACTCAACTTCAAAGAGTCACACACACCGACTAAACAGAGCGAAGCACAAATACTATAACTACAACAAACACTGCAGCTACTAATAATACTATAACTACAACAAACACTGCAACTACTAATAATACTATAACTACAACAAACACTGCAGCTACTAATAATACTATAACTACAACACACACTGCAACTACTAATAATACTATAACTACAACACACACTGCAACTACTAATAATACTATAACTACAACAAACACTGCAACTACTACTAATACTATAACTACAACAAACACTGCAGCTACTAATAATACTATAACTACAACAAACACTGCAACTACTAATAATACTATAACTACAACAAACACTGCAACTACTACTAATAATCCTTCTCCCAGCCAATCAGGCTAAAACAGAATCAAACAGGTTCACACAAACACTATGACTACTACTACAACTACTACTGCTACTACTATTACTAATACTACTACTGCTTATGCTACTACTACAACTACTACTACTGCTACTACTACTACTGCTACTACTATTACTACTACTGCTTCTGCTACTACTACTACTGCTACTACATCAACAACTACTACTATTACATCAACAACAACTACTACTACAACAACAACTACTACTACAACAACAACTATTACTACTATTACCACTACTACTACTACTACAGCTGATGCTGCTGCTACTACATCAACAACACCTACTACATCAACAACTACTACAACTACAACAACTACTACTACTAAAACAACTACTACTACAACACCAACAACACCAACAACAACAACTACTACAACAACAACAACTACTACTACTACTACTACTGCTACTACTACAACTACTACTACTACTACTACTACTGCTACTACTACTACTACAACTACTACTACTACAACGACTACTACTACTACTACTGCTACTACTACTACTACTACTACTACTACTACTAGTCTAGCCTGTTAATGACTACCAACACTCTACTTCTCCCCTCTCTCTGAGGAACAGCAGGTGCAGACACATGACTGTAAAAAAAATGAGAGAGAAAGAAAGGACACAGAAGGACCCTTGCACTACCATGGCTAAAAAAGAGAAGGGTGTCTGTTACCGTGGAAACTGGTTTCTTTAATGCTGGTTTGGCCACCTCCTTGCACCCCACCTGGAAACACAACCCCACCCCACACAACACACACACACAGATATACACACAGACACACAACACACACACACACATCATTTGTGATTTAGAGGTTGCACAGCCCAACACAAATAGTAATAATAACAATCAACTCTACTTGTATCAAATATTTCATTCAATGTTTGTATTCTAATAGTTGTATCCTGAAACTGTTTCCAAATACAAACACAGTACACAAAACACAGCTAAACAGCAGAGATAGTCATCATAATAACAATACATTCCACTGTAAAGCACCTTTCATACAGTACATTGTTTGTATCCTGGCATCCTGAAACCAGCAGCCCAACAGCCAGGGCTCGTCTCCTGCTAGGCTACTGTACTGTATCACTATCTGTCTGGAGCTAGACAATAGACTCCAGGGCTAACGGCTCAGGCAGCTTTACCTTGTCTGTCCTCAGAGACTGAGCCTCCAGTTTGGGTAGCATTATATTCCTACAAGGTACCGGTGGCCATCTTGATTTGCTTTGCTCCCCTCAGCCTCTAGATAGAAGTATAGCTGACTACTACTACATCAGTCTCTGAGAGGAGAGCTGAGCTCTCTACTACCATCACCAGAGCAGAGAGAGGCTGCCTGCCTGCCTGCAAGACAGACGCTGTGTCGAGAACAGTTGCTGCTGCCGCAGACACGCACACATACACACACATAAACACACAGACATACACACACAGACACACGCTCACACTGCATGCCTCTCGCAGACGCAGACTGAGCCCCGTCAGCCAATGGGGTGAGGGCGTTAGCGGCTTGTAAATGATCTCCCATGCCTAGTCCCTCCTAAACAAAGAAGCTGCTATGTAGGCTTTTACCCTAGCCCCTACACATGGAGAAACACGCAAACTGTGGACCGGACTAAACACACGCATCGGACTGGAGCTGAGGACAGACAGTTCTGAGCTGGGTCTGGCTGTGATAATAACCCTTTAAATGCCATTCACACACTGGGTGCAGTAAACAAGTTATTTAAAGAGCTGTTTATAAATGGCTAATACAACATGATGGAATAGTTTATTAATTAAATGAGGCCTAATGCATGTATTCTATTCTATTCATATGGTGGTGGAAAGGATCAACGTTAGACAGAAAATCTAATTACCCTGAGATGACATCGCATGAGAGACAAGTACATATCCCTGGATTAATTGTTTTGCATCTTAATGAACCCTGACTGTAATGCAAAGCACACACCCCTGTCTGCTAGCATCAGTCACAGCTCCAACGATTCCTCCAAGTCACCTGATATCAGTTCAAACTGCAAACACTTGTCAAGCCTCTGTAGTCTCCTTATGCTTGCTTTTTATCAACTCTTTGTCATAAAGCTGTGAGAAAGCGTCTTTGTTAAAAAAAACTAATTCAAAGTATTTGTTTTATAACGATATTATCTAAAAAATATATTATCATATTATCTAAACTGTGTTTTCTGGCTGTGATTTCTCTAAACTGTTACTTCTCCAACCAATATACACAAAACATGACAGAATCGACCCTAAACCATAACATGACATAATCTAATCCACCCTAAACCATAACATGACAGAATCTAATCCACCCTAAACCTTAACATGACAGAATCTAATCCACCCTAAACCATAACATGACAGAATCTAATCCACCCTAAACCATAACATGACAGAATCTAATCCACCCTAAACCATAACATGACAGAATCTAATCCACCCTAAACCATAACATGACATAATCTAATCCACCCTAAACCATAACATGACAGAATCTAATCCACCCTAAACCATAACATGACAGAATCTAATCCTCCCTAAACCATAACATGACAGAATCTAATCCACCCTAAACCATAACATGACAGAATCTAATCCACCCTAAACCATAACATGACATAATCTAATCCACCCTAAACCATAACATGACAGAATCTAATCCACCCTAAACCATAACATGACAAAATCTAATCCACCCTAAACCATAACATGACAGAATCTAATCCACCCTAAACCATAACATGACATAATCTAATCCACCCTAACCCATAACATGACATAATCTAATCCACCCTAAACCATAACATGACAGAATCGAATCCACCCTAAACCATAACATGACATAATCTAATCCACCCTAAACCATAACATGACAGAATCTAATCCACCCTAAACCATAACATGACAGAATCTAATCCACCCTAAACCATACCATGACATAATCTAATCCACCCTAAACCATAACATGACAGAATCTAATCCACCCTAAACCATAACATGACATAATCTAATCCACCCTAAACCATAACATGACAGAATCGAATCCACCCTAAACCATAACATGACAGAATCTAATCCACCCTAAACCATAACATGACAGAATCTAATCCACCCTAAACCATAACACAATTGTCATGCTTGTTCGTGTTCATTAGGCACCATACGGAAGAAAACGGACTGAAACAAGTAGGGACAAGCTGCACTTGTACAATGAGCCATCATTTTTGTTTTCCATTGTAAAATGTTTTCAGGTGTTTTCTGTTGCATATCATAAAGAACATGACCCAGCAGTGTGAAACGCCAAAAACAGTCAGGTGGTTGACTTCAATTCTAGAAGTGTAGCAGCAGCACACGGTGGTTCAGCTCCTGCGACTCTCTACTTCCTGGTCTACAGGATTAGTGGCACATATAGGGCCTATATGGGATCAATATTACGCCACACGTATTCACAAATGTAAATCACCAATCCACAAATGTAAATCACCAATCCACAAATGTAAATCACTTTCCACAAATGTATATCACCAATCCACAAATGTATATCACCAATCCACAAATGTAAATCACCAATCCACAAATGTAAATCACTTTCCACAAATGTATATCACCAATCCACAAATGTATATCACCAATCCACAAATGTAAATCACTTTCCACAAATGTATATCACCAATCCACAAATGTATATCACCAATCCACAAATGTAAATCACCAATCCACAAATGTAAATCACCAATCCACAAATGTAAATCACTTTCCACAAATGTATATCACCAATCCACAAATGTATATCACCAATCCACAAATGTATATCACCAATCCACAAATGTATATCACCAATCCACAAATGTAAATCACCAATCCACAAATGTAAATCACTTTCCACAAATGTAAATCACCAATCCACAAATGTATATCACCAATCCACAAATGTATATCACCAATCCACAAATGTATATCACCAATCCACAAATGTAAATCACTTTCCACAAATGTAAATCACCAATCCACAAATGTAAATCACCAATCCACAAATGTAAATCACTTTCCACAAATGTAAATCACCAATCCACAAATGTAAATCACTTTCCACAAATGTATATCACCAATCCACAAATGTATATCACCAATCCACAAATGTAAATCACTTTCCACAAATGTATATCACCAATCCACAAATGTAAATCACCAATCCACAAATGTAAATCACTTTCCACAAATGTAAATCACCAATCCACAAATGTAAATCACTTTCCACAAATGTATATCACCAATCCACAAATGTATATCACCAATCCACAAATGTAAATCACTTTCCACAAATGTATATCACCAATCCACAAATGTATATCACCAATCCACAAATGTAAATCACCAATCCACAAATGTAAATCACCAATCCACAAATGTAAATCACTTTCCACAAATGTATATCACCAATCCACAAATGTATATCACCAATCCACAAATGTATATCACCAATCCACAAATGTATATCACCAATCCACAAATGTAAATCACCAATCCACAAATGTAAATCACTTTCCACAAATGTATATCACCAATCCACAAATGTATATCACCAATCCACAAATGTAAATCACTTTCCACAAATGTATATCACCAATCCACAAATGTAAATCACCAATCCACAAATGTAAATCACTTTCCACAAATGTAAATCACCAATCCACAAATGTAAATCACTTTCCACAAATGTATATCACCAATCCACAAATGTATATCACCAATCCACAAATGTAAATCACTTTCCACAAATGTATATCACCAATCCACAAATGTATATCACCAATCCACAAATGTAAATCACCAATCCACAAATGTAAATCACCAATCCACAAATGTAAATCACTTTCCACAAATGTATATCACCAATCCACAAATGTATATCACCAATCCACAAATGTATATCACCAATCCACAAATGTATATCACCAATCCACAAATGTAAATCACCAATCCACAAATGTAAATCACTTTCCACAAATGTATATCACCAATCCACAAATGTATATCACCAATCCACAAATGTAAATCACTTTCCACAAATGTATATCACCAATCCACAAATGTAAATCACCAATCCACAAATGTAAATCACTTTCCACAAATGTAAATCACCAATCCACAAATGTAAATCACTTTCCACAAATGTATATCACCAATCCACAAATGTATATCACCAATCCACAAATGTAAATCACTTTCCACAAATGTATATCACCAATCCACAAATGTATATCACCAATCCACAAATGTAAATCACCAATCCACAAATGTAAATCACCAATCCACAAATGTAAATCACTTTCCACAAATGTATATCACCAATCCACAAATGTATATCACCAATCCACAAATGTATATCACCAATCCACAAATGTATATCACCAATCCACAAATGTAAATCACCAATCCACAAATGTAAATCACTTTCCACAAATGTATATCACCAATCCACAAATGTATATCACCAATCCACAAATGTATATCACCAATCCACAAATGTAAATCACTTTCCACAAATGCAATTCCCTATCCACAAACAAACACCTTTTGATTTGTATTTGAAAATCGAGGGCCTTAAGTAAAATGACTGCCATAATGGTTTGCACATAGGAGAGATATGCGCAAACATGACCTGCAACTCCATATTGGGAAGCGCTGAGGTCACCTGACTTTTGGCAGGGATTTGAAGACAAGAAAAAGACAAAAAGTTATCACATATAGAAAGCGATTTGTATTTATAGAAGTTCCAAAAGAATAAAGACATTTCAAATGTCATATTATGTCTATATACAGTGTTGTAGAGATGTGCAAATAGTTAAAGTACAAAAGGGAAAATAAATAAACATAAATATGGGTTGTATTTACAATGGTGTTTGTTCTTCACTGGTTGCCCTAAACTTGTGGCAACAGGTCACAATTATTGCTGCTATGTTTGCTTGCACACTCTGGTATTTCACCCAGTAGATATGGGAATTTATCAAAATTGGGTTTGTTTTTGAATTCTTTGTGGATCTGTGTAGTCTAATATTGTCATACATTGGGCAGGAGGTTAGGAAGTGCAGCTCAGTTTCCACCTCATTTTGTGGGCAGTGTGCACATCTTCTCTTGAGAGCCAGGTCTGCCTACGGCGGCCTTTCTCAATAGCAAGGCTATGCTCACTGAGTCTGTACATAGTCAGTTTTCCTTAAGTTTGGGTCAGTCGCAGTGGTCCGGTATTCTGCCACTGTCTCTCTCTCTCTGTCTCTCTCTCTCTGTCTCTCTCTCACTTTCTCTCTCTCTCTCTCTCTCTCTCTCTCTCTCTCTCACTTTCTCGCACTTTCTCTCTCTTTCTCTCTCTCTCTCTCTCTCACTTTCTCTCTCTCTCTCTCTCTCTCTGTCTCTCTCTCTCCCTGTCTCTCTCTCTATCTCACTTTTCTCTCTCTCTCTCTCTCTCACTTTCTCTCTCTCTCTGTCTCTCTCTCTCTCTCTCTCTCTCTCTCTCAATTCAATTCAAAGGGTTTTATTGGCATTGGAAACATATGTTTACATTGCCAAAGCAATCTCTCTCTCTCATTTCTATCCATCTCTCTCTTCTTTTCAAGTTCAATTTCAATTTAAAGGGCTTTATTGGCATGGGAAACATATGTTTCTCTCTCACTCAGATCCTCCCCTTTTCTCTCTTTCACTCTCTCCCAGAAACTTCTCTTCCTTTCCCCTCACTTTCTCAGCGCCTTCTATCCTCCCTCTCTCCTCTCTAAAGACGACCATGTGGTGTCGGCCTCTCTCCCCTCTAAAGACGACCATGTGGTGTCGGCCTCTCTCCTCTCTAAAGACGACTATGTGGTGTCGGCCTCTCTCCTCTCTAAAGACGACCATGTGGTGTCGGCCTCTCTCCTCTCTAAAGACGACCATGTGGTGTCGGCCTCTCTCCTCTCTAAAGACGACCATGTGGTGTCGGCCTCTCTCCTCTCTAAAGACGACCATGTGGTGTCGGCCTCTCTCCTCTCTAAAGACGACCATGTGGTGTCGGCCTCTCTCCTCTCTAAAGACAACCATGTGGTGTCGGCATGGCGGAGGCCATACCAGGACAGGGGAACAAACTCAGGCAGCCTCCCTCTACCACTCTGACACCTCAGCCAGCCAACCCTGTGTGTGTTGTGTGTGTGTGTTTGTGTGTATGTTTGTATGTGTGTGTGGCGTAGCTCAGGTACTAAGACAACAGCTGATCAGTGTATTCATAACAGCCGCTAGCAACAGGCAGCATGCCAACCACAAACAAACACACACGGATACTTCTCGTGATGGGTAGACCAATGAATTAAAAGGACAACATCGCAAGTACAACTACGATATGTCAGTGTTTAACAGACTACTGTTCTCATTTTCATAAGAATCATAATTCTACTTTAACAGTCCATACAATAACATTAAAATATGCTTTATAATACGCTGTTAACTTCATCTAGGTGCAGAGGAAAATAAAAATAGTTATAGTTATAGTTGTACAATTACCTTGAACTACAGGCGGTTTTTGAGGCAGGTTAGGAGAGGTGTAACATTTCACAGAAGAGGAGAGTCTAGATGCAGACAAGGCTAAATTGAAGTCTGGACTCAATCCCTGATTACAGAGCTAGTGCTATAGGTAGATTGTGACAGAGAGAGAGAGAAAGATAGAAAGAGGGAGAGAGAGAGAAAGAGAGGGAGAGAGAGAGGGAGCGAGAGAGAGAGAGAGAGAGGGAGAGGGAGAGAAAGAGAGGGGGAGAGAGAGAGAGAGAGAGAGAGAGAGAGAGAGACAGAGAGAAAGAGAGAGAGAGATAGTGTGTGTGTGTGTGTGTGTGGGAGGGTGACTAATCAGAGCAGTCTGAGGTAGTTGGACAGGTTTGTCTATTTAGGTCAGTGACCGACTGTGTGTGTTCAAAACAGGTCATGTTGTTTTCTAGTCACGTTTACTATGCATCACACACACCTATCAACTGCCATCTGGTTACACTAACAGTCATTTTCTCCATGGATCTTACTAGTTACACAATGCAAAACCTTCTGACAACACCAGCCAGCACAAGCCCAAATCAGATCATCTGCAACGGGTTGGACTGGTTACCACTACAACATATAGCCTAATGCTTTCTCAGTTGTTCACCAACACTCAGATCTTTACAGTCACAATGACATGTAGCCTACAGCTGAAGATCGATTTCATAAAGTCTGAAGCCTTTGAGGGTATGGACGACTTTAACTACTACTACACACACACACACACACACACACACACACACACACACACACACACACACACACACACACACACACACACACACACACACACACACACACACACACACACACACACATGCACCCTAAAACTGCAAATTAACCCTGAGACACCAGGCGTGAGGAAAAGTGAAGGCCTTAATTCTGCACGAAAGGCAGTGAGGCAGAAAAGCCATGTAGAGGATGAACACAAGACATTGGCTCATACAGAACGTCCTTGGGACAGATCATACTACATAGTAACTACAGAACGTCCTTGGGACAGATCATACTACATAGTAACTACAGAACGTCCGTGGGACAGATCATGCTACATAGTAACTACAGAACGTCCTTGGGACAGATCATACTACATAGTAACTACAGAACGTCCTTGGGACAGATCATACTACATAGTAACTACAGAACGTCCGTGGGACAGATCATACTACATAGTAACTACAGAACGTCCGTGGGACAGATCATACTACATAGTAACTACAGAACGTCCTTGGGACAGATCATACTACATAGTAACTACAGAACGTCCTTGGGACAGATCATACGACATAGTAACTACAGAACGTCCGTGTGACAGATCATACTACATAGTAACTACAGAACGTCCGTGGGACAGATCATACTACATAGTAACTACAGAACATCCTTGGGACAGATCATACTACATAGTAACTACAGAACGTCCGTGTGACAGATCATACTACATAGTAACTACAGAATGTCCGTGGGACAGATCATACTACATAGTAACTACAGAACGTCCTTGGGACAGATCATACTACATAGTTACTACAGAACGTCCTTGGGACAGATCATACTACATAGTAACTACAGAACGTCCTTGGGACAGATCATACTACATAGTAACTACAGAACGTCCGTGGGACAGATCATACTACATAGTAACTACAGAACGTCCTTGGGACAGATCATACTACATAGTAACTACAGAACGTCCGTGGGACAGATCATACTACATAGTAACTACAGAACGTCCTTGGGACAGATCATACTACATGGTAACTACAGAATTCAACTGAAACGTTACAGTGGGAAAAAGACCTAGTCACAGCCAAACCCTCTCCCTGGGTTTCTGTCTGTCTAATAAACTTGGCTCTCTGTTTCTCTTTCTCTCTCTCTCAGATGTGTTGGCTGAGTAGGTTAGTTGTTACTCATGTCATCCTTCCCAGTCGAAACAGTTTGGAAAAGTGCATATATTATGCTGAGATTTTGTGACGTTTTTGTTCATTTTGGACTTTTTTGGACAAAGGGTTTTGATGCAAGTTTTCATGCAAGTTGCACCAAACATCTTAGTTAGATGTAAATTTGAGCGACTAAGATCTCATCGTTAAAAATGTCAAAATTAATTACAGATTTCTTGAGTTATCTTAGATGAATTCTGACTATTTTGAGGAACTGTATCCTGGCTACGGCATCTCAAAACGTACAAACAGTACTACTGCTGCTTCTTTGTCGTTTTTCAAGCGAAGGTCTTTTATTCAGCTAGCCACCAGCTGAACTGAACCACGCTGACGCTTTAACAACCTACACACACTCTACGGACAGATTACATCATAAATGCACAGTTGCAGACACATTCTGAGTCATTTGTGAAAAGTGCCATTAATTGGTGGATTGCTTAATTGATTGCTTATTTATTGATTAATTGATCCATTCATTATAGCAAAGCTGGACATGTCTCAGGCTCTCTTCCCCTATTCTCATTGATGAAAGTTGAAAGAGAGGCAGAGCGACAACATTTCCATTGACATAATACAGCGCATTTGGAAAGTATTCAGACCCCTAGACTTTCATTACAGCCTTATTCTAAAATAGATTCAATCCTTTTATTCTCTCATCAATCTACACACAACACCCCATAATGGCAAAGCTCAAACAGGTTTTTAGAAATGTTTGTACATTTATTAAAAATTAAAAACAGAAATACATTATTTATATAGGTATTCAGACTCTGTGCTATGAGACTCGAAATTGAGCTTAGGTGCATCCTGTTTCCATTGATCATCATTGAGACGCTTCTAAAATTGATTGGAGTCCACCTGTGGTGCATTAGCTCACAAGTCTCAGTCTCTCCTCTCTAACTCTCTAGTGGGTATCAGAGACCCTGGCTGGATGGTACATTAGCTCACAAGTCTCAGTCTCTCCTCTCTAACTCTCTAGTGGGTATCAGAGACCCTGGCTGGATGGTACATTAGCTCACAAGTCTCAGTCTCTCCTCTCTAACTCTCTAGTGGGTATCAGAGACCCTGGCTGGATGGTACATTAGCTCACAAGTCTGTCTCTCCTCTCTAACTCTCTAGTGGGTATCAGAGACCCTGGCTGGATGGTACATTAGCTCACAAGTCTCAGTCTCTCCTCTCTAACTCTAGTGGGTATCAGAGACCCTGGCTGGATGGTACATTAGCTCACAAGTCTGTCTCTCCTCTCTAACTCTCTAGTGGGTATCAGAGACCCTGGCTGGATGGTACATTAGCTCACAAGTCTCAGTCTCTCCTCTCTAACTCTCTAGTGGGTATCAGAGACCCTGGCTGGATGGTACATTAGCTCACAAGTCTCAGTCTCTCCTCTCTAACACTCTAGTGGGTATCAGAGACCCTGGCTGGATGGTACATTAGTTCACAAGTCTCAGTCTCTCCTCTCTAACTCTCTAGTGGGTATCAGAGACCCTGGCTGGATGGTACATTAGCTCACAAGTCTGTCTCTCCTCTCTAACTCTCTAGTGGGTATCAGAGATCCTGGATGGATGGTACATTAGCTCACAAGTCTTTCTCTCCTCTCTAACTCTCTAGTGGGTATCAGAGACCCTAGCTGGATGGTACATTAGCTCACAAGTCTGTCTCTCCTCTCTAACTCTCTAGTGGGTATCAGAGAAACTGGTTGGATGGTACATTAGCTCACAAGTCTGTCTCTCCTCTCTAATTCTCTAGTGGGTATCAGAGACCCTAGCTGGATGGTACATTAGCTCACCTTGAGATGAGATAAGCAAGGTGAGTGCTCCATCAATTACTGTCAATGTAGATGCAAGCATACGCACGCACGCACGCGCGCGCACGCACGCACGCACGCACGCACGCACGCACGCACACACACACACACACACACACACACACACACACACACACACACACACACACTGATGCCTGAAAGCACATACAAATTACCACACACACCACAGATATGTGAGAGCTTCATAGTAAATCAATCTCCACACACACACAGACACACACACACACACCGGTCCCTGCCTGCCTGTGTGTATACCGCAGCCTGGGGGCCCACCTCCCTCTCACAGGAAGCAGCTTGCCTCAAGCTTGCGTAAATCTAACATGCTGAGTCAGGGAAAGAGAGGCCTGAGTGCTGGCAAACACAAACACATGCATGGACACAGGAAGGCAGACACACACACACACACACACACACACACACACACACACACACACACACACACACACACACACACTGTGTACACAGAGGAGAGATCAGACATGGGAAAGAGAGAGAGAAGGGATATATAACAGTAGAGATAGCTAGATCCCAGATTTTATTTTATTTCACTAACACGTAGCCTAACTCAATAGGGGGCCTCACGAGGATAACGATCCCATTAATGGATAGCAAGCAACGGAAAAGATTATGAAGGGAGATTTACATATTCTTAACTTTATCTGTGAGTCTGATGCTTGAACTGCCCTTGTCTGTTTCCAGATGGCTATCGTTTGATGGTTTGAATCAGAGTGGAGTTTTGTATTTTGGGGCAAAGGGACAATTTCTCATTTCTATTCACCAAGGCAAATCAAGCACGGCTTCAAAGCTTCCCCCGTGACTAAAAACATTTGCACAGAACCGCTCAGAACACACTCACATAAACTCATGCACCCACGCTCGCTCGCACACACACACACACACACACACACACACACACACACACACACACACACACACACACACACACACACACACACACACACACACACACACACACACACACAGATGTAAAGTAGCCTGGACTTTTGAGGGAATGAAAGTTCAACTTAGAAACTTACCGAGCTCACAGTTTTGGGCTTATTCTGAATGACTTCCAGTTGATTGCAAAGAAAAACAATTTTGAGCCCCAAGAGAAACAAATTTGAGCCCCAATCAAACAAGGGGACAAATTGTAAATTAAAACTAAATGTGGGAAATATAGAGAGGGATTTCACATGATGTTACGGCTGTCGTCGGAATGAGACCAAGGTGCAGCGTGGTAGGCGTACATTTAGAATTTATTAAATTAACACCAAAAAAAACAAGAAAGATAAACGACACGTAAAGTAATGTAGAGCTAAACCAGCAACTAACAAAAACAAGATCCCACAACAGAAAGTGGGAAAAAGGTCTTACTACTAGGATGTACTACTAGCTGCTGTTACTACTAGCTGTTACTACTTACTAGCTGTTACTACTGCTGCTGTTACTGCTAGCTGTTACTACTAGCTGCTGTTACTACTAGCTGTTACTACTAGGTGTTACTACTAGCTGTTACTATTATGTGTTTCTACTAGCTGTTACTACTGCTGCTGTTACTACTAGCTGTTCGTTTTAGCTGTTAATTATATAGTATAGGCCTTTATACACACACACACACGGACACACGCACACTGGCTGGAGTGTTGAGGCTCACAATACTAACGGCTAGCTGTTACTATTAGGTGTTACTGCTAGCTGTTACTGCTGGCTGTTACTATTAGGTGTTACTACTAGCTGTTACTATTCGGTGTTACTGCTAGCTGTTACTACTAGGTGTTACTACTAGCTGTTACTGCTAGCTGTTACTGCTAGCTGTTACTACTAGCTGTTACTATTAGGTGATACTACTAGGTGTTGCTACTAGCTGTTACTACTAGCTGTTACTACTGCTGCTGTTACTGCTAACATTGACTACTAACTGGTACTATTAGCTGTTACTATCAGCTGTTACTACTAGCTGTTACTACTGCTGCCGTTACTACTAGCTGTTCCTACTAGCTGTTACTACTAGCTGTTACTACTAGCTGTTACTACTAGGTGTTACTACTAGCTGTTACTACTAGCTGTTACTACTAGCTGTTACTACTGCTGCTATTACTACTAGCTGTTACTACTAGCTGTTGCTGCTAGCTGTCACTACTAGCTGTTACTACTAGCTGTTACTATTTGGTGTCACTACTAGCTGTCACTACTGCTGCTGTTACTCCTAGCTGTTACTACTAGCTGTTACTATTAGGTGTCACTACTATCTGTTACTACTGCTGCTGTTACTACTAGCTGTTAGTTTTAGCTGTTATACATTATATAGTATAGGCCTTTATACACACACACACTGGCTGGAGTGTTGAGGCTCACAATACTAACTGCTAGCTGTTACTACTAGCTGTTACTATTAGGTGTTAATGCTAGCTGTTACTGCTAGCTGTTACTATTAGGTGTGTTATCTGTTACTGCTGGCTGTTACTACTAGCTGTTACTATTCAATGTTACTGCTAGCTTTTACTACTAGGTGTTACTACTAGCTGTTACTGCTAGCTGTTACTGCTAGCTGTTACTACTAGCGGTTACTATTAGGTGTTACTACTAGTTGTTACTGCTAGCTGTTACTGCTAGCGGTTACTATTAGGTGTTACTACTAGGTGTGTTACTGCTAGCTGTTACGGCTAGCTGTTACTCCTATGTGTTACTACTAGCTGTTACTACTAGCTGAAACCTTCTAGGTGTTACTGCTAGCTGTTACTACTAGCTGTTACTATTAGCTGTTACTATCAGCTGTTAATACTAGATGTTACTGCTAGCTGTTACTGCTAGCTGTTAATACTAGCTGTTACTATCAGAGGTTACTACTAGGTGTTACTTCTAGGTGTTACTACTAGGTGTTACTGCTAGGTGTTACTACTAGGTGTTACTGCTAGCCATTACTATCAGCTGTTACTACTAGCTGTTACTGCTAGCTGTTACTATTGCTGCTGTTACTCCTAGCTGTTACTACTAGGTGTTCCTACTAGCTGTTACTATTAGGTGTTACTACTAGCTGTTACTGTTAGCTGTTACTGCTAGCTGTTACTACTAGCTGTTACTATTAGGTGATACTACCAGGTGTTGCTACTAGCTGTTACTACTGCTGCTGTTACTGCTAGCTTTTACTACTAGGTGTTACTACTAGCTGTTACTGCTAGCTGTTACTGCTAGCTGTTACTACTAGCTGTTACTATTAGGTGTTACTACTAGCTGTTACTGCTAGCTGTTACGGCTAGCTGTTACTGCTAGGTGTTACTGCTAGCTGTTACTCCTATGTGTTACTACTAGCTGTTACTACTAGCTGAAACATTCTAGGTGTTACTGCTAGCTGTTACTACTAGCTGTTACTATTAGCTGTTACTATCAGCTGTTAATACTAGCTGTTACTGCTAGCTGTTACTGCTAGCTGTTAATATTAGGTGTTACTGCTAGCTGTTAATACTAGCTGTTACTATCAGAGGTTACTACTAGGTGTTACTTCTAGGTGTTACTACTAGGTGTTACTTCTAGGTGTTACTACTAGGTGTTACTGCTAGCTGTTACTATTAGGTGCTGTTACTACTAGCTGTTACTATTCGGTGTTACTGCTAGCTGTTACTACTAGGTGTTACTACTAGCTGTTACTGCTAGCTGTTACTGCTAGGTGTTGCTACTAGCTGTTACTACTAGCTGTTACTATTAGGTGTTACTACTAGCTGTTACTACTGCTGCTGTTACTACTAGCTGTTACTACTAGGTGTTAATACTGGCTGTTACTATTAGATGTCACTACTAGCTGTTACTACTACCTGCTGTTACTACTAGCTGTTACTATTAGGTGTCACTACTACCTGTTACTACTAGCTGTTACCACTGATGCTGTTACTGTTAGCTGTTACTACTGCTGCTGTTACTAGTAGCTGTTACTACTAGCTGTCACTACTGCTGCTGTTACACCTTGCTGTTACTACTAGGTGTTTCTACTAGCTGTTACTATTATGTGTCACTACTAGCTGTTACTACTGCTGCTGTTACTACTGATGCTGTTACTGTTAGCTGTTACTACTAGCTGTTACTACTGCTGCTGTTACTCCTAGCTGTTATTACTAGGTGTTACTACTAGCTGTTATTATTATGTGTTACTACTAGCTGTTACTACTGCTGCTGTTACTACTAGCTGTTAGTTTTAGCTGTTACTACTAGCTGTTACTACTAGGTGTTACTACTAGGTGTTACTAGTAGCTGTTACTACTAGCTGTTACTACTGCTGCTATTACTACTAGCTGTTACTACTAGCTGTTGCTGCTAGCTGTCACTACTAGCTGTTACTATTTGGTGTCACTACTAGCTGTCACTACTGCTGCTGTTACTCCTAGCTGTTACTACTAGCTGTTACTATTAGGTGTCCAGCAAACTTAAACATGTGTAAATATTTGTATGAGCATAACAAGATTCAACAACTGAGACATAAACTGAACAAGTTCCACAGACATGTGACTAACATAAATTGAATAATGTGTCTGAACAAAGGGGGGGAGTCAAAAAGTAAAAAGTAACAGTCATTATCTGGTGTGGCCACCAGCTGCGTTAAGTACTGCAGTGCATCTCCTCCTCATGGACTGCACCAGATTTGCCAGTTCTTGCTGCAAGATGTTACCCCACTCTTCCACCAAGAAACCTGCAAGTTCCCCGGACATTTATGGGGGGAATGGCCTTAGCCCTCACCCTCTGATCCAACAGGTCCCAGACGTGCTCAATGGGATTGAGATCCGGGCTCTTCGCTAGCCATAGCAGGACACTGACATTCCTGTCTTGCAGGAAATCACACACAGAATGAGCAGTATGGCTGGTGGCATTGTCATGCTGGAGGGTCATGTCGGGATGAGTCTACAGGAAGGGTATCACATGAGGTAGGAGGATGTCTTCCTTGTAACGCACAGCGTTGAGATTGCCTGCAATGACACCAAGCTCAGTCCGATGATGCTGTGACACACCGCCCCAGACCATGACGGACCCTCACCCTCCAAATTGATCCCGCTCCAGAGTACAGGCCTCGGTGTAACGCTCATTCCTTCAATGATAAACGCTAATCCGACCATCACCCCGGTGAGACAAAACCGCGACTAGTCAGTGAAGAGCACTTTTTGCCAGTCCTGTCTTGTCCAGCGATGGTGGGTTTGTGCCCATAAGCGATGTTGTTGCAGGTGATGTCTGGTGAGGACCTCTCTCAGCCTATTGTGGACAGTCTGACCACTGATGGAGGGATTGTGCGTTCCTGGTGTAACTCGGGCTGTTATTGTTGCCATCCTGTACCTGTCCCGCAGGTGTTATGTTTGCATGTACCGATCCTGTGCAGGTGTTGTTACACGGGGTCTGCCACTGCGAGGACGATCAGCTGTCCGCCCTGTCTCCCTGTAGCGCTGTCTTAGACGTCTCACAGTACGGACATTGCAATTTATTGCCCTGGCCACATCTGCAGTCCTCATGCCTCCTTGCAGCATGCCTAAGGCACGTTCACACAGATGAGCAGGGACACTGTGCATCTTTCTCTTGGTGTTTTTCAGAGTCAGTAGAAAGGCCTCTTTAGTGTCTTAAGTTTTCATAACTGTAACCTTAATTTCCTACCGTCTGTAAGCTGTTAGTGTCTTAACGACCGTTCCACAGGTGCATGTTCATTAATTGTTTATGGTTCATTGAACAAGCATGGGAACAGTGTTTAAACCCTTTACAATGAAGATCTGTGAAGTTATTTGGATTTTTACGAATTTTCTTTGAAAGACGGGGTCCTGAAAAAGGGCTGTTTCTTTTTTTGCTGAGTTTATTATTGTTGAAATTAATTGACCATAGAAATGCAAATTCCACAGTACTGTGCAGACCACTAAACCCTAAGCAAGTTACAACAAATTGATAGTGTGTTTTTATGATTTCACATTACTATGCAATTGCTGTTGAACATAAAACATATGTTTTTATGATTTGACATTACTATGCAATTGCTGTTGAACATAAAAAATATAACTTTCAAATCTACCATTTTGACATGCCATTATAAGGCTACAGATGTTTGATCTTAATTTGAGCCAGTTTGCTACAGCAGGAAAATAATCCTGCAGCAAAAGGAAATGTGAATTATTATGTGGAGTATAATTAATGGACATTTTTGTAGGGGTTGATCAAGTCAGAAAGTGTACATTTTATTTTATTTTTACCTCAAATACACTACAAATTCTACATTTCCCGCATTGCAGGAAAGTTGTCATGCTACAGGGTGATCAATTTAAGATCCTACATCTGTACATGTTTGACAGTTGGGACGGTGATACTGGCCTTTCATTACCTGGGTGTGGAGGCTGGATTATCAAGACTAGTCTGCCCAGTGACATTCAGCTATTTACACTCACTCACTCACTCACTCACTCACTCACTCACTCACTCACTCACTCACTCACTCGCTCACTCAACCGCACTCACTCACTCAACCGCACGCACGCACGCACACACACACACACACACACACACACACACACACACACACACACACACACACACACACACACACACACACACACACACACACACACACACACACACACACAACTTTGGGTTGTGTGGTTACTCCACGTAGGGCTCTATTCAATCCGTATCGTGGAAGTTCAGCATTACAGCGTGATTGAAATGTAAAGGCAATGTTCCCACGTTAGCGGAGACCGCATTCTCGGTAAACACTGCATATGTCTGCTCAATCGCTTCAGCAATCCAGATTGAACAGAGCCACTAACGTGACTACACCTGTTTAGCCTGTCCTGGTTTGGAATATAATCAAACACACACATCATCCTTCCTCCCTACCTCCCTCTATCTACCTCCCTACCTCTCCCTCCCTACCTCTCCCTACCTCCCTACCTCTCCCTCCCTCTCCCTCCCTTGCTCTCTCTCCCTCCACCCCCCCCCCTCACTCCCTCTCTCTCTCTCCAACCCCTCCCTCTCTCTCTCTCTCTCCCTCCAACCTTTCCCTCTCTCTCTCTCTCTCCCTCCAACCCCTCTCTCTCGCTTTCTCTCGTTTACTTCTCTCTCTCTCTCTCTCTCTCTCTCTCTCTCTCTCTCTCTCTCTCTCTCTCTCTCTCTCTCTCTCTCTCTGTTTGACCTGGCCCTGCCATGCAGACTGTCTATCTGTAATAGGACAGACGTAACAGAACACTGACCTACATTCCAAACGATATGTTTAAAAATCTCTGTCCAACATAATCCCATCGCTCTTCCTCTCTCTCCCACACACACAAACACACACACACATGCACATAGACGCACACGCACATGGACGCACACACAAACACACACACATACAGAAATGTAACTGTACTCACACTCCAAGACCAGCCTATTGATCCTACTCCACAGACCAGTCAGACCAGCCTATTGATCCTACTCCACAGACCAGTCAGACCAGCCTATTGATCCTACTCCACAGACTATTCAGACCAGCCTATTGATCCTATTCCACAGACCAGCCAGACCAGCCTATTGATCCTACTCCAAAGATCAGTCAGACCAGCCTATTGAGCCTACTCCACAGACCAGTCAGACCAGCATATTGATCCTACTCCACAGACCATTCAGACCAGCCTATTGATCCTACTCCACAGACCAGTCAGACCAGCCTATTGATTCTACTCCACAGACCAGTCAGACCAGCCTATTGATCCTACTCCACAGACCAGTCAGACCAGCATATTGATCCTACTCCACAGACCATTCAGACCAGCCTATTGATCCTACTCCACAGACCAGTCAGACCAGCCTATTGATCCTACTCCACAGACCAGTCAGACCAGCCTATTGATCCTACTCCACAGACTATTCAGACCAGCCTATTGATCCTATTCCACAGACCAGCCAGACCAGCCTATTGATCCTACTCCAAAGATCAGTCAGACCAGCATATTGATCCTACTCCACAGACCATTCAGACCAGCCTATTGATCCTACTCCACAGACCAGTCAGACCAGCCTATTGATCCTACTCCACAGACCAGTCAGACCAGCCTATTGATCCTACTCCACAGACCAGTCAGACCAGCCTATTGATCCTACTCCACAGACTATTCAGACCAGCCTATTGATCCTATTCCACAGACCAGCCAGACCAGCCTATTGATCCTACTCCAAAGATCAGTCAGACCAGCATATTGATCCTACTCCACAGACCATTCAGACCAGCCTATTGATCCTACTCCACAGACCAGTCAGACCAGCCTATTGATCCTACTCCACAGACCAGTCAGACCAGCCTATTGATCCTACTCCACAGACCAGTCAGACCAGCCTATTGATCCTACTCCACAGGCTGAAATCATCCGTTCGTAAAAGTTGTCACAACCTTCACAAAGCTTTATAATAAGTACTGCAAATCAGCCAGGAAGTGTGTTATTATGAAGGTGAAACCATCAGTTTAAACTGTCAGAGAGAGGCAGAGCAGATCACGCCACCCACCCACCCACCCACACACACACATACACACACGTAAACTGGGTGGGTAAAGATAAGACGAACAACCACCGGTATAAACCAGAACATATTACATTTTCAAAACTGTATTGTTTGACTGCATTTTCATGCAGTTCTATAGGGAAGGCCTAATGTAATTTTCAGCAGTAAAAAATGACAAAATGCACATCAAGTCATCCCTATCAAAATAGTTAATTTGGACTGGACACTAGAAATGTCCAGAAAAATATTTTTAATCACGTTCATGTTCTTGGTATCTCATGTGAGGTGCATTGCAATTCCGTTTTCTGTATTGTTAGCTGCTAAAGTGCACCAGTGTAAAAGGCCCTTCGTTAACTCTAAAATCTTGTTTTCTATACCCATTTGAAGAGAAACAAGTTATTGATGTGTTTGATAAGATTACAGATTCTCTCAGGGGACCCCAAGTTTGGGAACCACTATACTACTAACCTTCTCTCTCTGCTTGGTTCCTCTCTCAGATTCCGTGTGTTTCCTCAGCCTCCTGCATTGCAGCCTGCCTCGGCCTCACAGCCTGCCTCGGCCTCACATTGTCTGCCACACCACTATCTGTCTCACTACTCTCTGTAAAGCAGTTTTAAAAATATATATTTTATATACATGACAATAATATTAAATTGTCTTTATATTTAAATTGTCTTTGTACTTCACTCAATTTTAAGTCCCACTGGCTGTCCCAACACATATTGACATGAAAGTGCATTCTAACAGTGTAAAAGGCCTTTGTTGACTCTAAAATGTTGTTTTCTATACCCATTTGAAGAGAAACAAGTTATTAATATGTTCGATAAGATTGAGGATTCTCTCAGGGGACCCTATTTCAATTTCAGGGGACCTCACAAGGGTCCCCGACCCCAAGTTTGGGAACCACTGTACTACTAACCTTTTTGATTGGTTTCTCTTTATAAAGCAACGTTATTTTGTTATGGGAACTTATAGTAGCCTATCTTTTGTTAAGATTATAGCTAGTTTAATTCATTTCAGTCAACTGCTCCTGCTGAGGTCAGGTTCCGTTTAACTTCAGCTTCTAACTACATCCTACTAGCCAGCAAGTTAGCATGCGAACATAACGAGCATACCTGAATCATGATTCCACTCGTTCGCAGAGAGGCAGGCGCGATTAGAACTCAGATCAAGAATATTAGTGTTCTGAGTGTTGATCAACACTGGGAACGCAATAATAAGTGGGTAAACGGTCATGAACAAAATAAAAAGGTGAGTAAACGGTGCTTACCATCCACTACATTCCTGCCTGCACTGCTCTGTTGTCTCACCCAGAACTTAAGAGTCACTACTACTCATCAGTAAACTAATCTTGCCAGATAAAGAGCGACCAATGCCCCCTCTAGCCTCCAGAGTCCCAGTCCTGCTCCACTGCCCCCTCTAGCCTCCAGTCCCAGTCCTGCTCCACTGCCCCCTCTAGCCTCCAGTCCCAGTCCTGCTCCACTGCCCCCTCTAGCCTCCAGTCCCAGTCCTGCTCCACTGCCCCCTCTAGCCTCCAGTCCCAGTCCTGCTCCACTGCCCCCTCTAGCCCTCTAGCCTCCAGTCCCAGTCCTGCTCCACTGCCCCCTCTAGCCTCCAGAGTCCCAGTCCTGCTCCACTGCCCCCTCTAGCCTCCAGAGTCCCAGTCCTGCTCCACTGCCCCCTCCAGCCTCCAGAGTCCCAGTCCTGCTCCACTGCCCCCTCTAGCCTCCAGAGTCCCAGTCCTGCTCCCTCTAGCCTCCAGAGTCCCAGTCCTGCTCCCCCTAGCCTCCAGAGTCCCAGTCCTGCTCCCTCTAGCCTCCAGAGGCCCAGTCCTGTTCCCTTTAGCCTCCAGAGGCCCAGTCCTGCTCCCTCTAGCCTCCAGAGGCCCAGTCCTGCTCCCTCTAGCCTCCAGAGGCCCAGTCCTGTCCACTGACTACCAGGGATAAATGGAGATAATGGGAAATATACAGTACCAGTCAAAAGTTTGGACACACCTACTCATTCAAGGGTTTTTCTTTATTTTTTACATTGTAGAATAATAGTGAAGACATCAAAACTATGAAATAACACATATGGAATCATGTAGTATCCAAAAAAGTGTTAATCAAAATTTATTTTATATTGGAGATTCTTTAAAGTAGCCACCCTTTGCCTTGATGACAGCTTTGCACACTCTTGGTATTCTCTCAACCAGCTTCACCTGGAATGCTTTTACAACCGTCTTGAAGGAGTTCCCACATATGCTGAGCACTTGTTGGCTGCTTTTCCTTCACTCCAACTAATCCCAAACCATCTCAATTTGGTTGAGTTCGGGTGATTGTGGAGGTTAGGTCATCTGATGCAGCACTCCATCACTCTCCATCTTGGTCAAATAGCCCTTACAGAGCCTGGAGGTGTGTTGAGTCATTGTCCTGTTGAAAAACAACTGATAGTCCCACTAAGCACAAACCAGATGGGATGGCGTATCGCTGCAGAATGCTGTGGTATCCATGCTGGTTAAGTGTGCCTTGAATTCTAAATAAATCACTGACAGTGTTACCAGCAAAGCACACCCACACCAACACACTTCCTCCTCCATGCTTCACGGTGGGAAATACACATGCGGAGATCATCATTCACCTATGCTGCGTCTCACAAAGACATAGCAGTTGGAACCAAAAATCTCAAATTTCCATCGGTCTAATGTCCATTGCTCGTATTTTCTTGGCCCAAGCAAGTCTCTTCTTATTATTGGTGTCATTTAGTAGTGGTTTCTTTGCAGCAATTCCACCATGAAGGAATGATTATCGCAGTCTCCTCTGAACAGTTGATGTTGAGATGTGTCTGTTACTTCAACTTCGTGAAGCATTTATTTGGGCTGCAATTTCTGAGGCTGGTAACTCTAATGAACTTATCCTCTGCAATAGAGGTAACTCTGGGTCTTCCTTTCCTGTGGCGGTCCTCACGAGAGCCAGTTAACTTCTTTGCGACAAAGTTCTTGAAATTTTCCGGATTGACTGGCCTTCATGTCTTAAAGTAATGATAGACTGTAGTTTCTCATTGCTTATTTGTGCTGTTCTTGTCATAATGTGAACTTGGTCTTTTACCAAATAGGGCTATCTTCTGTATACCAACCCTACCTTGTCACAACACAACTGATTGGCTCAAACGCATTAAGGAAAGAAATTCCACAAATGAACTTTAATTGAATTGCATTCCAGGTGACTACCTCATGAAGCTGGTCGAGAGAATGCCCAAAGTGTGCAAAGCTGTCATCAAGGCAAAGGGTCTCTACTTTGAAGAATCTCAAATCGCAAATATATTTTGATTAGTTTACTACTTTTTTGGTTACTACATGATTCCATATGTGTTATTTCATTGATGTCTTCACTATTATTCTACAATGTAGAAAATAATACAAATAAAGAAAAACCCTGGAATAAGTAGGTGTGTCCAAACTTTTGACTGGTACTGTATATTCCCTTTCGGTGATTCTTATCAGCACCTCACAACCCTTTCAAGTTGCACACTCCACTCCCCATCTCCCGGGAGCAGTGCCTGAGAGTCTAGGGGTACCATAAACCGGCCTCTCAAACCCTCTCTGACCTGTGTGACTTGGCCCTGATTGGTTGACATGGCAGTTGCTATGGCAGTTGGTAGGGGTCGACACCCTTCTGACTCTCCAGGTCACACACCTCTCAGTATCCTTCAAGCAGTTGCAGAGACAGCAGCAAGCTAGAGATCTTCTCGGATCCCAAAATTGAGATCCAAACCTAATTGAATCCGTTAAATTCCTTACCCGACCCAAACAGGATCCGGTCATTGTTTTAGAAAATCAATGTCCGATTCGGATACAAGGTTGACCAGATTTGACCAAAAACATATCTGAGCTGAGAAAAAAATGGATCCAAATTGGTCTGTATCCAACCCAAATTGGTCTGTATCCAACCCAAATTGATCTGTATCCAACCCAAATTGATCTGTATCCAACCAAATTGGTCTGTATCCAACCCAAATTGGTCTGTATCCAACCCAAATTGGTCTGTATCCAACACAAATTGATCTGTATCCAACCCAAATTGGTCTGTATCCAACCCAAATTGGTCTGTATCCAACCCAAATGGGTCTGTATCCAACCCAAATGGGTCTGTATCCAACCCAAATTTATCTGTATCCAACCCAAATGGGTCTGTATCCAACCCAAATGGGTCTGTATCCAACCCAAATTGATCTGTATCCAACCCAAATTGATCTGTATCCAACCCAAATTGATCTGTATCCAACCCAAATTGATCTGTATCCAACCCAAATTGGTCTGTATCCAACCCAAATTTGTCTGTATCCAACCCAAATTTATCTGTATCCAACCCAAATTGATCCAAAAGATGAAAAATGCAGCTTTATTGTGGCGCAAGCCAACAAAATTGTTTTGACTTGTATGGCAGTGAAATTTAACATGCATTTTCGGTTGTATCTAAAATAATTTATTTGTGTTGTACAGCTTAATATTTTCATGACATCCCTATAGTATGACAGAGAACATTATGACGTTTTCTTATTTCTGCTGACCAAATATTTGAGTAGGATGGATTTTTTATGTAATGATCATAGCCTAACTGAGAGCAGCGAATAGTTCAGTTTTGTCTGTAACCTAATACTCTGTAGGCCTAATATTTTACTGAGCAACATTACAATCTAGCCTATTTAACAGTATTAATAAATACTGATTTAGACTAAAGGTAGGCTATAACCTGTTTGACCAGCATGCTTCAAATTCAAAATACATTTTGAATAGGCTACGGAAAGATGGAGACTCCCATCTGCATTCTCATGTCATTTTCAACAATTGGGATTTGTAGGTCTAGGTAAGTATTCCTGCTATGACAACACTATAATTGGATGTAGAATAGTGTGAGGTTTTCAGAGATCTCTGTTAATTTTGTTTCTGTTGACCACATGTTTTAGATTAGAGGATTGTTATGTGGTGATTTTAGGATGCAAGCAAGTGCTGTGTGTTAGACATATTTTGGTAGGCTATTTCAACAACTCAAGTCTAACTCATCAAATCAAATCAAATTGTATTGTCACATGCGCTGAATACACCTTACAGTGAAATGCTTACTTACGAGCCCTTAACAAAAAATGCAGTTTTAAGAAAAATAAGAGTTAAGTAAAAAAATAAAAAATAAAAATGATTGAAGAGCAGCAGTAAAATAACAGTAGCGAGACTTTATAAAGGGGGCACCGGTACAGAGTCAATGTGCGGGGGCAAGGGTTAGTCGAGGTAAATGCAAATAGTCTGGGAAGCCATTTCATTAGCTGTTGAGGAGTCTTATGACTTGGGAGTAGATGATGTTAAGAAGCCTTTTGGACCTAGACTTAACACTCCGGTACCGCTTGCTGTGCGGTAGCAGAGAGAACAGTCTATGACTAGGGTGGCATGAGTCTTAGACAATTTTTAGGGCCTCACTCTGACACCGCCTAGTATAGAGGTCCTGGATGGCAGAAAGCTTGGCCCCAGTGATGTACTGGGCCGTATGCACTACCCTCTGTAGTGCCTTGCAGTCAAAGGCCAAGCGGTTGCCATATCAGGCTCTCGATGGTGCAGCTGTATAATTTTTTGAAAATCTGAGGACCCATGCCAAATCTTTTCAGTCAACTGAGGGGGAATAGGCTTTGTCGTGTCCTCTTCATGACTATATTGGTGTGTTTGGACCATGGTAGTTTGTTGGTGATGTGGACACCAAGGAACTTGAAGCTCTCGATCTGCTCCACTACAGCCCCGTCAATAAGAATGGGGGCGTGCTCGGTCCTCCTTTTCCTGTTGAACACAAAAATCTCCTTTGTCTTGATCACGTTGAGGGAGAGGTTGTTATCCCGGCACAAAAATGTAATCGTTGTCGGTGATCAGGCCTACCACTGTTGTGTCATCGGCAAACTTAATGATGTGTTGGAGTCGTGACTGACCATGCAGTCATGAGTGAACAGGGAGTACAGGAGGGTACTGAGCAAGCACCCCGGAGGGGCCCCCGTGTTGAGGATCAGCGTAGAGGATGTCTTGTTACCTTACCCTTACCACCATCATGTCAACTGTAATATCTGTCAGCATAAAGATGAGTGGCAAATGTATGTGTTAGTTTCGTGGCATTCGTTCAAAATAAATAATACATAAATGCAGAGTTAACGACACATTAGGTTAGAGCATGGGACCAATAACCGAAAGGTTGCAAGATCCAATCCCTGAGCTGACAAGGTAGAAATCTGTCGTTCTGCCCCATAACAAGGCAGTTAACCCACAGTTCCTAGGCTGTCATTGAAAATAAGAATTTGTTCTTAACTGACTTGCCTAGTCAAATAAAGGTTAAAAAAAAAAACGGACCATTTTGTTGCTCCCAGCCTATAGACAGAAACTAAAACAGGAAACGCCGGTGCTCAGGTCTGTTCAACGCTGGTCCGACCAATCTGATTCCACGTGGACTGGGATATGTGGACTGGGATATGTTCCGGTTAGCGTCGAACAACAATATTGATGTATACACTGATTCGGTGAGGGAGCTTATTAGGAAGTGCAACGGTGATGTTGTACCCACGGCGACAATTAAAACATCCTCAACCAGAAATTGATGAATTGATTGATTGATGGCAACATTCGCACAAAACTGAAACCGCGAACCACTACTTTTAATCAGGGCAAGGCGACCGGAAACACGACCGAATATAAACAGTGTAGCTACTCCCTCCGCAAAGCAATCAAACAAGCTAAACGTCAGTATAGAGACAAAGTAGAGTCGCAATTCAACGGCTCAGACACGAGAGGTATGTGGCAGGGTCTACAGTCAATCACGGACAACAAAAAGAAAACCAGCCCCATCGCGGACCCCGATGTCTTGCTCCCAGACAAACTAAACAACGTCTTTGCTCGCTTTGAGGACAATACAGTGCCACCGACACGGCCTGCTACAAAAACCTGCAGACTCTCCTTTACCGCAGCCAACGTGAGTAAAACATTTAAATGTGTTAACCCTCGCAAGGCTGCCGGCCCAGAAGGCATCCCTAGCCGTGTTCTCAGTGCATGCGCAGACCAGCTGGCTGGTGTGTTTACGGACATATTCGATCTATCCTTATCCCAGTCTGCTGTTCCCACATGCTTCAAGAGGGCCACCATTGTTCCTGTTCCCAAGAAAGCTAAGGTAACTGAGCTAAACGACTATCGCCCCGTAGCACTCACTTCGGTCATTATGAAGTGTTTTGAAAGACTAGTCAAGGATCATATCACCTCCACCCTACCTGACACCCACTCCAATTTGCTTACCGCCCTAATAGGTCCACATATGACGCAATCGCAATCACACTGCACACTGCACACTGCCCTAACCTATCTGGACAAGAGGAATACCTATGTAAGAATCCTGTTCATTGACTACAGCTCAGAATTTAATACCATAGTACCCTCCAAACTCGTCATTAAGCTCGAGACCCTGGGTCTCGACCCCGCCCTGTGCAACTGGGTACTGGACTTTCTGACGGGCCGCCCCCAGGTGGTGAGAGAAGGAAACAACATCTCCACCCCGCTGATCCTCAACACTGGGGCCCCACAAGGGTGCGTTGCCAGCCCTCTCCTGTACTCCCTGTTCACCCATGACTGCGTGGCCATGCACGCCTCCAACTCAATCATCAAGTTTGCTGACGACACCACAGTGGTAGGCTTGATTACCAACAACGGTGAGACGGCCTACAGGGAGGAGGTGAAGGCGCTCGGAGTGTGGTGTCAGGAAAATAACCTCACACTCAACGTCAACAAAACAAGGGATATGATTGTGGACTTCAGGAAACAGCAGAGGGAGCATCCCCCTATCCACATCGTAGGGACAGTAGAGGAGAAGGTGGAAAGTTTTAAGTTCCTCGGCCTACACATCACGGACAAACTGAAATGGTCCACCCACACAGACAGCGTCGTGAAGAAGGCGCAAGCAGCGCCTCTTCAACCTCAGGAGGCTGAAGAAATTTGGCTTGTCACCAAAAACACTCACAAACCTTTACAGCTGCATAATCGAGAGCATCCTGTCGGGCTGTATCACCGCCTGGTACGGCAACTGCTCCGCTCACAACCGTAAGGCTCTCCAGAGGGTAGTGAGGTCTGCACAACGCATCACCGGGGGCAAACTACCTGCCCTCCAGGACACCTACAGCACCCGATGTCACAGGAAGGCCAAAAAGATTATCAAGGACAACAACCACCCGAGCCACTGCCTGTTCACCCCGCTATCATCCAGAATGCGAGGTCAGCACAGGTGCATCAAAGCAGGGACCGAGAGACTGAAAAACAGCTTCTATCGCAAGGCCATCAGACTGTTGAACAGCCATCACTAACATTGAGTGGCTGCTGCCAACATACTGACTCAAATCTCTAGCCACTTGAATAATTAAAAATGGGATGTAATAAATGTATCACAAGTCACTTTAAACAATGCCACTTTATATGATGTTTACATACCCTACATTACTCATCTCATATGTATATACTGTACTCTATACCATCTACTGCATCTTGCCTATGCCGTTCGGCCATCGCAAATCCATAAATGTATATGTACATATTCTTATTCATTCCTTTTGTACAATGTAGTTGTTGTGAAATTGTTAGATTACTTGTTAGATATTACTGCATGGTCGGAACTAGAGGCACAAGCATTTCGCTACACTCACATTAACATCTGCTAACCATGTGTACAGTCGTGGCCAAAAGTTTTGAGAATGACACAAATATTAATTTCAACAAAGTTAGCTGTATTTAGATATTTTTGTCAGATGTTACTATGGAATACTGAAGTATAATTACAAGCATTTCATAAGTGTCAAAGGCTTTTATTGACAATTACATGAAGTTGATGCAAAGTCAATATTTGCAGTGTTGACCCTTCTTTTTCAAGACCTCTGCAATCTGCCCTGGCATGCTGTCAATTAACTTCTGGGCCACATCCTAACTGATGGCAGCCCATTCTTGCATAATCAATGCTTGGAGTTTGTCAGAATTTGTGGGTTTTTGTTTGTCCACCCCTTCTTGAGGATTGACCACAAGATCTCAATGGGATTAAGGTCTGGGGAGTTTCCTGGCCATGGACCCAAAATATTGATGTTTTGTTCCCCGAACCACTTAGTTATCACTTTTGCCTTATGGCAAGGTGCTCCATCATGCTGGAAAAGGCATTGTTCGTCACCAAACTGTTCCTGGATGGTTGGGAGAAGTTGCTCTCGGAGGATGTGTTGGTACCATTCTTTATTCATGGCTGTGTTCTTAGGCAAAATTGTGAGTGAGCCCACTCCCTTGGCTGAGAAGCAACCCAACACATGAATTGTCTCAGGATGCTTTACTGTTGGCATGACACAGGACTGATGGTAGCGCTCACCTTGTCTTCTCCGGACAAGCTTTTTTACGGATGCCCCAAACAATCGGAAAGGGGATTCATCAGAGAAAATGACTTTACCCCAGTCCTCAGCAGTCTAATCCCTGTACCTTTTTCAGAATATCAGTCTGTCCCTGATGCTTTTCCTGGAGAGAAGTGGCTTCTTTGCTGCCCTTCTTGACACCAGGCCATCCTCCAAAAGTCTTTGCCTCACTGTGCGTGCAGATGTACTCACACCTGCCTGCTGCCATTCCTGAGCAAGCTCTGTACTGGTGGTGCCCCGATACCACAGCTGAATCAACTTTAGGAGACGGTCCTAGCAGTTGCTGGACTTTCTTGGGCGCCCTGAAGCCTTCTTCACAACAATTGAACCGCTCTCTTTGAAGTTCTTGATGATCCAATAAATTATTGATTTAGGTGCAATCTTACTGGCAGCAATATCCTTGCCTGTGAAGCCCTTTTTGTGCAAAGCAATGATGACGGCACATGTTTCCTTGCAGGTAACCATGGTTGACAGAGGAAGAACAATGATTCCATGCACCTCCTTTTGAAGCTTCCAGTCTGTTATTCGAACTCAATCAGCATGAGAGAGTGATCTCAAGCCTTGTCCTCGTCAACACTCACACCTGTGTTAACGAGAGAATCACTGACATGATGTCAACTGGTCCTTTTGTGGCAGGGCTGAAATGCAGTGGAAATGTTTTTTGGGGATTCAGTTCATTTGCATGGCAAATAAGGATTTTGCAATTAATTGTAATTAATCTGATCACTCTTCATAACATTCTGGAGTATATGCAAATTGCCATCATACAAACTGAGGCAGCAGACTTTGTGAAAATTAATATTTGTGTCATTCTCAAAACATTTGTCCATGTGACCAATAAAATTTGATTTGATTTAACCCTTACTCTAACCCTAGCCCTAACCCTTACTCTAACCTTAACCCTAACTCTAAACCTAACCCTAAACTTAACCCTAACTCTAAACCTAACCCTAACTATAACCTTAGCCAAGCAATTGCTTATGAACAGATAGTTTGTTGATAGTATGACCATCTGTAGAGCATCTACAGATGGAAAATCCGGACTATCCAAATAAAGTGTGACCTTGAACTGTGTACAGTGCATTCATTACCTCTGTTTCTGTTCATTACAGAACCACTACCATTCCACTACAGCCCCATGTACCTGAAAGTTCCTGTGTGTGAATAAAGTTCCTGTGTTAACTCTTGAGCTGCATTATTCCCCCTTTAAATACACTGTGTCAAATACACTACAAGTTTTCCTGCAACAGGGTGATCAAATTAAGATCCTACATCTGTATGGAGTATCCACACACTCGTTTCACTTCTTTGAAGTACACTGCAAGAAGTGTTACATTCACAGTGTTAATGTTTTTAACTTGTATTTTTTTAGAATTTGTTTGTTTCAACATCTGTGTTTTCGCATGTACATTGATTGTTATTGATCTTATGCTATGCAAAGATAAATAACACAATATTCTAAACAATTGCAATCTGTAAGTGGTTGGATTTACAAAGCAAACAGCAAGAGTAAAAATGTACTCTGACGGAGTTGTTAATTCAAAACAACACAAGAAAAGTGTAAAATGGCATGGGAGTGAATTAAAAACGACACTGAAAGGGTGAAATGGCCATAAATGTAATAATAATCAACCCTATGACCAGAGTAGTTTTAACTGAAAATGGGGGTGGGATCATATAAACCCCAAAATGCTGTTGAATTTAAATCCATGGGAGTTGAATTACCTCTTATTGCGATTTTACTATGTGGACTAGACTGGCACACATGAAACATTAGGCTCCATGCTGTCGTGGGGCCAGAGTGGAGAGCAGAGGACAGTAGAGGGGTAAGACCCCTTGGCCCTGGTCTCTTTGGCCCCTGTGGGTGGAGGACAGCCGCAGGGACCCGTGAATCCCTCCTTATGTCACCTCCTTTGTTGACCACAGTTGTCAAGCACAGTACCCTTTTATTTCTCATATAGTAGTAAATCAATCCAATCTCACCGTCCAGAACATTATATCCTCTCCAACTGAGCCCGTTCTTTTCTATCCTCAGCCCTTTACATGCTCTCTCTCCTCCCACTTCATTTCACCACATATTTTGGAGAACCCAGAGCGCGCGCACACACACACACACACAAACACACCATAAACTGTCACAGACCAACAGACTACGCCTCACGTATCCTCTCAGTCAGTCCATAGCATAGCATCGCCACAGGCATATGACAACTTAGAGAAGTAGTGACAATAACAAGCTGGCTTTAGACTCTCTGTGGCTTTGGGGTCAGTTGCAGTTAGGTGACTTTCTCAGCACGTACAGTATTCTCTAAAGAAGGGTCAATTGACTTGGTCAAATTTACTTTAAGGTCTGCTTTTAAACTCCTTATAATGGTTATACACAAGTGAATAACACAACGTTAAAAAGTTATGAGGTTTATAGGGAGTTTATAAGCAGCCTTTTCCAGTTTTAGCCTAAAGTTTACGCTACGCCTTAGAGAAAACCTTACCTGAGTAGATGTTAGTGTGAGCAGTGACATTGGCCTCCTCTTCCTCAGCTCCATACACTTCCTCAGTTTACAGATCTGGTGTCCAGTCCTGCGGTTCAGACAGCAGCTACACTGGCCACAGTTGATCTTCCTTAGGCACGGCTCACACCCTCCACACCTACTCCTCTTCTTCCTCTCCCTCCTCTGGATGATCCGTGGGGTTCGGGGCAGAGATGTGCCCCCGTCCAGGTGTCCCAGGTCCAGGCTAGGGTGTCCAGGGGGGCTAAGTTCCCCATATCCAGTCTCTGACTCAGTGTCGAAGGAGTAGGAGGATTGGGTGCTCTCAGAGCTGCAGGAGAAGGAGAATGAGAACTTGGAGCTAGAACTCTCCTGGTTAGGGATGCAGGAGGTCTTTGGCACTGAACCCAGATCAGATGCAGAGACAGATGCAATATCTGTGTTTGGTTCAGACCCTGTGTTTGGTTCAGACCTTGTGTCTGTGTTTGGGAGTGATGGTTGTGGCTCATCTTGGTTGTACTTGTTGTGAGTCAATGGACCAGAACCCAGGTCACAATCAGAGACAGATACAATGTCTTTGTCTGGTTCAGACCCAGTGGTGAAGACGTCTTTCTTTGTGTATGGGAGTGATGATGATGATGGTGGTTCTTCTGGGTAATTGTTGTGGTTGTTTGACAATGGACCCAGGTCAGGTACAGACACAGTGATGGGGACCTCCGCGTTGGTGTACAGGTCTGACGATAATGATGCAGATGATGAAGATAATTTTACATTGAGGTGATTGGATGACTCTTTGGTCTCTTTGTCCACTGGTCTGAGAAGTTGTCTAGCCTCTGGAGAGACAGGGCTCTCTGGGCTCTGACCGGGTGCTGGGTTTGCTGGGATTACACACAGAGACTTGTGGGGTTCACTGAGGAAGGCAACTGAGAGACTTAGTGATACTGGGTGCACTGAGGTCGTCTGTGATGTCTCATGGAAAGTAGTTGGGACTTTTAAAGGTTTATGGATTTCAACAGTTTGGGTAGGTTGGATTAGTTTTGCACCTTGGTTCAGAACCTTAATGTCATGTGACATTGTGGGGTGAAGTGTAAAGGTCAGGTGAGGATGAGGAAGAGGGGGTGACACCAGGTCTGAGGTAGCTGGTTCAGCGACAGATGGGGGATGGACAGGTGATTGCATCATCAACACATCATCCTGCAGAGGTGGCTTTTGGGGCTGAGAGACAGAAATACTGGAGCTTGTGTCTGGAGGTCTGCTGATAAACTCTCTCTTCTCCAGTCTCTCGTCTTTCTCCTCTCTTTCCTTGGTCTCCTTCACCTTGACTATCTCCACTCTCTCCTCCCCCTCTGCTTTCTTCTTTTCTTCATCAGTCTTCTCTCCTTCCTCCACTGCTTCCTCCTCTACTGCTTCCTTTCCGTCCTCCTCCAACCTCTCCCCTCCTCTCTGCTCCTCTGCATGAGCATCTCTCTCTCTCTGCTCCATCTCAATCTGCTCAGCTCCAAGGTTAATCTTGGCTTTGTCTTCACCTTTAGGGACGACTGACACTTCCTGCCTCTCATCACTGGTAGAGTCACCAAGCTCATGGCTCTGGTAGAATTGCGCTGAATTGCCCTCACTAATATTATTGACTAGCTTTTCCTGTTGTTGGTCAACACTGATGGGGACATTGAGCTCAGAGTGTTTGCCTTCACCACTATGGCTGAAAGGCTTATCGTGTGGGTCAGTACCAACCGCGTCACCATTATGGGCAACTAACTCTTCATGTTTGTCATCCCTAGCTGAGTCATCAGTTCTCAGGTTAAGAGGTTTGCCCTCACCATCATGGCCGACTCCTGGCTCCTGCTGGTCAATACAGGAATGGTCATCAAGTTCAGTCCTCTGGTTAGGTTTGCCCTCACTATCATGGCTGACTCCTGGTTCCTGCTGGTCAACACAGGAAGTGTCATCAAGTTCAGTCCTCAGGTTAAGAGGTTTTCCCTCACATTCATGGCCAACTCCTGGTTCCTGCTGGTCAACACAGGAAGGGTCTTCAAGTTCAGTCCTTAGGTTAAGAGGTTGGCCCTCACTATCATGGCTGACTACCTCCTTCTCTTGGTCAATCATATTAGGGTCTATACTACCAGGGTCAGACTCCTCAGGTCCTTGCTCAATCCCTCTTTCGCTCCATCTCTGACCCCTCGCCCCCCTCCCTCTGGCTTTCTTCCCTCCCCTGCTAGGCTTTACCGTCAGAGGAGGAAACTTCTTGGAGCACCCCATGCCCCGTAAGGACATCCTGCGCCCCGGCGGATCCTCTCCCACCCCATGCTGGAGCAGAGGATTACCCCGGCTCCTTAGCCTCACTGATCCTGTTACATGCACAGGGGCATGGTTAACCCTACCAGGGGACCCCCCCGGGACCTGACTGCCAAGCCTGCCAACCCCACTCCTCCCTGGGCTTCTGGCCGGCTGGGCCTGGGTCCTGGTTGTGGATCTTCGGGGTGGTTTTGGTGTCGACTGTGGGCTCTCAAAGGCTTTTCCTCTAAACTTGCTGGAGTTGGAGATCTGTCTCTTGGCGGTGGAGGTGGTGGTTGTTGTTGTGGGTATCACCTTGCAGCCATTCCTTGTCTGTGGTGGGGGTTGTCTCTTAGGGGGTTTGGGAGTAGGAGGCATAGTGGAGGATGTGAGAGGGCAGAGATGAGGCAGTCGGCATGGGAACCAGGTGAATGGTTGTTCTCAGCTGTGCTCCAACTTCAACTTTTTTTTCTCTCTTCCTTAATTTTTTGGGGAGTAGATTACTGGCTTACACTGACACTCATATGTTGATTTATTTTCCCACCATGTTGAAAACCTGTGCAAGGACCTGGAGGGAATTGATAAAGAAAATAAAAAAATATGTTAAAATAACTGTCTGTTTCTCTATTAGTGCACTATATAACACACCCAAATACGTCCGTGTTTGACTGACAACACTAAGGAGAAAACGTTTTTATTTTCTTAACAAAACATGCCTGGTCACACGTTTTTTTTTGTATGTACTGGGTATAATAGAACCCAATTGTATAATTTGTAGCAGATGTTTAGAAATCTTGAACTGCATGGTGTTGCATTCGGGCAATGAAGCGTGTGACTGCAAATAGAACATGTATGAGGTATCAGGTGTAACTATATGGGTTAGTTGTATAGTGTTGAAGATTGTCGAGTTACCAGCCGTGTTTCACTTTCAACTGATCATGTTCAATAAACTCGCCTTGTGAGCCCACTTTAGGCTACTGCAGTTTTCCCTACTGTGTCCCTTTAACGAAAGGAATGGCGCCGGGCCTGCCGTGCCAAATACGGTCCGTATTTGGCTTAGCCGACTAAACAGTTTACAACACACAACACCTTGTCAAAGCAATGATCCGTGAAGTAGAGACATGCTTATTACCATGTAGTTAACAGATTACACAATAACCCTTTCCTATAAATAAATGATTAATTGCAATATCAATAATATATTTGTATTATTAATCAATATGCTATAATCTCCAAACGCTCCTTCTTCTTCCGCATGGCGGTGGTATTTATTTTATATTTAGGCTAAGCCATTTAACAGTTAAAAGGCAGAAGTGAAGCCCTTTAAAAAGTATAGGCTGCCACACAACACCGGACTTGGCTCGCGGCCTACTTTTTTACTGCACGAGTTTCAGACGGAAGCGTAATGACAATGTTGTAACCAGCTTGCAACACTTTTGCCGCGTCGAGTAGATTTTCTTGCACTTGACCGAATGTCCGAAAAATATCGAGTATTTGACACTCGTGGCATTGGATGGCTGGCTAAGCTATTCGTGAATGTCACAAATAACATAAGTGTTGCTGGTTTAGATGTTATTTACACGTTGACTTTAAAAGGCAGCTCAAATACTTTACATACCAGAGAGACAGTTGCACTGTCTGAATTGCTAATAATATTCCACTCCTGATAGACACTGACGATCATTGTATTGGTTTCACTCGGAAAATATGGCTGGTTAGTAGCTCTTCTTTACAACGCTGATACATTGACACAATCTACCAATACTGTTTTTATCAAAACGTATATAGCCATTCTGAATAAAACACAATTTAAAGCGTAAATCCTTCTTGTGTCAATCCATTCGGGGAAGCCCTCTCTCCCTCCTCTCCCAGACGCGACCTACGGTCTCGAGTCAACTCAGCTCTGGAGTGAAGGGTCATTGGGAAAACCTGGAATGGAGCATTTGTCTACTTTCTCTAATGAGTAGAGGTAACAAACTACTATCAAACTACTTCAAACCCTAGATAACCTTTAACAAGCTAACGTTTTGCTTCATATTCTGTATGGTTTACAACTGTGTAATAATAACAGCTTTAAAAATATGTTTTAGAACTGTGTAATAATAACACCTTAAAAACACTAACCTGCTACACAAAAGTACTATTTGACCCTATATGTAGGAAATTATTAAGTGTTTAGGAAGTTGTTTACATATTATTAATTGACACATTTATGGTTTAATTATGCCGTTTTTATTATTTGCCAATGACGTCATTCGCACGAGACAGTGGATCTGTGCACATGAAGGGCACCAGTTGTTAGTGATCATAAAAACATGTGCCTTAACCCTTCATACATACATTTAACCGGTAGCCAGTTGTTTTTTGTATTGCTGTTTGCCTAATCACATTTCGCTATTCTTTAGCTACGCATTTCTCGCAAAAAATAGTGACCAGAAACTGAACTCACAATTGTCGCTCGGTGAGGTTGTCTCCACGAGTGCCCGCTAGGCAGGTTTCTTCGGGGAATCAGGAAGCGACGGAGGCTACCTGCAAATGCTAACGCTGGCGAGATTTGTTTTGCAACGGTTGTTCATCTGACAGTGTTGACCTAGCAGTGGGTAAGATAGCTAATATAAGTTATTAGTACAGCAACTGTGAGTCAGTGTTTGAACAGTCCATTCAATAGTAGAGATTCGAAATTGTAGCTAGTTGACTATTTAACGTTCATCTGCTAGTAACGGTAGTACGATAACTCGACTTTTAATGACAGCTAGCTACTACTAGCTATTTTTTTGTTTTGACACGTGACTAGCCAGCTAACCAAATGATGTATTGATTATACATTGTTTTAGTGATCAACAGGTTGCGACGTTATGCCTCACATAGTTATGTGCCTCTCAAGGCAAGGCAGAATGTCAGTGTTAGTAAGTTATATTGTTGGTCTGATAATGACGTCGAGCGTTGTCCTTTTTAATGCTGGGTGAGAATGCAATGTAGCTGTTGTGTTTTTTTTCTTTGCATAGTTATGGATGCATTTGGGTCCTGATTGAACTCACACATCATGGCAACGGACGATGCAGTCTCACCCGTGGTCGTCCTGTGATCCCCGACCACACTCAGGGGGACTATCACTTTGTCCGCTCCTTCGTAGCTGGAGGTAAGGCTGGAGGTAAGGGCGGAGGTAAGGGCGGCTGCAGACTTCACTAGTGATGATAATGCAGAAATACAATACAGAACATACAGTAGTACACATCCAGTGACACAAGCCCTGGTTCTAAAGAGCTGCATAGTGTGCAGGCAATTCATCCGGCAATAACAGACTACTATCATCTAAATTAAAACTCACCAGAGATCCAGAAGAAATGGGTATATGTCTACAGAGTTCTGACAACTTAAACACCTAGACCTTGGCAGAGCGATATAGGCATAATGAGTTTGTGAGTAGGTTTCACAGACCCAGATTAAGCTGATTTGTCTTGGACCTGGATTAAAAAGCATGCTCAATTGCGATTCTTTTTAGTCCAAGACTAAGCTTAAAGCTGAAATCCGCACCACTGTTCAGTCAGCATCAGGTGAAACAGCACTGTTCACCCCCAGCGCATTTGTTATTGTTTTTGTGTTGTTGATGAAACGGAGGAGAGGAGCATCCAGAATTCTGGGAAAACAAAATGGCGTGCAATGATGTCCGAGGGAAAGAAACGGTGTTGGTTGTTTGTTGCATAAACGGCTGGATACCAGCTTTAATGCAGGTTAGGGAGACTGGCACAGAATGTGCAGGTAATTATTTATATACAAATATAGATACGGTGCCTGGAGTAGAGGTCGACCGATCATGATTTTTCGATACCGATTATTGGAGGACTAAAAAAGCCGATACCAATTAATCGGCTGATTTAAAAATAAATATTATTTTATTTTGTATTTATTTGTAATAATGACAATTACAACAATACTGAATTAACACTTATTTTAACTTAATATAAAACATCAATAAAATCAATTTAGCCTCAAATAAATAATGAAACATTCAATTTGGTTTAAATAATGCAAAAACACAGTGTTGGAGAAGAAAGTAATATGTGCCATGTAAAAATGTGTGCCGTGTAGAATATGTGCCATGTAAAAAAGCTAACGTTTAAGTTCCTTGCTCAGAACATGAGAACATATGAAAGCTGGTGGTTCCTTTTAACATGAGACTTCAATATTCCAAGGTAAGAGGTTTTAGGTTGTAGTTAATATAGTATTTATAGGACTATTTCTCTCTATACCATTTGTATTTCCATATACCTTTGACTATTGGATGTTCTTATAGGCACTATAGTATTGCCAGTGTAACAGTATAGCTTCCGTCCCCCTCCTCGCCCCTACCTGGGCTCGAACCAGGAACACGACAACAGCCTCTGCTCCACAAAAGCCGCGGCCCTTGCAGCGCAAGGGGAATAACTACTCCAAATCTAAAAGCGAGTGACGTTTGAAACAGTATTAGCGCACACCCAGCTAACTAGCTAGCCATTTCACATTGGTTACACCAGCCATTAGGCTGATAGGCTTGAAGTCATAAACAGCGCTGTGCTTGCGAAGAGCTGCTTGCAAAACGCACGAAAGTGCTGTTTGAATGAATGATTACAGGCCTGCTGCTGCTCAGTCAGACTGCTCTATCAAATCAGACTTAATTATAACATAATAACACACAGAAATACGAGCCTTTGGTCATTAATATGATCGAATCCGGAAACTATCATTTCGAAAACAAAACGTTTATTATTTCAGTGAAATACGGAACCGTTCGGTATTTTATCTAACAGGTGGCATCCCTAAGTCTAAATATTCTTGTTACATTGCACAACCTTCAATGTATGTCATAATTACGTAAAATTCTGGCAAATTAGTTCGCAATGAGCCAGGCAGCCCAAACTGCTGCATATACCCTGACTCTGCATGCAATGAACGCAAGAGAAATGACACAATTTCACCTGGTTAATATTGCATACTAAACTGGATCAGTAGTTATAACTAGTGATTATGATTGATTGTTTTTTATAAGATAAGTTTAATGCTAGCTAGCAATTTACCTTGGCTTCTACTACATTCACGTAACAGGCAGGCTACTCGTGGAGTGCAATGGTTAGAGCGTTGGACCAGTTAACTGTGTGGTTGCAAGATTGAAACCCCTGAGCTGACAAGGTGAAAATCTGTTGTTCTGCCCCTGAACAAGGCAGTTAACCCACAGTTCCTAGGCAGTCATTGAAAATAAGAATGTGTTCTTAACTGACTTGCCTAGTTAAATAAAAGGTATAAAAAATTATCGGAAATCGGCGCCCAAAATACAGATTCCTGATTGTTATGAAAACTTGAAATCGGCCCTAATTAATCGGCCATTCCGATTAATCGGTTGACCTCTAGCCTGGAGAAGTCACATGACGGTGGTCAAGGTCTGTTGTCTATACAGTAGATATGGTGCCTGGAGAAGTCACATGACAGTGGTCAAGGTCTGTTGTCTATACAGTTGATACGGTGCCTGGAGAAGTCACATGACGGTGGTCAAGATCTGTTCTCTATACAGTAGATACGGTGTCTGGAGAAGTCACATGACGGTGGTCAAGGTCTGTTGCTATAACTGTTTGTGTGTGTCGTCATCCATCTGCCAGTTATATTGAGGCTATTACTCTGTTCTATCTGTAACTAAGATTGTCTTATTAGTCAGATGGTGAACATGGAAAGAAACCCCATGACCTGTCCAAAGTGCATTTATCCAAACTAACGTGTTTAGGGTCTGGGTTGAGCAAATTCTCATCCAACAGATAATTCTTCAGATTAATCTAATGGTTATTTTACTTAGTCTAGCCCAGATATGCTCATGTTGAGGGTGTCTGTATCTGTCTGGGTGTGTTTAGGTGTAGCAGGATGAAGTGCCAAATACACCATCGCTCCTCTGGACAGAGTGAAGATCTTACTGCAAGCCAACAGTCCCCACGACAAAGACCTGGGTAAGAACTGGATAACTCTGCTGCGGTGGAAGTGTTACTGAACATGTAAACATGTCAGTTGGTTTGTCAGTGTCACTCATGTATCACCCCTCCCATGGACATCTGACACAGGTTTTCCTCCTTCTACCACCTGGTTGCAGCGAAAACTAAACTATGACATCCCTCCACACAATTATCTCTTGCATATTTCTCTCCTTCACTCTCTCTCCCCTCCCTCTCTCCTCGAGGTGTGGTAGCTACTCTCCGTGTCGTGCCAAGAGAGGAGTGTTACCTGGGGCTCTATAAAAGCAATGGGGCCATGATGGTCAGGATATTCCCCTACAGAGCTATCCAGTTCATGGCCTTTGACAAATACAAGAAGATCCTCAGTAAACAGCTGGGCGTCTCTGGACACATCCACAGGCCCGTGGTCAGTGCTATGGCAGGTGAGAGAAGATCAGTGGTGGAAAGGGCCTCTTTCATGGCAGGGAGGGAGAATCCAGAAAATACAAACGGAGGCTTGTATAATGCAGAGAAGATACTTCCTTACTCCTGATTATTTTTCAACAAAACACCAACAGTTGTTGGTTAGTATATTTTATCTTACCATGTTATTGTTGCTCAGGGATGACAGCAGTGATATGTACGTACCCTCTTGACGTGATCAGAGCCTGTCTGGCTTACCAGATGAAAGGACACCATCGCTACACGGGCATCAGAAATGCCTTCCAGATCATATACCTAAAGGTATGCTATTTTATTTATTCTGACCTATCCCTTTATTTGTCTTTCAGTTTCACATTCAACCTGTTACCTGTGTTTGTGTTTCTCATTAACTGATTCTCAGTGGTGGTGTTTATTTGTAATTTTTAAAGGAAGGAGGCATCCCTGGCTTCTACAAGGGACTGATCCCAACCCTTATAGGCATGACTCCATATGCAGGTGAACACACACACGCACACACGCACACACACACACACACACACGGTGTTGTGACTAACTTTTTGTCCACTTCATTGTGGGCTTCATTTGTTTTGTCCTCCTCTGCCCTCCCTCCCTCCCTCCCTCCCTCCCTCCCTCCCTCCCTCCCTCCCTCCAGGGTTCTTGTTCATTACCTTCAGCACGTTGAGGACTTCCCAGAGATACTGGGACGACCGTCCTCAGACAACCCAGAGGTGCTGGTGCTGTAGACCCACGTCAACTTGCTCTGTGGAAGGGGTGGCCGGAGCTGTCCACAGACCATATAGTAGGTTGATTGATTGACTAATTGGGTGTTTGACTGATGAATTTATTGATTTTAAAGACCTACCCTCTTCTCTTCTCCCTGTTACCCTCCTTTCTTCTACCTCTACGTGTTCCCCTCTTCTCCTCTCCTCTCCCTGTTCCCCTCTTCTCCTCTCCTCTCCCTGTTCCCCTCTTCTCCTCTCCCTGTTCCCCTCTTCTCCTCTCCCTGTTCTCCCCTTCTCCGTCTCCTCTCCCTGTTCCCCTCTTCTCTTCTCCACCCCCTTTTCACCTCTTCGTCGTCTCCTCTCCCCGTTCCCCCTTCTCCGTCTCCTCTCCCTGTTCCCCTCTTCTCTTCTCCACCCCCTTTTCACCTCTTCTCCGTCTCCTCTCCCTGTTCCCCCCTTCTCCGTCTCCTCTCCCTGTTCCCCCCTTCTCCGTCTCCTCTCCTTGTTCCCCCCTTCTCCGTCTCCTCTCCTTGTTTCCCCCTTCTCCGTCTCCTCTCCCTGTTCCCTTCTTCTCTTCTCCACTCCCTGTTCACCTCTTCTTTGTCTCCTCTACCTGTTCACCTCTTCTTTGTCTCCTCTACCTGTTCTTCTCCTCTCCCTGTTCCCCCTTCTCTTCTCTGTCTCCTGTCCAGAGTACTCCTGTTCTCCGTCTCCTCTCCCAGCTATCCTCTAGATGTTGCCTGGAGAAGGATGCGGTTAGGAGTGGTGCTTCCTGAATCTGACAAATGTCGATAAGTGGCGCCATTTAACCCTTCCTCTCCAAACACAGGGCTCTTATTAAAGAAAAAGTATATACCCCTGCACATATAATCTAATGTATTACGATCTGAAAGGCAAAAGGACCCTGTTTGAATACTCAGAAAAATCGCTTGGCAATAGGAGTTTTGTGGAGTGTGGGTATTATTGAGTCGTGCCTTGCCGTGCAGTCATTAGTGAACATGGTTGGTCCTCAAGGAGACTACAGCATACCAGGCCTGCCTTTCACAGTTCACCCTGCTGCACCGTGGCAGTGGAATTACTCCAGCACCTGATACTCTGTAATGATTTACTAGACAACCTCCTCACTTAGAGTAAGACTGTTGAGTTACTATGTTCTACTCCATACAATGAGGGCTTGTGTGTCTGATGATGTCATTCCCGAGCCTGTGTGTATGTCTCTGTCTGTATTATCCAGCCAAACAGACTGGCAGAATAACCTGTTCCAAACATCTCTAACTGATTTTTATCTTTTATTATCATGTAATTAACATATTACAATGTAATTGATAAATACGTTCCTGCTAAGCACTGTAAAATAAAGCATAACTTTGTCTTCCGACTTGTCTCCCTCTACAGTGCCCTGACCAAGACTCTTGTATACAGTCAGTATGGTGTGAAGAAGGGTCTGTACAGAGGCCTGTCTCTCAACTACATCTGCTGTGTGCCCTCACAGGCTGTGGCCTTTATCACCTATGGGTTGATGAAGCAAACCATCCACCTCAACTAGCTGCTCCCTCACCATCCGTCTCTACCCTTCATCGTTGCATAGCGGGACTGAGGCACGTTCGCTGGGGATAAACGTTCTGAAAGGTTTAGAAAGATCCCTAGCAGCTGTCTATCTCAAAACAGCCTGAACAAGAGCGTTCTCTGGGGCTATAATGTAATGTAATGTTAAGGGAATATTGCCTATTAGATATGTTAATTTGCCCTAGTAAACGTTTTCAGTTTTAAGGAAGTCGGCTTCCATTCGGAGGTGTTGACCCCTGCTACCAGAGGCGGCCATTGTGGCTCAGCCACTGGAGCCGAGCCTAGTAGCTGCTTACCCCAGTCGGAAAGCAGAGGAATGTCAGGCACTGGGCCCCATGGCAGTGCTAATCCAGTGCCCATGTCTGTGTCTGCGCCTATAATGTTGTGCTGAAACCATCCGCCAAATCTGTGGCTTGGCTTTGGACAACACCCTGGCAACTATTGCCATGGATACCTATAGACAATGGCTTCCTCTGCTTCAATGGGCAGCTATGGGCAATGAACCCCTAACAACACTCGTTGGTAATGCCATAGAAACCCAATTATGTACACTGCTCCCCCATCCTACCCCACCACCCGCCCCTAAGAAGTCACCCAGCCAATGACGGAGGGGAAAGTCACACCGGACAATCTGGCTTATCCAATCGGAGGCCTTCTTTTCCTCATGTACCTACAAATCTAGACCCATAATCAATGAGACAAGGATTTAAATGTGTAGTATGTCAGTTATAAGAGTCCAGATTCAACTATCGAACATTTTATGAGAATAAAGAAACACTCCCCAGGCTTGTGTTGAACACAGAACTGTACTTTTTGAGCAGCCTAAGTCTAATAGAATCCTAATGATAAAATCCCACATCAGTTTGTTGAAAACTGAACATAATAATTTTTTTATTTTGATACTCCCCCAAAAAGTCTTGTTTGTCTGACATCGAAACAGGTTTGCTTTCTAATTTGTTCACCCCATGCAGTTTAACAGATGTGTCTCTGTAGGAGTGTTGTCTTTGGTATTGACGTGTGTGTGTGTGTGTGTGTGTGTGTGTGTGTGTGTGTGTGTGTGTGTGTGTGTGTGTGTGTGTGTGTGTGTGTGTGTGTGTGTGTGTGTGTGTGTGTGTGTGTGTGTGTGTGTGTGTGTGTGTGTGTGTGTGTGTGTGTGTGTGTGTGTGTGTGTGTGTGTGTGTGTACGCGCGTGTGTTAAAGCATCCGTTCAGGTTTCAGTGTGTAGTGTGTCTCTTGTCTATGGTGCCGTGATTTACTATTGTAGCGTGCAGAAACAGTTATGTCTCATTCTAATGATGTTGTGTATCTACCGGGATGATTTAGAATTTATAGAGATGTGTGTCTATGAGAGAGTCCAAGGGACTAGTATCCAGTAGGGTTGCAAAATTCAACTTTTCCAAAATGCCCAGGTTTCCCAGACATCCCAGGTACAGGATGGAAATGGAACACGTTGGAATTTTGGGAAACTTACCTACCAGAAGACTGGTGTTGACATTGTTCCTATAAGAGGACCATGAACTGATGTATGGACTGATGGCGGTGGTTCTAACATATGTTATATTTGCTCCCCGTCTACATTTCCTGTGTTCAGGTGTGTGTAGAAAGAGTTTGTCAGCTACTGAGATCTAGACACTAGCATAAATAAATACATGTAAGATGGTGCTATATAATTTGAAGCACCCAAATGGAAACCTGAGTTAAGCACTTCAGGAAGAAACTTGCACTTGGAAGATGTGGATGTCTATTAAGGCAGCCCCCCGCACCTCTCTGATTCAGAGGGGTTGGGTTAAATGCGGAAGACACATTTCAGTTGAATGCATTCAGTTATACAACCTGCTAGTTATCCCCCTTTCCTTTGGCTCTTTTGTGTTTATTTATGATAGTGTAATATGACTCTGTCCACAAGGGGTCAGAAACGAGTCCGTAATATGTTTACCCACAACAACAGCCTGCCCTGGATGTAACTGGACTTTACATTACCATGCTGAATCAAAATCAAATAATGTATTGATCACATGAGCCGAATACAATAGGTGTAGGCCGTACCGTTAAATGCTTACTTACAAGCCCTTAACCAATAATGCAGGGTTTTAACAAAGTAAGAGAAAATGTGCTAAATAAACTAAAGGAACGATAGCCTCATTATTGTTATTTTATTGTGTTACTATGTACAAAGCCTTTATACCAACAACAGAGGTTTCTGTAATCTTATCAGTCCATTGTTATCATGATGATCCCCACACTGGAGTGCCTTATGAATATGGGCATTGTTCTTATCTTGTTAAGCCAAATGATGTAAGGAAATAGGAAGTCATGAGAATCATATGTACACTACCGGTCAAAGGTTTTACAACACCTCATTCAAGGGTTTTTCTTTATTTGTACTATTTTCTACATTGTAGAATCATAGTGAAGATGTCAAAACTCTGAAATATCCAAATCAAATGTTATTTGTCTCATGCGCCGAATACAACTGCTGTAGACCTTACAGTGAAATGCTTACTTACAAGCCCTTTACCAACAATACAGTTTTAAGAAAAAATACAAAAATAAGAGATTAGACTAACAAATAATTTAAGAGCAGCAGTAAATAATAATAGCGAGGCTTTATACAGAGGGTACCGGTACAGAGTCTATGTGCGGGAGCACCGGTGTCGAGGTAATTGAGGTAGTATGTACATGTAGGTAAGAGTTATTAAGAGTAGCAGAAGTGTAGGGGGGGGGCAATGCAAATAGTCTGGGTAACCATTTGATTAGCTGTTCATGAGAAGTTGTTTAGAAGCCTCTTGGACCTAGACTTGGTGCTTTGGTACCGCTTGCCGTGCGATAGCAGAGAGAACAGTCTGACGAGGGTGGCAGGAGTCTGACAATTGTTAGGGCCTTCCTCTGACACCGCCTGGTATAGAGGTCCTGGATGGCAGGAAGCTTGGCCTCAGTGATGTACTGGGCCGTATGCACTACCCTCTGTAGTGCCTTGCGGTCGGAGGCCGAGCAGTTGCCATACCAGGCAGTGATGCAACCATGCTCTCGATGGTGCAGCTGTAGAACCTTTTGAGGATCTAAGGACCCATGCAAATTCTTATCAGTCTCCTGAGAGGGAATAGGTTTTGTCGTGCCCTCTTCACGACTGTCTTGGTGTGTTTGGACCATTCTAGTTTGTTGGTGATGTGGACGCCAAGGAACTTGAAGCTTTCAACCTGTTCCACTACAGCCCCGTCGATGAGAATGGGGGCATGCTCAGTCCTCCTTTTCCTGTAGTCCATCATCTCCTTTTGTCTTGATCACGTTGAGGGAGAGGTTGTTGTCCTTGCACCACATGGTCAAGTCTCTGACCTCCTCCCTATAGGCTGTCTCGTTGTTGTCGGTGATCAGGCCCACCACTTGTTGTGTCATCAGCAATCTTAATGATGGTGTTGGAGTCGTGCCTGGCCGTGCAGTCATGAGTGAACATGGAGTACAGGAGTGGACTGAGCACGCACTCCTGAGGGGTCCCCGTGTTGAGGATGAGCGTGGCGGATGTGTTGTTACAGTGCCTTGCGAAAGTATTCGGCCCCCTTGAACTTTGCGACCTTTTGCCACATTTCAGGCTTCAAACATAAAGATATAAAACTGTATTTTTTTTGTGAAGAATCAACAACAAGTGGGACACAACCATGAAGTGGAACGACATTTATTGGATATTTCAAACTTTTTTAACAAATCAAAAACTGAAAAATTGGGCGTGCAAAATTATTCAGCCCCTTTACTTTCAGTGCAGCAAACTCTCTCCAGAAGTTCAGTGAGGATCTCTGAATGATCCAATGTTGACCTAAATGACTAATGATGATAAATACAATTCACCTGTGTGTAATCAAGTCTCCGTATAAATGCACCTGCACTGTGATAGTCTCAGAGGTCCGTTAAAAGCGCAGAGAGCATCATGAAGAACAAGGAACACACCAGGCAGGTCCGAGATACTGTTGTGAAGAAGTTTAAAGCCGGATTTGGATACAAAAAGATTTCCCAAGCTTTAAACATCCCAAGGAGCACTGTGCAAGCGATAATATTGAAATGGAAGGAGTATCAGACCACTGCAAATCTACCAAGACCTGGCCGTCCCTCTAAACTTTCAGCTCATACAAGGAGAAGACTGATCAGAGATGCAGCCAAGAGGCCCATGATCACTCTGGATGAACTGCAGAGATCTACAGCTGAGGTGGGAGACTCTGTCCATAGGACAACAATCAGTCGTATATTGCACAAATCTGGCCTTTATGGAAGAGTGGCAAGAAGAAAGCCATTTCTTAAAGATATCCATAAAAAGTGTCGTTTAAAGTTTGCCACAAGCCACCTGGGAGACACACCAAACATGTGGAAGAAGGTGCTCTGGTCAGATGAAACCAAAATTGAACTTTTTGGCAACAATGCAAAACGTTATGTTTGGCGTAAAAGCAACACAGCTGAACACACCATCCCCACTGTCAAACATGGTGGTGGCAGCATCATGGTTTGGGCCTGCTTTTCTTCAGCAGGGACAGGGAAGATGGTTAAAATTGATGGGAAGATGGATGGAGCCAAATACAGGACCATTCTGGAAGAAAACCTGATGGAGTCTGCAAAAGACCTGAGACTGGGACGGAGATTTGTCTTCCAACAAGACAATGATCCAAAACATAAAGCAAAATCTACAATGGAATGGTTCAAACATATGTTAGAATGGCCAAGTCAAAGTCCAGACCTGAAGCCAATCAAGAATCTGTGGAAAGAACTGAAAACTGCTGTTCACAAATGCTCTCCATCCAACCTCACTGAGCTCGAGCTGTTTTGCAAGGAGGAATGGGAAAAAATGTCAGTCTCTCGATGTGCAAAACTGATAGAGACATACCCCAAGCGACTTACAGCTGTAATCGCAGCAAAAGGTGGCGCTACAAAGTATTAACTTAAGGGGGCTGAATAATTTTGCACGCCCAATTTTTCAGTTTTTGATTTGTTAAAAAAGTTTGAAATATCCAATAAATGTCGTTCCACTTCATGATTGTGTCCCACTTGTTGTTGATTCTTCACAAAAAAATACAGTTTTATATCTTTATGTTTGAAGCCTGAAATGTGGCAAAAGGTCGCAAAGTTCAAGGGGGCCGAATACTTTCGCAAGGCACTGTACCTACCCTTACCACCTGGGGGCGGCCCGTCAGGAAGTCCAGGATCCAGTTGCAGAGGGAGGTGTTTAGCTTAGTGATGAGCTTTGAGGGCACTATGGTGTTGACCGCTGAGCTGTAGTCAATGAATAGCCTTCTCACATAGGTGTTCCTTTTGTCCAGGTGTGAAAGGGAAGTGTGAAGTGCAATATAAATTGTATCATCTGTGGGTCTGTTGGGGCGGTATGTAAATTGGAGTGGGTCTAGGGTTTCTGGGATGATGGTGTTGATGTGAGCCATGACCAGCCTTTCAAAGCACTTCATGGCTACAGACGTGAGTGCTTCGGGTTGGTAGTCATTTAGGCAGATTACCATAGTGTTCTTTGGCACAGGGACTATGGCGGTTTGCTTGAAACATGTTGGTATTACAGACTCAGACAAGGAGAGTGAAAATGTCAGTGAAGACTTGCCAGTTGGTCAGCGCATGCTCAGGGGTACACGTCCTGGTATCCGTCTGGCCTTGCGGCCTTGTGAATGTTGACCTGTTTAAAGGTTTTACTCACATCGGCTGCGGAGAGCGTGATCATACAGTCGTCCGGAACAGCTGATGCTCTCATGCATGTTTCAGTGTTATTTTGCTTGTCTGGTAGGCTCATGTCACTGGGTAGTTCTCAGTGGAATCATGTAGCACACATGGAATCATGTAGTAACCAAACAAGTGTTAAACAAATCAAAATATATTTTATATTTGAGATTCTTCAAATAGCCACCCTTTGCCTTGATAACAGCTTTGCACACTCTTGGCATTCGCTCAACCAGCTTCATGAGGTAGTCACCTGGAATGCATTTCAATTAACAGGTGTGCCTTGTTAAAAGTTCATTTGTGGAATTTCTTTCCTTCTTAATGTGTTTGAGCCAATCAGTTGTATTGTGACATGGTAGGTGCGGTATATAGAAGATAGCCCTATTTGGTAAAAGACCAAGTCCATACTATGGCAAGAACAGCTCAAATAAGCAAAGAGAAGAAACGACAGTCCATCACTACTTTAAGACATGAAGGTCAGTCAATACAGAACATTTCAAGAACTTTAAATGTTTCTTCAAGTGCAGTCGCAAAAACCATCAAGCGCTGTGATGAAACTGGCTCTCGTGAGGACCACCTCAGGAATGTAAGACCCAGAGTTACCTCTGCTGCAGAGGAAAAGTTCATTTGAGTTACCAGCCTCAGAAATTGCAGCCCAAATAAATGCTTCACAGAGTTCAAGTAACAGACACATCTCAACATCAACTGTTAAGAGGAGACTGTGATTCGGGCCTTCATGGTTGAATTGCTGAAAGAAACCGCTAGTAAAGGACACCAATAAGAAGAAGAGACTTGCTTGGGCCAAGAAATATGAGCATTGAACATTAGACTGGTGTAAATTTGTCCTTTGGTCTGGAGTCCAAATTGGAGATATTTGGTTCCAACCGCCGTGTCTTTGTGAGACGTGATGTGGGTGAACGGATGATCTCCGCATGTTGTATTTCCCACGTAAAGCATGGAGGAGGAGGTGTAATGGTGTGGGGGAGCTTTGCTAATGACACCGATTTATTTAGAATTCAAGGCACAGTTAACCAGCATGGCTACCACAGCATTCTGCAGCAATATGCCATCACATCTGGTCTCAATAGTCTAAAGTCACTTCTTTTCCCAATCTGCTTTCCTTCAGCTGCACTGAACGAGCTGGTTAGGTAAACACTACTTCCTGGTAGGCCGCTTCCATACTGCTTTCAGCTATCCTGTGTTTTCAGATCAGTGCAGAAATGGAGAGGATTTTGTTTTAGTGGACAATTTAAAATACATAAAAAAATGTACACCCGGCAACAGATACATACCATTAACTGTCAATGATATAAACACAAAGTTGAAAGACTTGTTTCCATTGTGGTCCTCTTGAGGAGAGGAAGCCACTTTTTTTTTTCTTACTATTGAGATGCACCCTCTAACTTCCCCGAAGGCCAAGCGACTTACGTTACAGGGCTATAAAACGATGAGGCCATACTCTCTTTGGAGCACTGATGCTCTGTCCCAATGCACATCTCTCCTATGGGAATGTTTACCAATGATTTCTCCCAGCCCACGCATGGCACAGTAGCTAAGCCCTTAGCCTTAAGTCAATCTCATCGATGCTCAGACTTTATTCTCTATGGTCTTTTGTACAAGATTTGTTATTTTGGCGCTAGGGAACTTTATGCAATCGTTTTTTTATTTAACCTTTATTTAACTAGCAAGTTGGTAAAGGACAAATTGTTATTTACAATTACGGCCTACCCCGGCCAAATCTGGACAACGCTGGGCCAATTGTGCGCTACCCCATGGGACTCCCAATTACAGCCGGATGTGATACAGCCTGGATTCGAACCAGGGAATGTAGTGACACCTCTCTGCACTGAGATGCATTGCCTTAGACCGCTGCGCCACTCGAGAGCCGTGTTTAGTTGACTGAAACCAGGGTTATGTTCAGCAGTGTAAACGTGGGAGAAAACATTTTGTCAAATGCAAATGACAGATTGAGGTAGCATCTTTTCTGTTTCACAGCGTTTCATCCCATTGAGGTGCCTGCTGAATGTGACCTTGTTGAAACAGTTTTGTGAATCCTATCATGGGTTTAAGACATGATTGTCTCAGTTAATGTATGTACTTAGGGTGAGATTGGTTGCATTGATAAGTGGAGCATGGAGATGTCTGCATTGAATGTATTAATGTGTTTATTCTGTAGACCTAAACTATGCTTTTGAAACGCTACGGGCCAAAGTCCTTAAGATCTACGCTTGTAACACAAATGTTCATGTAAATCTTAATTTACATCATTACTTGGTTCAGAGTTAGGGCCAATTCCATTTCAATTCAGCCAATTCAGGAAGTAAACTGAAATCCCAATTCTAATTATCCTCATTGAAAAGCAATGACAAGTATTGGAATTTACATGTCGGTTTACCTGCTGAATTGAAAAGGAATTGAGCCAAACCTTGTCAGAATTCAGGCCTAAAGGGAACATATCAACTCACTGCTGCTCAATATATCCTGACAGTAGTCTACACATGACCTATCCTAGCCTGGTTAAAACAGACTAAATAAACACTGCTCACCTTACCATATGGACAATGGTGAGTACAGCGTTATGTCTTGTGTAACCAGGCTAGAACTACCCCTTCTTCAGATCCGTTTATTTATGATCAATGTTTAATGATGATATTCTAATAATATATCAGGGAAGGAATGGTTTATTTATTTTTATTTATACATCAATTCTTGTCAGTTTCTTGTTCTGATTTTATAAATGATAAAAGATCAGAATTGTGTTAAAATGTTGTATTTTATTGAGTCATTTTAAATGCTGTTATTTCTCATACAGAACTTATGATTTGGTTGGTTGTTAGGAATTTTATGAATAAATGACTAAACAATATCCCCATTTTAAATAGAACTGTAACTAAGTAAACTTATACTCTGTTTTATTATATCTGATGAACAATATGAGTTCATAAGTGAGGGATTGTGGAGCCTGAAACAGGGGGTAAATACATTTAAATAAATACCATTCCAGCCAGGTTGGAGGAGATTAGGAGTGAGGGTTTTTAAGTAAGCAGAAAAGGTCTTTAAACTATGGTTGAACCGACGAAACTTAGCTCTGGGGTGTTTTAGATAAGGCAGTGAGGGCATTCCTGGGTTTTCTGTTAACTAGAACTGTCAGCTAAGTGGTGGTCGATAATGGTGAGGGGTCAAGAGTTAATTCAGTTATATAGTGTGTCCTGTGTGTGCGCTAGTGAGACGGAATGAACTTTTAAACTTGCTTTGTCTCGGTCGGGAGGAGGAAATTCATTCACCAATGACGTCATATTTTGTATATAAACTGTTGTTCGTGGTTACATGGCAGCGCGCTCCGAGAATAAATACTATTATCTATTTTTGATAGCAAATAAGAATCTTACAAATTCTCATTAAATAGGCTAAGTGAATTCAATTAATGAAAACATATTGGAAATAATGAAATTACAGTAACATTGGTGTAGTTTACTCATCATGTAAGAAATGTATTGTTATCTTAACAAATAGGTTACATAAAGATATCCTTTGAATATGTAGGCAAACCTGTTATTATGGTTCAGTCTCCACTTCAGTTTCCCTAGAAGGACTGCTGTGGGTGTTGGTCCTGCCCTGTGCTTTACACACTACTGTCTGTAACTTTGAGATTAGATTGCTGCACAACATCTCTGAGTAAACCAGATATTATTTTTGCTTCTCCATTCCTATGTGGCTTGAGGTAGAAGTTGCCTTTTAACTGAACTAGGATCAGCTTACCCTCCTCTAGTGTCTCTTGACAAACGGGTTGCTTCCGTTAATGTGCCATTGTTCCGGCTTAACACTTCTGTACGTAATTGAACCTCAGTTTAGCATAGAGGAACTTGGTCAATGCCTTATCTGCTGGTTGCTCACATCACATCCCCCGGACACAAACTAGTAGCTAGCTAGATGGAGATCACTGAGGTTATTTTTACTGAGTCCATTCCACAAGTAACTAGTTTGCTTCAACTGCCTTCACTAAAACCACTGCAAAGGTCTTGCCTGCTAACTTTTGGTTTAGAATCATGACTGTAGAAAAGGCCCATGGAGTTCGTGGAATAATCCTTTAATTCATTGCCATTTACTCAGCTGGGCCAGGGGCGCTTTATTTAGGTCAGGTGGAAATGTCCACAGACTACTCAGTAAATATACCACTTTATGGTTAAAGGAATTCCTGCCTCAGTCTCATCCATTCCTCTGTCACCTTCACTGTCAGTCATCCTACCTGTCTAGCTACCCACACAGATTCCACTAATCTTTCAATGACCTTCTGGCTGTTGGGAGAGTTGAAGAGGACCCTCCCAGGAGCAATTTTATTTCCCTTTTTAAAGTTACCAAAAGAGTCTGTCTTTAATCCCAGACCCTATTCACTGCTTTCGCTTAGGGTATGGTTTTATGAGACTACCATCTGCCAATCCAATCAACACAAGACTTTAGATGACTTTCTAGGGCAGGGGTTCTCAAAGGTTTTCACTCAAGCCGTCCTTCCAGCATTGGGGAACATCTCGCGCCCCCCGTCTCTTTCTATTGGCACGAACACTGTTTATGACACAAACTGTTCACACCCCTCTTGTTGCCGGAGAGAACATTTAGCATATTTACGCTTTATTTCCTGCAATTCTACACATTTTGTCATGTCTGTCTTCATGTGATATTTGAGTGACTCAAACATTACAACAAACTCTATGGGCTAAAAAAACGTTAGCTGATATGGGCTAGTTGAGCTGGACATTTCTGTTATAAATAGCTCTCTAAGATATGCAATAATTGACATGACAAGAGGAATACTGATGATGCACGACCCAATTTCGAAATGGCACCTTATGCATTCTACTCAAGAGTAAGTTGAAAGCCGGACTGAGTTTTTGAAAGCTGGACCCCCCCCCCCCCCAGACCAAACCACATACAGTCCTGCTTCACTATGGAACTATATTAGTACATCCTTCTGTACCCTGCAGTGAAATAGTTGGAATCCATATTTGCATATATTTTCTTGATACCAGGCTACACTGCCCACTGTTGTCTGATGTCACCTCATGATTTGACTGCTAAATATGTGTAGCCTATTAATGGATGGCTAGAGAGCTACGCTCTACCTTTCTGAGTATTCACTGTAGATGAAAACATGTTCAATTGCTTTCATTGGCTTATTTTCACACTGCCCAAGTTTAAGACAAGGGTTTAGCATTTCCAAGAACAAGCTATATTTTCAAGAATCGAATTTCTTTACTTTTGGCTTCAGGAGAAACATAAGAAATAATATTTCCAATAACCTTTTTGAGGAATAGCAACTTTGCTTAACTTTCTCCATAAGTCTATAGTTAAGGAAAAAATTGCAGTTAAGACATTTCTTAAAGTGTTGTTAATCTAGGCCCTGCTCTCAACCCTTCTGAGCATTCATTGTCTCTGCCCCCTTGAACCCTGTTTCCCCTCCTGTATTCAACCTAGCCTGGTCTTCAATCTGCTGTCTCCTATGGTAATGCTGTATTGGCAAGACGACACAATCAGTTCTGGGACCAGGCTATGTAAGATCTGGAACTTCCTAAAAACACGCCACTTCAATACAGCTACGACTTCTCGTAGCAGGTTAGGAGATTTAACTTAAGGTTAGGAAAAAGACTAGGGTTAGCGAAAATGCTGCGAAAGTAATTTGTATCGAAGTGCCGTGTTTTAAGGGAGTCCCTATTAGACCCGTTTCCTTGAATCGTTTTGAAACACAGCGGCATTTCCTAGAACACTGTTTCGCTCCTCCTACAGTATATACTGTATAACATATTACTAAATGGCCTATACCCATCTACCCCCATTAGTATTGGTACATTGGGAGCATTAGGAAAATAAACCCTGTCAAGTGTAAGTACTGATATTTGTTTGAATATTGACCTGGGAAGTTTCTATTGGAACCCCAGTGGTCGTGAGTGTGTTGGATTGTGTGGGTGCATCCACAGAATAGTGAGCTGACCTATACAGGTCTACACTGCTCAATGATTTGGAAACCAAATAATGTAATGTAAAGAAACCAACGTGACAGTGATGTTTTCATCAAACAAAAGAAGTAGGCACTTCGAAGGGGAGAGGAAGTGGATTTGTTTTATCTTATGTCTACAACTTTTTTAACTTTCTGAAGCTTTAATAAGTACTTACTCGCAGAGTCCTCTTGGTCCTGGGTAGGGCATAATGTCGCAACAATCTTCTGCCACTGGATTCTGTCTTTGGCCACAGCTTGATTATATACTTATACTTAGTGTACAAAACATGAGGAACACCTTCCTAATATTGATTTGCACCCACTTTTACCCTCTGAAGAGCCTCAATTCGTTGGGTCATGGACTCTACAAGGTGTTGAAAGCGTTCCACAGGGATGCTGGCCCACGTTGACTCCAATGCTTCCCACAGTTGTCAAGTTAGGTGGATGTCCTTTGGGTGGTGGACCATTCTTGATACACACGAGAAACTGTTGAGCATGAAAAACCCAGCAGCGTTGGTGTTCTTGACACACTCAAACCGGTGCGCCTGGCACCTACTACCATACCCTGTTCAAAGGCACTTCAACATTTTGTCTTGCCCATTCACCCTCTGAATGGCAAAGATACATAATCCATGTCTCAATTGTCTCAAGGCTTAAAAATTATTATTTAACCTGTCTCCTCCCCTTCATCTACACTGATTGAAGTGGATTTAACAAGTGACATCATAGCTTTCGCCTGGTTAGTCTGTCATGGAAACAGCAGGTATTCTTAATGTTTTGTATACTTGACTTGCCTAGTTAAATAAGATTAAATATAGATTTGTTAAGTGCCAGAAACCATTATATTTACATTTGAGTCATTTAGCAGATGCTCGTATCCAGAGTGAACTACAGTTAGTGCATTCATCTTCAGATAGCCTGGTGAGACAACCACATATCACATTCATAGAAAGTACATTTTTCCTCAAAGTAGTTATCAGCAAAGTCAGTGCTTATACAAAAAAATGAGGGGGGGGGGGGGGGGGTAATTTAAGATACTCACAGGTGCTTCTGACCACAAAAGTGCCAACAACCACTGTTTGCTAAAATAAATTGTGATGTTTCCTTATGAAATAGGAAGAAAGTTGCCAGTTATTGTTTCATCCTCCTAATGTTGAGTGTTAGGGTTGGGGATAGTAAACTGATCCTAGATCTATGGTTAAGTACAACTTTAACAAAATATTGCATCAAGACTGCCTGTGATTTCTCAAGAGAAAGAATAACATGTACTGAACAGAATTATCAACACAACATGTAAAGTGTTGGTCCAATGTTTCATGAGCTGAAATAAAAGATCCCAGAAATGTTACATATGCACAAAAATCAATTGGCATGCTGACTGCAGGAATGTCCACCAGAGCTGTTGCCAGATAATTTGTTCATTTCTCTACCATAAACCACCTCCAGAGTCATTTCAGACAATTTGGCTGTACTTTCAACCGGCCTCACAACTGCAGACCACGTGTTACCATGACCACGTGTTACAATGCCAGCCCAGAACCTCTTCTTCCGGCTTCTTCATCTTTGGTATCATCTGAGACCAGCCACACTGACAGCTGATGAAACTGAGGAATATTTATGTTTGGAATGAAGACCTTTTCTGGGGGAAAAATCGTTGAAATCCCAGGCCCACCCATGACTGTGCCCCTTCCCAGTCATGTGAAATCCATAGATTAGGGCCTAAAGAATTTATTTCAATTGACTGATTTATTTATATGAACTTTAAATCAGTAAAATCGTTGAAATTGTTGCATGTTGCGTTTATATTTTTGATCAGTATAGATACCATTCTCAAGAAAGTAGATACCATTTCAACCTAGGAGGAAAAACCCTGAACCACACCACCAACTATATTTACCTTGGTCTGACTAGAAGTTATACTGAGCAGTTTGACATGGCCATAATGTCTCTAACAGATAAAACATGCAGAGCATATTTAGCCATTAGAAAGACCCTGTATAAATTAACCCCCAATTAGAATTAAATTTAAATTATTTGACTATGTCGTAACTCCAATCATTCTATATAGCAATGCAATTCGGGGACCTCAATACAATTGAGGAAAATACATCATGGGATAGAAGCCCCACCAACATTTTACACCTGGAATGTTGTTCTTCTGGACTCACCTCACCTAAGAGAGAGAGAGAGGGAGAGAGAAATAAGGGGGAGAGAGAGAGGAGGGGAGAGAGAGAGAAGGGGGAGAGAGAGAGAAGGGGGGAGAGAGAGAGAGAGAGGGGAGGGGAGAGAGAAATACGGGGGAGAGAGAGAGAGGAGGGGAGAGAGAGAGGGAGAGAGAAATAAGGGGGAGAGAGAGAGAGAGGAGGGAAGTGAGAGAAAAGGGGAGAGAGAGAGAGAGAGAGAGGAGGGGAGAGAGAAATAAGGGGGAGAGAGAGAGAGAGAGAGAGAGAGAGAGGAGGGGAGAGAGAGAGAAGGGGGAGGGAGAGGAGGGGGAGAGAGAGCGAGAAGGGGGAGAGAGAGAGAGGGGGAGAGAGAGATAATGTGAATAGAAGATGATCTTCAGGCATGATACAGGGGTGGGGTCAAACAGAACACCAGCCCACATGAAACATTATCACATGCCTCTGCCTCTAGCTAGTTGTTTAAATGTTTTTACATTGCATGTGTGGTGTCAGTACATTAGGGGTTGTTTATGAGAGAGAGAGAGAGAGCGAGAGAGAGAGGTCTACGTATATTCATGAGCAGAAAGGGGAACTCTAATTTGGTCCAGACTCTCTCAAAGTGAACAACCAACACACTTGTAGTAGGTGATCATAGAGTTAACCAGTGGATATCTCCTGTCTATTCTGTGTGTGTTTACCACCATGCCATCCTACACAGTGACGGTGGCTACAGGGAGCCAGTGGTTTGCAGGGACTGATGACTACATATACATCACCCTGGTGGGAACAGAGGGCTGCAGTGAGAGGACTTTACTGGACAAACCACTCTACAATGACTTCGAGAGAGGGGCGGTGAGTTGAGTTACAGTGGCTTGTGTGGTTAGGGTTTTGTCTGTCGTGCTCACTAACCAGAGTTAGTGTTAGAGTAAGATTGAAGGTTTCACAGTGTGTGCATTACTTGAAAGACAGAGTTGACCTTGTTAATGACAATCATTAGAAATATTGTACCTTCATCAGACTTGAGACCGGATATGTACTTAGTAGAAAGCTTCCTCTGGTATTTGTCCTGAAGACTAAACTTCAAAAGAAAGGAATTGATTGTGCTCTTTAGGATGACTGATTACTAGTTGTGTAGACAATTACGTACACTATATATTCAAAAGTATGTGGACACCCCTTTGCATTAGTGGATTCGGCTATTTCAACCACACCCATTGCTGACAGGTGTATAAAATCGAGCACACCGCCATGCAATCTCAATAGACAAACATTGGCAGTAGAATGGCCTTAATGAAGAATTCAGTGACTTTCAACGTGGCACAATCATAGGATGCCACCTTTCCAACAAGTCAGTTCGTCAAATTTGTGCCCTTGTAGAGCTGCCCCGGTCAACTGTAAGTGCTGTTATTGTGAAGTGGAAACGTCCAGGTGCAACAACGGATCAACCGCAAAGTGGTAGGCCACACAAGCTCACAGAACGGGACCGCAGAGGGCTGCAGCGCATACAAATCGCCTGTCCTCGGTTGCAATACTCTCTACCAAGATCCAAACTGCCTCTGGAAGCAACGTCAGCACAATAAATGTTTGTCAGGAGCTTCATGAAATGGGTTTCCATGACCGAGCACCCGCACACAAGCCTAAGATCACCATGTGCAATGCCAAGAGTCGGCTAGAGTCGTGTAAAGCTCGCCTCCATTAGACTCTAGAGCAGTGGAAACATTCTCTGGAGTGATGAATCTTGTGGATGCCATGAGAACCCTACCTGCCCCAATGCACATTGCCAACTGTAAAGTTTGGTGGAGGAGAAATAATGGTCTGGGGCATTTTGTCATGCTTCGGGCTAGGCCCTTTAGATCCAATGAAGGGACATCTTAACTCTACAGCATACAATGACATACAATGGAAATGTCCTGTATTTACCAAATCATGAGAGCAAACCACACACAAGTCAGAGTTAGTTATCACAAAGTCCATCTTTAATTATATGAGCTCCATCACAACCCTGTGACTCTCAGATCAATTCAGTGTCTATAAACGAATTCTCTGAGAGTCCCTTACACATTGCAACTGAGATCCTTTATAGCAAAGACACACATAGCCAGACAGTATAGGCATAATTTATCGTTCAGCTTTGTCTCCTAAACTATGTTATTTTCTCAAATCAGAACCATAAACCAATCCTCCATATCAACAGGCATATATCAAATCCATCCTATCTTGACAAGATCACAGAGACACACTGACTGGCACACAGACATTGTGGAGCCAAGAGATACACGGTTGACCTCTCCCCTCACTCCGGCCAAAGTAACTTAGTCTTGACATAGAACAGATAACTGCAACCCCGGCCACAGTATAAACATTCTGATGAGAAGTAACTTACAAACATATGATGAATATAAAACATCTTACCTATGTTACCAACTAATTCAGATTATTCCCCAACACAACAGTTGGGGGAAAGTCCCTTTGTAGGCCTCCTTGCTCGCACACGCTTTTTCAGTTCTGCCCACAAATATTCTATGGGATTGAGGTTAGGGCTTTGTGATGGCCACTCCAATACCTTGACTTTGTTGTCCTTAAGCCATTTTGCCACAACTTTGGAAGTATGCTTGGGGTCACTGTCCATTTGGAAGACCCATTTGCGACCAATCTTTAACTTCCTGACTGACGTCTTGAGATGTTGCTTCAATATATCCACATATATTGGATAAATATATAATTTTCCACCCTCATGAGACCATCTATTTTGTGAAGTGCACCAGTCCCTCCTGCAGCAAAGCACCCCCACAACATGATGCTGCCACCCCCGTGCTTCACAGTTGGGATGGTGTTCTTCGGCTTGCAAGCCTCCCCATTTTTCCTCCAAACATAACGATGGTCATTATGGCCAAACATTTCTATTTTTGTTTCATCAGACCAGAGGACATTTCTCCAAAAAGTATGATCTTTGTCCCCATGTACAGTTGTAAACCGTAGACTGTTTTTTTTATGGTGGTTTTGGAGCAGAGGCTTCTTCCTTGCTGAGTGGACTTTCAGGTTATGTCGATATCGGACTTGTTATACTATGAATGTAGATACTTTTGAACCTGTTTCCTCGAGCATCTCCACAAGGTCCTTTGTTGTTGTTCTGGGATTGATTTGCACTTTTCGCACCAAAGTACATTCATCTCTACGAGACAGAACGCGTCTCCTTCCTGAGCGGTATGATGGCTGCGTGGTCCCATGGTGTTTATACTTGCATACTATTATTTGTAAAGATGATTGTGGTACGTTTGGAAATTGCTTCTAAGGATGAACCAGACTTGTGGAGGTCTACAATTTTTTTTCTGATGTCTTGGCTGATTTCTTTTGATTTTCCCGTGATGTCAAGCAAAGAGGCACTGGGTTTGAAGGTAGGCCTTGAAATACATCCACAGGTACACCTCCAATTGACTCAAATGATGTCAATTAGCTTATCAGAAGCTTCTAAAGCCATTACATAATTTTCTGGAATTTTCCAAGCTGTTTAAAGGCACAGTCAACTTAGTGTATGTAAACGTCTGACCCACTGGAATTGTGATACAGTGAATTAGAAGTGAAATAATCTGTCTGTAAACAATTGTTGGAAAAATGACTTGTGTCATGCACAGTAGATGTCCTAACTGACTTGCCAAAACTATAGTTTGTTAACAAGAAATGTGTGGAGTGGTTGAAAAATGAGTTTTAATGACTCCAACCTAAGTGTATGTAAACTTCAGACAACTGTATGTATACAATGACATTCTAGACAATTCTGTGCTTCCAACTTTGTGGCAACAGTATGGGGAAGGCCCTTTCCTGTTTCAGCATCATTTTTTTTATTTGTACTGTTCCCCAGTGTAAGATCTGCCACAGAATGTGTTGCAGGATCAAGCCCAGCCCTGTAGAAACATCTGTCATCAGGTTCACACTGCAAGCTGAGAAAAGAGGAACCACTCCGTCAGTCAGTGAGGTTACACATAAACTTGATGAGCTCTATTCTCTTAAATAAATTGTGCCTGAAATTGTGTTCCAATATGAGTCACGGGGAGTAATCCATAGAGATGAAGTAAAGAGACTTTACTGTGATTCGTTCCATTTACACATGGCTATTTACCTGGGTGTCACCTGGAAATACAATGGATTGGATTATATAATGCATTTTTTAAGGCTCAAATCTCTTTACATTGATTGTCCTGTAGAAACTTGCCTTTACCACTGCACAGTACAGTACTAGATAAAAAGGGTTACGCTCCGGTGCAGAGTGAGTCCTGGAGGCGTCATCACCACCATCGCTGTTACTTTGTATGAGGGTGGTCTAAAGGAATCAGATTACTAAATTCAATTCTCTGCTCTTTCACTCTAAGGAAGCAAAATAACAACATAAGGCCAATTGACAAACGTCTTCTACAGCCAATAGCTGATGAGTGACCTGCTCGTGACCTCATGGCCCATGAACACCACATGGAAGTTCAATAAAAAGCTTCCCTATCTGATCACAATTGTCAACTCATTCTGGCATTAAAAGCTTCACCAGTGTCTGAATCGTGTTCACTAGATCCAGTTGTACTCTTTAGTTCAGGATGCATTGGCTGTATACTTCCTCTACTGCACTAACCATCAGTGACTCATGAGCTCGTATCAACCTCATGCTGTTTCTTTCTGACTGTTGTATCTGGACCCCAGAAAGAGAACCTGGTGCAAAATTAACAGCTATGGGGATCCCAACAAACACAATAAACCTTGTTCAGTATAAGTAATTAATTTAATCACTTTCCGTAACAGTGATAACCTGGTAATGACTATTGTCCGTCCTCAGGTTAGGCTGAATCTGGGTCCGGGAATTAGCCCATTATGTTTACTCTACACAGGATGAGAGCAAGCTCAATCGCTCTAAACCTGGTTGTCCATCTTCAGGTGGACTCGTATGATGTGACGGTGGGGGAGAACCTGGGAGAGATGGAGCTGGTGAAGGTAGAGAAGAATAAGTACTGGGTTCATGATGACTGGTACTGTAAGTACATCACAGTGAAGACTCCCTCTGGAGACTACGTAGAGTACCCCTGCTTCCGCTGGCTGGTGGATGACAAGGAGGTGGTCCTTAGGGACGGCAGAGGTACCTGTCTGTCTGTTGGTCGGTCACATCTGTCTGTTTGTCTGTCTGTCTGTCTGTCTGTCTGTCTGTCTGTCTGTCTGTCTGTCTGTCTGTCTGTCTGTCTGCCTGTCTGTCTGTCTGTCTGCCTGTCTGTCTGTCTGTCTGTCTGTCTGTCTGTCTGTCTGTCTGTCTGTCTGTCTGTCATTAAACTGTCTCCTCTCCTTATCTTAAGGAACACATAAGTCAATCCAGAAACATCTTCATTACGGGTTTTCACTTTTTTTTCAGCACGGTTGCCAAAGGATGACAAGACCAGACTGGAGAAGCAGCACCGACGTAAAGAGCTGGAGAGCAGACGGAAAACCTACAGGCAAGAGCTGGGTTTATGGTGTAGCACACATCTACATCACCAAGATGCGTCAAACAAATACATGTATTCAATGTATTGAACTAGTCAATGTTTTCTAGTATCCAATGCACTGACTTTATAAAGTGTAGCCTAACAGTAAAATATCTGTGCACAGTGTTATGTAGTGTAGTCCTAATTCAGTAGAGCTGCTGAACGTGCTAGTGATTCTGTGATGTCCTGCTGTGTATAGATGGAGTGAGTGGCAGCCTGGGTTTCCTATGAGTATAGATGCCAACACACACAAGGAGCTTCCCAGAGACATCCAGTTTGACAGCGAGAAAGGAGTGGACTTCATTCTCAACTACAGTAAGGCGTAAGTACTGCATCCATACTACACTCTGTAACCATTGTCCTATCATTACAGGGTTACAGGTTCAAACCCTGCTACCACTGTTTCCCCTCATCACTGTTTCCCCTCATCACTGTTTCCCCTCACGACTGTTTTCCCTCATCACTGTTTCCCCTCACCTCTGTTTCTCCTCATCACTGTTTCTCCTCATCACTGTTTCCCTTAATCACTGTTTCCCCTCATCACTGTTTCCCCTCATCACTGTTTCCCCTCATCACTGTTTCCCCTCATCATTGTTTCCCTTCATCACTGTTTCTCCTCATCACTGTTTCTTCTCATCGCTGTTTCCCTTCATCAATGTTTCCCCTCATCACTGTTTCCCCTCATCATCACTGTTTCCCCTCAACACTGTTTCCCTTCTTCAATGTTTCCCCTCATCACTTGTACACTCATCACTTTACTGTTCTTTATTTTACTCTTATTATTATCTATCCTGATGCCTAGTCACTTTACCCTGCCTTCATGTACATATTTACCTCAAATACCTTATTATTATCTATCCTTTTGCCTAGTCACTTTACCCTGCCTTCATGTACATATCTACCTCAAATACCTTATTATTATCTATCCTGATGCCTAGTCACTTTACCCTGCCTTCATGTACAGTGGGGCAAAAAAAGCATTTAGTCAGCCACCAATTGTGCAAGTTCTCCCACTTAAAAAGATGAGAGAGGCCTGTAATTTTCATCATAGGTACACCTCAACTATGACAGACAAAATGAGAAAAAAATGCTGAAAATCACATTGTAGGATTTTTAATGAATTTATTTGCAAATTATGGTGGAAAATAAGTATTTGGTCACCTACAAACAAGCAAGATTTCTGGCTCTCACAGATCTGTAACAGCTTCTTTAAGAGGCTCCTCTGTCCTCCACTCGTTACCTGTATTAATTGCACCTGTTTGAACTTGTTATCAGTATAAAAGACACCTGTCCACAACCTCAAACAGTCACACTCCAAACTCCACTATGGCCAAGACCAAAGAGCTGTCAAAGGACACCAGAAACAAAATTGTAGACCTGCACCAGGCTGGGAAGACTGAATCTGCAATAGGTAAGCAGCTTGGTTTGAAGAAATCAACTGTGGGAGCAATTATTAGGAAATAGAAGACGTAAAGACCACTGATAATCTCCCTCGATCTGGGGCTCCACGCAAGATCTCACCCCGTGGGGTCAAAATGATCACAAGAACGGTGAGCAAAAATCCCAGAACCACACGGGGGGACCTAGTGAGTGACCTGCAGAGAGCTGGGACCAAAGTAACAAAGCCTACCATCAGTAACACACTACGACGCCAGGGACTAAAATCTTGCAGTGCCAGACGTGTCCCCTTGCTTAAGCCAGTACATGTCCAGGCCCGTCTGAAGTTTGCTAGAGAGCATTTGGATGATCCAGAAGAAGATTGGGAGAATGTCATATGGTCAGATGAAACCAAAATATAACTTTTTGGTAAAAACTCAACTCGTCGTGTTTGGAGGACAAAGAATGCTGAGTTGCATCCAAAGAACACCATACCTACTGTGAAGCATGGGGGTGGAAACATCATGCTTTGGGGCTGTTTCTCTGCAAAGGGACCAGGACGACTGATCCGTGTAAAGGAAAGAATGAATGGGTCCATGTATCGTGAGATTTTGAGTGAAAACCTCCTTCCATCAGCAAGGGCATTGAATATGAAACGTGGCTGGGTCTTTCAGCATGACAATGATCCCAAACACACCGCCCGGGCAACGAAGGAGTGGCTTCGTAAGAAGCATTTCAAGGTCCTGGAGTGGCCTAGCCAGTCTCCAGATCTCAACCCCATAGAAAATCTTTGGAGGGAGTTGAAATTCCGTGTTGCCCAGCAACAGCCCCAATACATCACTGCTCTAGATGAGATCTGAATGGAGGAATGGGCCAAAATACCAGCAACAGTGTATGAAAACCTTGTGAAGACTTACAGAAAACGTTTGACCTCTGTCATTGCCAACAAAGGGTATATAACAAAGTATTGAGATAAACTTTTGTTATTGACCAAATACTTATTTTCCACCATAATTTGCAAATAAATTCATTAAAAGTCCTACAATGTGATTTTCTGGATTTCTTTTCTCATTTTGTCTGTCATAGTTGAGGTGTACCTATGATGAAAATTACAGGCCTCTCTCATCTTTTTAAGTGGGAGAACTTGCACAATTGGTGGCTGACTAAATACTTTTTTGCCCCACTGTACATATTTACCTCAAATACCTTATTATTATCTATCCTGATGCCTAGTCACTTTACCCTACCTTCATGTACATATCTACCTCAAATACTTCTTACCTCTGCACATTGATCTGGTACTGGTTCTCTCTGTATATAGCTCCACGTTGATCTGGTACTGATACTCCCTGTACATAGCTCCACGTTGATCTGGTACTGGTACTCCCTGTATATAGCTCCACATTGATCTGGTACTGGTACTCCCTGTATATAGCTCCACATTGATCTGGTACTCCCTGTTTATAACTCCACATTGATCTGGTACTGGTACTCCCTGCATATAGGTCCACATTGCTCTGGTACTCCCTGTTTATAGCTCCACATTGATCTGGTACTCCCTGTTTATAGCTCCACATTGATCTGGTACTGGTACTCCCTGTATATAGCTCCACATTGATCTGGTACTGGTACTCCCTGTATATAACTCCATTCTTGTGTATTGTATTTGATTCCTCTTGTGTTACTATTTTATAAAATGTTTTTAACTGCATTGTTGGGAAGGGCTCGTAACCAAGCATTTCACGGTAAAGTCTACACCAGTTGTATTTGGCGCATGTGACAAATAACATTTGATTTGATCAGATTTAAAACATTATCCAGCCAGTCTAACACTCGGTTTAATTTGTACTCTCTATAGTGCTGAACCTACAGTAGGTTTAATATTTCAATGTGGAGATTTACACTCGGTTTAATTTGTACTCTCTATAGTGCTGAACCTACAGTAGGTCTAATGGGAGATTTACACTCGGTTTAATTTGTACTTGCCTGCGTGGTGCAGCAGTCTAAGGCACTGCATCTCAGTGCTTGAGGTGTCACTACAGACACCCTGGTTCGAATCCAGGCTGTATCACAACCGGCTGTGATTGGGAGTCCCATAGGGTAGCGCACAATTGGCCCAGTGTTGTCTGGGTTTGGCTGGTGTAGGCCGTCATTGTATGTTAGAATTTGTTCTTAACTGACTTCCCTAGTTAAATTAAATTACATTTAAAAAACTACAGTAGGCCTCTTTCCAATGTGGAGATTTACATATGGTTAATTTGTACTCTCTACAGTGCTAAACCTACAGCAGGCCTCTTTCCAATGTGGAGATTTACACTCGGTTCAATTTGTACTCTCTACAGTGCTAAACCTACAGTAGACCTAGTCTTTCCAATGTGGAGATATACACTGGGTTTAATTTGTGCTCTCTACGGTGCTAAACCTACAGCAGGCCTCTTTCCAATGTGGAGATTTACACTTGGTTTAATTTGTACTCTCTACAGTGCTAAACCTACAGCAGGCCTCTTTCCAATGTGGAGATTTACATATGGTTTAATTTGTACTCTCTACAGTGCTAAACCTACAGTAGGCCTCTTTCCAATGTGGAGATTTACACATGGTTTAATTTGTACTCTACAGTGCTAAACCTACAGCAGGCCTCTTTCCAATGTGGAGATGTCCATGTAGAAGACCCATGCTTGTCATAATAGGGCATTTTCTGTTTTTAGGGGCAGTATTTGTTTATTGCATTGACACTTATGCTCTATGTCAGGTCGTCCAGGATGGAGCTGTCATCTAGTGAGGTGTTCCTCGAAATGTTTTTTTTTTATTGTTCTCAAAGGGACTTCATGGTTTGAATAAAGACTAAATGGGAAACAGAAATCCATTGTTGGCTCAGCAGGTGGGTGGTGAGTAGTATGTAAATGTGACTAAAAGGTAACCTGTTTTAAAGCTCTGTATGAAAGCCTGTGGAATAGGATAGTTCATGTATGAGTAACCAGGGACATTTGCATGTATCCTACACATCACCAGACCTAAACACAAACACATACTGTTTCAATTTTTTGTTTTATTTTTTTTATTTAACCAGGTAGGCTAGTTGAGAACATGTTCTCATTTACAACTGCGACCTGGCCAAGATAAAGCAAAGCAGTGCGAAACAAACATGGACATGGTATAAACAAACGTACAGTCAATAACACAATAGAAAAAAAATAAAGTCTATATACAGTGTGTGCAAATGGCGTGAGGAGGTAAGGCAATAAATAGGCCATAGTAGCGGAGTAATTACAATTTAGCCAATTAACACGGGAGTGATAGATGAGCAGATGATGATGTGCAAGTAGAAATACTGGTGTGCAAAACAGCAGAAAAGTAAATAAAAACAATATGGGGATGATGTAGGTAGATTTGGTTTTACTTGCGTTTAAATCAAATCAAATCAAATCAAATTTTATTTGTCACATACACATGGTTAGCAGATGTTAATGCGAGTGTAGCGAAATGCTTGTGCTTCTAGTTCCGACAATGCAGTAATAACCAACAAGTAATCTAACTAACAATTCCAAAACTACTGTCTTGTACACAGTGTGAGGGGATAAAGAATATGTACATAAGGATATATGAATGAGTGATGGTACAGAGCAGCATAGGCAAGATACAGTAGATGGTATCGAGTACAGTATGTACAAATGAGATGAGTATGTAAACAAAGTGGCATAGTTTAAAGTGGCTAGTGATACATGTATTACATAAGGATACAGTCGATGATATAGAGTACAGTATATACGTATGCATATGAGATGAATAATGTAGGGTAAGTAACATTATATAAGGTAGCATTGTTTAAAGTGGCTAGTGATATATTTACATCATTTCCCATCAATTCCCATTATTAAAGTGGCTGGAGTTGAGTCAGTGTCAGTGTGTTGGCAGCAGCCACTCAATGTTAGTGGTGGCTGTTTAACAGTCTGATAGCCTTGAGATAGAAGCTGTTTTTCAGTCTCTCGGTCCCAGCTTTGATGCACCTGTACTGACCTCGCCTTCTGGATGATAGCGGGGTGAACAGGCAGTGGCTCGGGTGGTTGACGTCCTTGATGATCTTTATGGCCTTCCTGTGACATCGGGTGGTGTAGGTGTCCTGGAGGGCAGGTAGTTTGCCCCCGGTGATGCGTTGTGCAGACCTCACTACCCTCTGGAGAGCCTTACGGTTGAGGGCGGAGCAGTTGCCGTACCAGGCGGTGATACACCGCGGCAGTTTAAGAGCAGTTGGAGGCTACGGAAGGAGTGTTGTATGGCATGGAAGCTTGTTTGGAGGTTAGTTAACACAGTGTCCAGAGAAGGGCCAGATGTATTCAGAATGGTGTCGTCTGCGTAGAGGTGGATCAGGGAATCACCAGCAGCAAGAGCGACATCGTTGATATATACAGAGAAAACAGTCGGCCTGATAATCGATCCCTGTGGCACCCCCATAGAGACTGCCAGAGGTCCGGACAACAGGCCCTCCGATTTGACACACTGAACTCTGTCTGAGAAGTAGTTGGTGAAACAGGCGAGGCAGTCATTTGAGAAACCAAGGCTGTTGAGTCTGTGGATAAGAATACGGTGATTGACAGACTCGAAAGCCTTGGCCAGGTCGATGAAGACGGCTGCACAGTACTGTTTTTTATCGATGCTGGTTATGATATTGTTTAGGACCTTGAGCGTGGCTGGGGTGGACCCATGACCAGCTTGGAAACCGGATTGCACAGCGGAGAAGGTTCGGTGGGATTCGAGATGGTCGGTGATCTGTTTGTTAACTTGGCTTTCGAAGACTTTAGAAAGGCAGGCCAGGATGGATATAGGTCTGTAACAGTTTGGGTCCAGAGTGTCACCTCCTTTGAAGAGGGGGATGACCGCGGCAGATTTCCAATCTTTAGGAATCTCAGACGATACGAAAGAGAGGTTGAACAGACTGGTAATAGGAGTTGCAACAATGGCGGCTGATACTTTTAGAAAGAGAGGGTCCAGATTGTCTAGCCCAGCTGATTTGCACAGGTACAGGTTTTGCAGCTCTTTCAGAACATCTGCTATCTGGATTTTGGTGAAGGAGAAGCTGGGGAGGCTTGGGCAAGTAGCTGTGGGGGGTGCGGAGCTGTTGGCCGGGGTTGGAGTAGCCAGGAGGAAAGCATGGCCAGCCGTAGAGAAATGCTGATTGAAATTCTCGATTATCGTGGATTTATCGGTGGTGACAGTGTTATGTTACCTAGCCTCACTGCAGTGGGCAGCTTGGAGGAGGTGCTCTTATTCTCCATGGACTTTTCAGTGTCCCAAAACATTTTGCAGTTAGAGCTACAGAATGCCAATTTCTGTTTGAAAAAGCTAGTTTTTGCTTGTATTGATTCCTGACTTCCCTGAAAAAGTAGACAAATACTTTGGTTCAAGGGCCTCCCGGGTGGCGCAGTGGTTAAGGGCGCTGTACTGCAGCGCCAACTGTGCCATCAGAGTCCCTGGGTTCGCGCCCAGGCTCTGTCGTAACCGGCCGCGACCGGGAGGTCCGTGGGGCGACGCACAATTGGCCTAGCGTCGCCTGGGTTAGGGAGGGCTTGGTCGGTAGGGGTGTCTTGTCTCATCGCGCACCAGCGACTCCTGTGGCGGGCTGGGCGCAGTGTACTCTAACCAAGGTGGCCAGGTGCACAGTGTTTCCTCCGGCGCATTGGTGCGGCTGGCTTCCGGGTTGGATGTGCGCTGTGTTAAAGAAGCAGCGGCTTGGTTGGTTGTGTATCGGAGGACGCATGACTTTCAATGTCTCTCCCGAGCCCGTACGGGAGTTGTAGCGATGAGACAAGATAGTAGCTACTACAACAATTGGATACTACGAAAAAGGGGTAAAAATTAAAAAATAAATAAATACTTTGCAAGCTTATGCTTTTAATCTACATTATGAAATAAGGTGAATATGGGTGATGATGAGGTCTTGGAAATGGGTTGTCTGTCTTTGCTCTGTAGTTCCTCTGTAGTTCAGTTGGTAGAGCATGGTGCTTATAATGCCAGGATAGTGGGTTCGATTCCCGGGATCACCCATATGTAAACACACATGATTATAATGCCAGGATAGTGGGTTCGATTCCCGGGATCACCCATATGTAAACACACATGATTATAATGCCAGGATAGTGGGTTCGATTCCCGGGATCACCCATATGTAAACACACATGATTATAATGCCAGGATAGTGGGTTCGATTCCCAGGATCACCCATATGTAAACACACGTGATTATAATGCCAGGATAGTGGGTTCGATTAAACACACATGATTATAATGCCGGGATCACCCATATGTAAACACACACGTGATTATAATGTAAACACACGTGATTATAATGCCAGCATAGTGGGTTCGATTCCCGGGATCACCCATATGTAAACACACGTGATTATAATGCCAGGATAGTGGGTTCGATTCCCGGGATCACCCATATGTAAACACACATGATTATAATGCCAGGATAGTGGGTTCGATTAAACACACATGATTATAATGCCAGGATCACCCATATGTAAACACACGTGATTATAATGCCAGGATAGTGGGTTCGATTCCCGGGATCACCCATATGTAAACACACGTGATTATAATGCCAGGATAGTGGGTTCGATTCCCGGGATCACCCATATTTAAACACACATGATTATAAGTCGCTTTGGATAAAAGCGTCTGCTAAATGACTTATACACTCAGTGTACAAAACGTTAATGACAGCTGCTCATTACATAGCCTGGTCAGTTGATGATCTCTTGTTCATGTCACTTCAATCAGTGTAGATAATGGGGAGGAGACAGGTTACATGTAAATAATGATTTTCAAGCCTTGAGACATGGATAGTGTTTTCAAACTTTGAGACATGAATTGTGTATGCATGCCATTCAGAGGGTGAATAGCCAAGACAAATAATTTAAGTGCCTTTGAACGGGGTATGGTAATAGGTGCCAGGCACACTGGTTTGTGACAGGAACTGCAACACTGCTGGGTTTTTCACGCTCAAAGTTTCCTGTGTGTATCAAGAATGGTCCAGCACCCATTGGATTCAACATGGACCAGCATCCCTGTGGAACGCTTTTGACGCCTTTATAGTCCATGCCCTAACGAATTGGGGGGGTGGTGCAACTCAATATTAGGGAGGTTTTCTTAATGTTTGGTCTACTCAAAGGCGTGATGAGGAACTAGAGGAAGTGGCTGGTGTTAGCATGCCATGTATTTATAGTCCTGAGAAGTGTTGGTGTCATCATGACTAACTGTGTTGCTATGGCTTGTTTGAATAACGGAATTATTTGTGCAGCTGAATTATTTGTGCAGCTGAATTATTTGTGCAGCTGAATTATTTGTGCAGATGAATTATTTGTGCAGATGAATTATTTGTGCAGATGAATTTGCATTGATACCACCTTATCTGCAGAGAGCAAAGTACGTTGTGCTATTGCACAATGCTTGATGTAGATTCACCAGACTGGTGATGGGTAGGATTACATTCAAAGCATGATGACTGACCTACATTGATAGTACCAATGTCTAGTAAACATTACTCACCACGAGGTGAGTAGCAGCATTCTCAGTATCCAAATGTTGTTGCCAAAGTACTGCACACATATCATAACAAGGAAGGGTAACTCGGTAACTCTATCCATAAATGAATCCCTAACCACCAATGTTCTAATATTTTTTTTAGCTTTATTTAACTAGGCAAGTCAGTTAAGAACAAATTCTTATTTTCAATGACGGCCTAGGAACAGTGGGTTAACTGCCTGTTCAGGGGCAGAACGACAGATTTGTACCTTGTCAGCTCGGGGGTTTGAACTTGCAACCTTCCAGTTACTAGTCCAACGCTCTAACCACTAGGCTACCCTGCCGCCCCGAGGTGGATAAGTGTGTAAAGAATGTGTACATACATCAGCAACTCCTGAATTGTCTTGTTTGTTGATCACATTGAAATGAGAAGAAAATAACTCAACATAAATCTTAGCTTCGCTTGACCATCCTGATCTCTCAAGATTACATTTTGTTTCTCTACATGGTATTGCAGAGGTCAGTCAGGAGGGTGGATCAGGAATCTCCTGCAGCTAGATGATGTTGTCCTTTCCTCCCCAGGATAGAGAACCTGTGTGTGAACCAGTTCATGCACATGTTCCAGTCCTCCTGGAATGACTTTTCTGACTTTGAGCGGATCTTCGTCAGGATCAAAAACACCATCTCAGGTGTGTGGTCTCTGTTTTCAACATATAATGTGGTCACTGTTTTCTCCATAGAATGTGGTCACTGTTTTCTCCATAGAATGTGGTCACTGTTTTCTCCATAGGGTCCCCTTATGTAAGACCGGCACTATACTTGCTGTTTCTGCAATCATTCTCTTCTCCTCTCCTCTCCTCCTTCTCCACTCTCCTTCTCTCTTCTCCTCTTCTCCTCTCTTCCTCTTCTCCTCTCCTCCTTTTCTCCCCCTCCCCTCCCCTCCCCTCCCCTCCCCTCCCCTCCCCTCCCCTCCCATCCCATCCCTTTTCCTCTCCTCTCCTCTCCTCTCCTCTCCTCTCCTCCTTTTCTCCCCCTCCCCTCCCCTCCCCTCCCCTCCCCTCCCCTCCCTCCCTCTTCTCCTCTCCTCTCCTCTCCTCTCCTCTCCTCTCCTCTCCTCTCCTCTCCTCTCCTCTCCTCTCCTCACCCTATTCCTATCCTAGAGTATGTGATGCAGCACTGGAAAGAGGACTTTATGTTTGGATACCAGTACCTGAACGGCTGTAACCCAGTGATGATTCAGAAGTGCACCAAGCTGCCAGAGAAGTTCCCCGTTACACACAACATGGTGGCAGACTGTCTGGAGAGAGAGATGACTCTGGAGGAGGAGATCAAGGTAGAGACTGAACCCATAGAGATCCTATTCAATCATTCTAATTCCTAATTCTATGACTGATACACACACATGTCACATGTCACCTGCACGCAGTTGTGCAAGCATATACACGTGCATGCACACATCACATCCACTCACTGTACCTGTGACAGATTGTACACACAAAAAGACAAGGCATTCAGAAAGACAGACTCGGAGGTTAACTTTAAGACATTCACCCCTTGTATTACGTGTTGTTTGCAGGCTGGTAACATCTACCTAGCAGACTATGAGTTGATGGAAGACATCAGTCCCAACAGTACAGACCCCTGTACTCTACAGTACCTGGCTGCTCCTATCTGTCTGCTGTACAATAACAGCCAGAGCAAGATCCTGCCTCTGGCCATACAGGTAGGCTACTCTGTGTGCTTAGAAAAACACTAGGGAGCAGCTGGCTTGTGTTAACCCTAGCCATTCCAAATAGCTCAGCTGAACAACTGTTTGTGTCATAATAGTGTAAAGTTTAAGTCCTTTTGTCAATTGTTATAAGGGTCGTTCCACAAAATGAGTGGCTTTTGCATTCCTTTGATATCTTAAGTAGAAACTGTGCACAAATATTGCATAAAAATGTATAAAAAAGTGAATGAAGGCTAAAGTGTCCCTCTGTCAACCCTTTGTCACTTCTAGGAAGATTTTAACCAACTTTAACCAACAAAAGTTATCCAAGTTTCACCATCATTGTAAAGCCCTAGTTATTTTGTTGCTTTTATAGTCATTTCTGAAGATGATTAGTTATTTAATGTGAATAGTGATTGGCTTGGGGGTTCAAGCTGTTTAGAAGCATCTTGGACCTAGACTTGGCGCTCAGGTACCTCTTGCCGTGTGGTAGCAGAGAAAACAGTCTATGACTAGGGTGGCTGGAGTCTTTGACAATTTTTAGGGCCTCACTCTTGACACTGCATGGTATAGAGGTCCTGGATGACAGAAAGCTTGGCCCCGGTGATGTACTGGGCCTTACGCACTACCCTCTGTAGTGCCTTGCGGTCAGAGGCCGAGCAGTTGCCATACCAGGCAGTGATGCAACCCGTCAGGATGCTCTCGAGGGTGCAGCTGTAAAACCTTTTGAGGATATGAGGACCCATGCCAAATCTTTTCAGTCTCCTTGTGGGGTAATAGGTTTTGTCGTGCCCTCTTCACGACTGTCTTGGTGTGCTTGGACCATGTTAGTTTGTTGGTGATGTGGACGCCAAGGAACTTCAACCTTCAACCTGCTCCACTACAGCCTTGTCGATGAGAATGGGGGCGTGCTCGGTCCTCCTTTTCCTGTAGTCCACAATCATCTCCTTTGTCGTAACCAGGTTGAGGGATAGGTTGTTGTCCTTGCACCACCTTGTCAGGTCTCATCGTTGTCGGTGATCAGGACTACCACTGTTGTGTCATCTGGAAACTTAATGATGGTGTTGGAGTCGTGCCTGAACGTGTAGTCATGAGTGAACAGGGAGTACATGGGGGTGACTGAGCACGCACCCCTGAGGGGCCCCTGTGTTGAGGATCAGCGTGGCGGATGTGTTGTTATCTACCCTTACCACCTTACCACCTGGAGGTGTTTAGTCCCAGGGTCCTTAGCTTGTTGATGATCTTTGAGGGCACTATGATATTGAATGTTGAGCTGTAGTCAATGAATAGCATTCTCACATAGGTGTTCCTTTTGTCCAGGTGGGAAAGGGCAGTGTGGAGTGCAATAGAGATTTCATCATCTGTCGATCTGTTAGGGCGGTATGCAAATTGGAGTGGGTCTAGGGTTTCTGGGATAATGTCGTTGATGTGAGCCATGACCAGTCTTTCAAAGCACTTAATGGCTACGGGTCGGTAGTCATTTAGGCAGGATACCTTAGCGTTGTGTTCTTGGGCACAGGGACTATGGTGGTCTGCTTAAAACATGTTAGTATTACAGACTTGGACAGGGAGCGGTTGAAAATGTCAGTGAAGACACTTGCCAGTTGGTCAGCGCATGCTCACAGTACACGTCCTGGTAATCTGTCTGGCCCTGAGACCTTGTGAATGTTGACCTGTTTAAAGGTCTTACCCACATTGGCTGTGGAGAGCGTGATCACACAGCCGTCCGGAACAGCTGGTGCTCTCATGCATGTTTCAGTGTTATTTGTTTCGAAGCGAGCATAGAAGTAGTTTAGCTCATCTCACTGGGCAGCTCTCGGCTGTGCTTCCCTTTGTTTATCCGTTATTTTACCAGGTAAGTTAACTGAGAACACATTCTCATTTGCAGCAACGACCTGGGGAATAGGAGGAGGATGAATGAGTCAGTTGTAAACTGGGAATTATTAGGTGATGGTTTGATGGCCAGATTGGGAATTTAGCCAAGACACCGGGGTTAACACCCCTACTTTTACAATAAGTGCCATCTTTAATGACCTCAGAGAGTCAGGACACCCATTTATTAACGTCCCATCTGAAAGACGGCACCCTACACAGGGCAGTGTCCCCAATAACTGCCCTGGGCCATTGGTATATTTTTTAGACCAGAGGAAAGAGTGCCTCCTACTGGCCCTCCAACACCACTTCCAGCAGCATCTGGTCTCCCATCCAGGGACTGACCAGCACCAACCCTGCTTAGCTTCAGAAGCAAGCCAGCAGTGGTATTCAGGGTGGTATGCTGCTGGCTTGTAGTCTGTAATGGTTTGCAAGCCCTGCCACATCCGACGAGCATCAGAGCCGGTATAGTACGATTCAATCTTAGTCCTTTATTGACTCTTTGCCTATTTGATGGATCGTCGGAGGGCATAGCGGGATTTCTTATAAGCTTCAGGGTTAGAGTCTCGCTCCTTGAAAGCAGCAGCTCTAGCCTTTAGCTTAGTGCAGATGTTGCCTGTAATCCATGGCTTCTGGTTGGGGTATGTACGTACGGTCACTGTGGGGACAACGTCATCGATGCACTTATTGATGAAGTCAATGACTGATGTGGTGTACTCCTCAATGCCATAGGAAGAATCCTGGAACATATTCTAGCAAAACAGTCCTGTAGCTTAGCATCTACTATGGCCTATTTATTGCCTTTCCTCCTCACGCCATTTGCACACACTGTATATAGACTTTTTCTATTGTGTTATTGACTGTACGTTTGTTTATTCCATGTGTAACTCTGTGTTGTGGTTTGTGTCGCACTGCTTTGCTTCATCTTGGCCAGGTCGCAGCTGACCACTTTTTATTGACCGAGTCACTGGTGCTTCCTGCTTTAATTTATGCTTGTAGGCAGGAATCAGGAGGATAGAATTATGGTCAGATTTGCCAAATGGAGGGTGAGGGAGAGCTTTGTACGCGTCTCTGTGTGTGGAGTAAAGGTGGTCTAGAGTTTTCTTTCCCTCTGGTTGCACATTTAACATGCTGATACTTTTTGTTTTTACCTCTTAAGATGGAAAAACGTGTTTTTTATCAAGTTAAACATGTGCTCTTTACGACAGAATGTTAAAATAAGTCAGAATTCGTTAAACTTCTCAAAAGTAACCAAATTGATGTAACGACCCGTAAGCTTACATCACGTTTCTTCACCATCTAGTAAAACATACCTCTCCTCTCCTCTCCTCTTGCCATGTTCTTCCTCTCTCTCTTCCTCCCCTTCATCCTCCTCCTCCTCATTCTCCCTCTCTTCCTCCTCCTCCTCTCTGGCTCCTAGCTGGGTCAGACTCCAGGGAAAGACAACCCTATCTTCCTGCCCAGTGATGGTCAGTATGACTGGATGCTAGCTAAGATCTGGGTCCGCTCCTCTGACTTCCACATCCACCAGACAGTCACACACCTGATGAGGACTCACCTGGTCTCGGAGGTGTTTGGAGTGGCCATGTTCAGACAGCTGCCTGCTGTACACCCTGCATATAAGGTACACCAACTACACGTCGGTCTGTGCTTGAGTTTTGTTTCTGCTAATGTGACTGAATAGTTGATTCATTGATAGGTTGATTCTTTAACTCATTGATTCATGGATTGGTTAGTTATATATTTACTGATTGATTGATTGGTTGACTGACTGATGGTCTGTCCTACTCTAGTTACTCCTTCCTCACATTCGTTTCACCATCGCCATCAACACCAAGGCCAGAGAGCAACTCATCTGTGAGTTTGGCATCTTCGATAAGGTGAGAACGTGTGTGTGTTTGAGAGTGAGAGCGAGAGAGACAGAGACATAGACAGATTCAGTTAATGTGTCTGTCTCTCCCCAGATCAACAATACAGTTAATGTGTCTGTCTCTCCCCAGATCAACAGTACAGTTAATGTGTCTGTCTCTCCCCAGGCCAATGGTACAGTTAATGTGTCTGTCTCTCCCCAGATCAACAGTACAGTTAATGTGTCTGTCTCTCCCCAGATCAACAGTACAGTTAATGTGTCTGTCTCTCCCCAGATCAACAGTACAGTTAATGTGTCTGTCTCTCCCCAGGCCAATGGTACAGGAGGTGGAGGTCATGTTGAGATGATCCAGAAGGCCATGAGGTCACTGACCTTCAGATCTTTGTGTTTCCCTGATGCCATTAAGGCGCGCGGGGTGGACAGCCCTGAGGACCTACCCTACTACTATTACAGAGATGACGGGAACAGGGTCTGGGATGCCACCAAGAGGTCAGAGGTCATAGGGGGTGTGTGTGTGTATGGGGGGGGGACCAGACCAATCACCAGGAAGAGATGCCAGGCGGTGGCTAACCCTCACCCTAGCTTCATGTCCACATCATTGATCAACTCTAAACCTAGCTTCATGTCCACATCATTGATTAACCCTAAACCTAGCTTCATGTCCACATCATTGATCAGCCCTAACCCTAAACCTAGCTTCATGTCCACATCATTGATCAGCCCTAACCCTAAACCTAGCTTCATGTCCACATCATTGATCAACCCTAAACATATCTTCATGTCCACATCATTGATCAGCCCTAACCCTAAACCTAGCTTCATGTTCACATCATTGATCAGCCCTAACCCTAAACCTAGTTTCATGTCCACATCATTGATCAGCCCTAACCCTAACCCTAAACCTAGCTACATGTCCACATCATTGATCAGCCCTAACCCTAGCTTCATGTCCACATCATTGATCAGCCCTAACCCTAAACCTAGCTACATGTCACATCATTGATCAGCCCTAACCCTAACCCTAGCTTCATGTCCACATCATTGATCAGTCCTAACCCTAAACCTAGCTTCATGTCCACATCATTGATCAACTCTAAACCTAGCTTCATGTCCACATCATTGATTAACCCTAAACCTAGCTTCATGTCCACATCATTGATTAACCCTAAACCTATCTTCATGTCCACATCATTGATCAGCCCTAACCCTAAACCTAGCTTCATGTCCACATCATTGATCAACCCTAAACATATCTTCATGTCCACATCATTGATCAGCCCTAACCCTAAACCTAGTTTCATGTCCACATCATTGATCAGCCCTAACCCTAACCCTAAACCTAGCTACATGTCCACATCATTGATCAACCCTAACCCTAGCTTCATGTCCACATCATTGATCAGCCCTAACCCTAAACCTAGCTACATGTCCACATCATTGATCAGCCCTAACCCTAACCCTAGCTTCATGTCCACATCATTGATCAGCCCTAACCCTAAACCTAGCTACATGTCCACATCATTGATCAGCCCTAACCCTAAACCTAGCTTCATGTCCACATCATTGATCAGCCCTAACCCTAACCCTAAACCTAGCTTCATGTCCACATCATTGATCAGACCTAACCCTAAACCTAGCTACATGTCCACATCATTGATCAGCCCTAACCCTAAACCTAGCTACATGTCCAAATCATTGATCAGCCCTAACCCTAACCCTAAACCTAGCTTAATGTCCACATCATTGATCAGCCCTAACCCTAAACCTAGCTACATGTCCACATCATTGATCATCAGCCCTAACCCTAACCCTAAACCTAGCTTCATGTCCACATCATTGATCAGCCCTAACCCTAACCCTAAACCTAGCTTCATGTCCACATCATTGATCAGCCCTAACCCTAACCCTAACCCTAGCTTCATGTCCACATCATTGATCAGCCCTAGCCCTAACCCTAACCCTAAACCTAGCTTCATGTCCACATCATTGACCAGCCCTAACCCTAAACCTAGCTCCATGTCCACATCATTGATCAGCCCTAACCCTAAACCTAAACCTAACTTAATGTCCACATCATTGATCAGCCCTAACCCTAAACCTAAATTTTCTTTTGACCCTAGTTTTGTGTGGGACGTGGTGTGTATCTACTATGACAGTGACAACACAGTACAGAAGGATGAGGAGATCCAGGCGTTCGTTAAAGATGTCTGCAGCTTTGGGATGCAGGATCTTGATTGCTGTGGTGGGTACAAACACATAATAACCACCAAACACTACAATGGCATAGCCCGCTTTACAATATTTGAGTTATCTGCAATACAAATACACACTTCTTATTTCTCTGGGTTGTGTTGAAAGACGTAGCTGACCACGCAGTAACATTATCAACATTTAGCTACGCAGACACCCTTGTATACAGACATGTACTTCACTTTTGAGTTGGCCAATAGCCTCTCTGTCAGGGACTGGTTAGTGGCTCACTGATGGAACAAGTGTCAAAATAAACATCCTGTGTTGCGCCCAAAAACTTGTTAAACATCCTGTGTTGGGCCTTTTACTTAACTTGGCGTTAAGCAAGGGCTGACCACTGCACTCTATGGCTCCCGAGTGGCGCAGCGGTCTAAGGCACTGCATCTCAGTGCTTGAGGCATCACTACAGACCCTGGTTCGAATACAGGCTGTATCACAACCGGCTGTGATTGGGAGTCCCATAGGGCTGCGCACAATTGGCCCAGCGTTGTCTGGGTTTGTCTGTTGTTGTAAATAAGAATTAGTTCTTAACTGACTTGCCTAATTAAGTTTACATTAAAAATAAATAAATAAAATGACAAGGAGTCATTTAATGTCACTATTTATTTTTAATTTTTATATTTAACTCTGCATTGTTGGAAAAAGACCCGTATGTAAGCATTTCACTGTTGGTATTCACCTGTTGTTTATGAAGCATGTGACAAATAACATTAGATTGGATTATATGGAAACCTTTTCTGCAGAGTTTCCCAAATCCCTGAAGACACGTGAGGATCTCACAGAGTACCTGACTGTCATCATCTTCACTGCCTCTGCTCACCATGCTGCTGTCAACTTCGGACAGGTAACATTTGGGGCTAGATTCAATCAGATTGACATCTGCATAGCGTTGTTTTGGCGGTCTAACTGTAGGTTTGTAACTTATAACTCAGTAGGGATCATAAGGAAGTTGTTTGTAACTTCTAACTCAGCAGGAATCATAAGGAAGTTGTTTGTAACTTCTAACTCAGCAGGAATCATAAGGAAGTTGTTTGTAACTTCTAACTCAGCAGGAATCATAAGGAAGTTGTTTGTAACTTCTAACTCAGCAGGAATCATAAGGAAGTTGTTTGTAACTTCTAACGCAGTAGGAATCTTTAGGGAGTGGTTTGTAACTTCTAACTCAGTAGGAATCTTTAGGGAGTGGTTTGTAACTTCTAACTCAGTAGGAATCTTTAGGGAGTGGTTTGTAACTTCTAACTCAGTAGGAATCTTTAGGGAGTGGTTTGTAACTTCTAACTCAGTAGGAATCTTTAGGGAGTGGTTTGTAACTTCTAACGGAGTAAGGTTATTAAGGAAGTGATTCGTGACACACAAGAGTAGCCGCTCACCGATATGTCAGCTCATACCGCTGTTACCCCCAACACCGCCAAAACATTTGCTATACAGATGTCGGCCAACGCTGGATAAAGCTGGTCAATGCTCGATCTGATTGAATCCAAGCTTTGGTTAGATTTTGTAAGGTAGGCTTTAGACAGGTATGATTTGCTCAGGTAGGCTATTTAGTCAGGTAGGCTTTGGACAATTGGTCCACATTATTCAATGGGTGGGTCTAATCCTGAATGCTGATTGGTTAAAACCGCATTCCAGACGGTATCTATTCCACAAGTTACCACCGGCTACATCTATGACGTTACAACGATTATTTACTCTGTTCCATCTGACTGCACAATCCACTGTGTCATCATACGAGAGCACCACCTAGCTTCCCTTAGATGTTAATGTCTGCCTACTCTGTGTATTTCAGTATGACTGGTGCTCGTGGATCCCCAACGCACCCCCCACCATGCGGAAGCCCCCTCCCACACAGAAGGGGGTGGTAGATGTGAAGTTCATCATCGAGAGTCTCCCTGACCGCGGCCGGTCCTGCTGGCACCTAGGGGCTGTCTGGGCCCTTAGTCAGTTCCAGGAGAATGAAGTAAACACACCACACACAACACACGCACACAACACACACACACTCACACACATAAGACACGCATGCACACACACACACGTTTGTCTGCTTTTATTCTGAATGTTAAAGAATGCCCTCCAACCTCTCTCTCTCTCTCCCCCCCAGCTGTTCCTGGGGATGTACCCAGATGAGCACTTCATAGAAAAGCCTGTGAAGGAGGCCATGGAATCGTTCAGGAAGAGACTGGCAGAGGTCAGCAGTGCCATCAAGATCCGCAACGAAGGCAAGAAACTACCCTACTACTACTTCTCTCCTGACCGCATCCCTAACAGTGTGGCTGTCTGAGAGAGGGATGGAGGAGGGTGAGAGGAAGGATGGGAGCGAGAGCGAGGGAGTGATGGAGGGAGGTATTGTGAACAGTGATTTATGGTGTTGTTTCTTACACACAGGGCTGTATGTATATTGTGCTATGATAAGCACATACCCACTGATGCAATTCATATTTTTTGCCAGTGATTTTTAGAAACAGAAAGTGAATCATCATTGTTGTACAATTCAAATGTCAAATAAAAATTCTCAAAATGTGCTTTTGTATTTATCCTTATATTATTGTAAAACTGTTGGTGACAATGAAAGTATAAGAGACGCATATTCACAAGCTAAAATGAAAGACATTCCTGTATTCATAATAACAAACCGTTTAAAGGTTTTCATTTTTATTTGGTTGGTTTTTCAATCTACATACTTTATTCAAACATGGGAAATGAAACAAATCAAAACACATCAATATTTCTTTTTTTAAAACATAAGTCATTTTTTTCTTACCAAAATTCTATACAGTTACTATTGAAAGGTAAACTCACAGACAAACATGTGGAATGATATATGAAGGAGGGAAACCGTCTTATGCTCAAGTCCAGTCAGTAGTAAAGCACTGTAGTTTTATGCAAGTAACACTTTCTCAGCACAAGGGTTATCATTCTGATGATGGGGGACGGAACGGCTTTCCTCAATCAATGGCTGTTTAAGCTACATATGTTCAGCAGGAGAAATGCGTGTTCTCTTACATGTTAAATGACTTTGAATGAACAGACAGACCTCTGCCAGAGTAACGTTACACAGTATGGTTTAGGGGTTTCAGTATTCCAGGAACTTTCCCAAAATGGTCAGGTTTTCCAGAAATCTGTGAATATTCCAACCGGGACATCTGGAAAAGGGTGGAATTTGGGGAAAGTTGCCAGAATTGTGCAAATGCTGGGGAAAATGGAAGGGCGCCGTTACAAAGTTATTATAGAGCTTGGCAGTAAAAACTGTTCTCATCAAATAGATAAGCAAAGCCCTGTACATAAAAGTCTGAGGTGAAACATGAAAGATCAACATCAACAAGTCAACAGGTATGTTCTCTCAAAGAGAGAATTATAGGAGCCAGCTATACATCATTATAAAATCTATAATTTCAATGAATTTATCAATCATGTAAATGTTAATATTTGAAAATCTCAATAATTCTCTGACTAAAATAAACGGATGTATCATTTGTATCCATTGTATTGATGGGGTAAAAGCAGTGGTTGTAAATGCAGGTTGAATAACTAATAGAGGGTAGAACTATAGACGTACTGCTAGTAGTAGTTGAATAACTAATAGAGGGTAGAACTATAGACGTACTGCTAGTAGTAGTTGAATAACTAATAGAGGGTAGAACTATAGACGTACTGCTAGTATTAGTTGAATAACTAATAGAGGGTAGAACTATAGACGTACTGCTAGTATTAGTTGAATAACTAATAGAGGGTAGAACTATAGACGTACTGCTAGTATTAGTTGAATAACTAATAGAGGGTAGAACTATAGACGTACTGCTAGTATTAGTTGAATAACTAATAGAGGGTAGAACTATAGACGTACTGCTAGTATTAGTTGAATAACTAATAGAGGGTAGAACTATAGACGTACTGCTAGTAGTAGTTGAATAACTAATAGAGGGTAGAACTATAGACGTACTGCTAGTATTAGTTGAATAACTGATAGAGGGTAGAACTATAGACGTACTGCTAGTAGTAGTTGAATAACTAATAGAGGGTAGAACTATAGACGTACTGCTAGTAGTAGTTGAATAACTGATAGAGGGTAGAACTATAGACGTACTGCTAGTAGTAGTTGAATAACTGATAGAGGGTAGAACTATAGACGTACTGCTAGTAGTAGTTGAATAACTAATAGAGGGTAGAACTATAGACGTACTGCTAGTAGTAGTTGAATAACTGATAGAGGGTAGAACTATAGACGTACTGCTAGTAGTAGTTGAATAACTGATAGAGGGTAGAACTATAGACGTACTGCTAGTAGTAGTTGAATAACTAATAGAGGGTAGAACTATAGACGTACTGCTAGTAGTAGTTGAATAACTGATAGAGGGTAGAACTATAGACGTACTGCTAGTAGTAGTTGAATAAAATCACAATTTGAAGGGGTCTCTTTTGATGCAACAAATATTTTTCTTAAAAATAAATAAATACCACACAGAAAATGTAGAAATAATCATCATGTCTCCAGAGAGTCAACCTCTGGATGAGAGCGACAGTACTAGAGAATTGACCAGGTCAGCTAAGGTAATTGCACTTTTTCTGTCTTATCGTAAAGAGCATCTTGGGGACTGTGTGAGGGTGTCCTAAAATGTACACCGTACAGAGGACTGTGTGAGGGTGTCCTAAAATGTACACCGTACAGAGGACTGTGTGAGGGTGTCCTAAAATGTACACCGTACAGAGGACTGTGTGAGGGTGTCCTAAAATGTACAGCGTACAGAGGACTGTGTGAGTTCACAGCTGTATAATACAATAATAATATGTATGAATACATATTTGTGTGTGGTTCTGAGAAAGCATGAGGCCCTTTATAACCAAACATGATTCTCAAATACAAAAAAACATGTTTCATTGTCATACACCAGATAGGTGAAGTGAAATGTGTTGTTTTACAGGGTCAGCCATAGTAGTACAGCGCCCCTGGAGCTAATTAGGGTTAAGTGCCTTGCTCAAGGACACATACAGATTTTTCACCTTGTCGGTTCAGGTATTCTAACCAGCAACCTTTCAGTTGCTGGCCCAACGCTCTAGCCGCTATGCTACCTGTCACCCACAACTCTAATCCCAACTTCTATACAAATTAAGACACCAAATCCCAGAATACAATGGGGCTTTACATGACAGGAAATCAGATGTTGAAAGAACAATGCTGATTTTGGTTTTGTTTGTCGTCATTGTACAAGTGTCATGGTTGGACCTCTGTTGTTGTCGTGTGTATGTTTACACTAGTATCAAATACACTGTTGATTAAAATGTGTGTTTGCTGGAATGGTTGTAAAAGGTCAGAGAGGACCCTGGCATTGCTGTTCTCCCACAGATACAAAAGCACTTACAACAGACTGTAAGCCCAGAACACAGTGTTGCCTTGAGGAAACCACAACACCCTTGTTCAGACTGCCCTTCCCTACTCCAAACACTAGATGGTGACCCAGTCAGCTCCTCACCGCCAAACTGCTCTGCTGACAGTTCCAATTGTACACATTCATGTTCTGTCACTGCTCAGCATTTAGATTTTAGTATTGTAATTAAGTCAAGAAATCATGTTCTTGCAATTCTGCGCAGATTGAATTTGACACTATATTAGACTCTTACCAAGTTACATTTGCCTGATATCATTGATGACAACATAAGGTTTTGGCTCTGTGAAACAAGTGTCTCTGTTGTCAACATATGGCAACTTTACTGGAGAGAAGCATCAGACATTACTTTTGGAAAAATGAAATCGAAAAATGTATAAATGTGTCTAATCAAAGCCTCATTATGCCAGATGTGAGAAAGAACGATACATCAAGTTAAATCGAATAATGATTAGTCAAACAACAGGTGAGTTAGGGACTGATCATTGTAACTTAGAAAGGGAAGGTTGTCTGACTGTGCAATAGAGACTTTAGCTCGACTGAAAAACTTTATGTTGTGTTGCAGGTCTCTGTATCAGGTGTTTGTCTCTCTCTCACACCGGAGTCTCAATAACTGACTGTACTGCAGGAGTGGCTTCCACCATAATTTGCAAATAAATTCATTACAAATCCTACAATGTGATTTTCTGGAGAAAAAAAATCTAATTTTGTCTGTCACAGTTGAGGTGTACCTATGATGAAAATTACAGCCCTCTCTAATATTTTTAAGTGGGAGAACTTGCACAATTGGTGGCTGACTAAATACTTTTTTGCCCCACTGTATGTGTACAACTAGGCTACAGTATAACCTACTCACACTCATCACCATAGAAAAAATAGGATCAGCATTAATAATAATTTATTACATTTCTATAGCTCTTTTCATAGAATCATAGAGCGAAAAACAAACAAGCAATATACCATGGCTGGTAAACAAGTAGAGTTCAGGTCAACCAATAGAGGCCTGGTCAACCAATAGAGGCCAGGTCAACCAGTAGAGCCCAGGTCAACCAGAAGAGTTCAGGTCAACCAATAGAGGCCTGGTCAACCAATAGAGGCCTGGTCAACCAATAGAGGCCAGGTAAACCAGTCAAGGCCATGTCAACCAGTAGATTCCATGTCAACCAGTAGAGACCAGGTCAACCAGTAGAGGCCAGGTCAACCAGTAGAGGCCAGGTCAACCAGTAGAGGCCATGTCAACCAATAGAGGCCATGTCAACCAATAGAGACCATGTTTATGAAAGCTGTATCCTCTGAAGATAGAGAGGGTCAGTTCATGGCTTGAGGTGAGGGAGCTGGTCAGGGGATGGTAGATGATGGTGATTGGTTGTCTCATAATAATAGGCCCTATACTCCATGCCTTCTGCCTCTGGACCTCTCATTGGAGGAAATAAACAGCCAATGATCAAATTAATATAATCTTATGTAAATGAAGATTTTAATAATTCCATCTGCATTATCCATCTACATTATCATTATCAGTGTGATCAGAGAAGTCAATTGGCCCACTATAAACTGCCTTGGGAAGAGAGGAGAGGAGGATGACAGGATGAGATAACAGTCTAAATATAGCAAGCTGTAGCTTCCTCAAGGCATCATAAAACCCATGATTACACCAACATAATTAACAACAGATTATTATTAAAAACTGTACATGGAATACCAGAAGTACTGTATAATTCACACAATAGAAAAAACATGACTGATTGGTTGGTTTTCCAAAGGTCATGTTAAGATGATGACTGACATGGGAGATTATCTAGCAATTTCCTGTGACTGAATGGTTGGTAGAAAATGGTTTTAAAAACGTTACATTCTTCTCAGAGCCTTTAAAGAGTTCCAATGGTAGAAGGAGGTAATGTCAGGTGGATGGCTGGATCTGATGTTATCCCAACGTTGTGTTTTGGTTGTATCAACGCTGTATCAATATTGTAGCAACCCAACCCAAACTAGATGTAAAAACCCCAGAGCTTGAATAACCAGTAGGCCATATATAGCAATGACTTTCAGTGTTTGTTTTTCTAGATGAAAAGGGAAACGATCATTTTGGCAAAATTCAATTTCCCCCCATCATTCATTGCTTTTCTCAATTCCTTTTTTGTCATCCAAGGGAGGGCAGGTGTGTATGTGTCTGTGTGTTGGACAGAAATATCAAATGTAAAACAAAAGATTTTTCCATAAATCTTCCTGTTTTTGTTTCTGTATAATTTCCCACATTTATACTGCAAACAAAAATGTGTCCTTAGGACTTCCCGGGAACATCACGACATGGTCGTCAAGACATTGCGTCATGGTCCTGTGGAGGTTTTGTTTAGTTTGTTTAGTTGTTTAGTTCCCGGTTGCCAGAACCTGTTCATAAAGTTCCCTAGTGGACATTAAAAAAAACGTACTATAACGTTACACTGCGACCAAACCGGGACCTGCACTGATGTCCCCTTATGGATAACGTCTTGCTGAAACCCTAAAAATAACCTAATGGGAACATCGCTTAATGTCCTAGAGATGTCCTCTGTTTGCTGGGATATACTATAAAGAACTTGACTCATATTAAAAGAGAAAAGGGTTGAGATGGATGTTGGTGGGAACTAAAAAGTGCTTCAATGCATGGTCAGATCCGATACAATCCAGTACGATCCGGTCTGATCTGGTCCAGACCAGTACAGACCCAAACCCAGAGGGGCGGGCATGTAGACCTTAGCGGGCTCTCTGCTGTCAGCGGTATGGTGGCAGTAGTTGGAATGTTCAATGTTCCAAAATGTTCCAAAGTGTTCTAGAATGTTCCAGAGATCCGGCGGCGCTTTAGCCCACGACTCACAGGAAGTACAACCAATAAACCAAACATACAAGCTAACAAACAAACAACGAAACAGAAACACTGAAACCTCTGAAGCAGAGTAAGTTCATCTGACTCTCTGTGTGTGTGTGGTGTGCATATATATATATATATATATATATATATATATATATATATATATATATATATATATATATATATATATATATATATATATATAGAGAGAGAGAGAGAGAGAGAGAGAGAGAGAGAGAGAGAGAGAGAGAGAGAGAGACAGAGAGAGAGAGAGAGAGAGAGAGAGAGAGAGAGAGAGAGAGAGAGAGAGAGAGAGAGGTGTCTATGGGCTCATCGGGCCCAGTGGAGAAAGTCCTGGGAAAAAGAAGGAGGGTTGGTGGTCCGTAGTCCTGTCTTAGACGGTGTGGAGACGGTGGGGTCAGGGTGGGATGGTCACACCTCAGGAGAACATCCACACTATAGTCTTTTGTATATCTGCGTGAATGTGTGTATCACTCTGTGCGCTGATCAGTGGAGGCTGCTGAGGGGAGGACGGCTCATAATAATGGCTGGAACGGAGTAAATGGAATGGCATCAAACCAATGATTCCACTCCAGCCATTACCACGAGCCTATCCTCCCCAATTAAGGTGCCACCATCCTCCTGTGGCGTTCATGTGTGTGTTTATATACGTTGGTCAGACATGATGTGTCCCTTTTCATGTGTATACGTAGGTCAGAGATGGTGTGTCCCTGTGTGTCAGTATTCATACCTCTTGGCTTATTCCACATTTTGTTACAGCCTGAATTCATAATGCATTAAATATGTGTTTTCTCACCCATCTACACACAATACCCCATAATGACAAAGCAAAAACATGAAATACAGAAATCTCTCATTTACATAACTATTCACACCCCTGAGTCAATACTTTGTAGAAGCACCTTTGGCAGTGATTACAGCTGTGAGTCTTCTATGTAAGTCTCTAAGAGCTTTCCACACCTGGAATGTGCAACATTTGCCCATTTCTATTTAAAAAATGTATCAAGCTCTGTCAAATTTGTTGTTGATCATTGCTAGACAACCATTTTCAGGTCTTGCCATATATTTTAAAGTGGATATAAGTCAGAACTGTAACTCAGCCACTCAGGAACATTCACTGTCATCTTGGTAAGCAACTCCAGTGTAGGTTTGGCCTTGTGTTTTAGGTTATTGTCCTGCTGAAAGGTGAATTAATCTCCCAGTGTCTGGTGGAAAGCAGACTATCCCAGGTTTTTCTCTAGGATTTTGCCTGTGCTTATCTCCATTCCATTGTTTTTTATCCTGTAAAACTCCCCATCCTTAATGATAACAAGAATACCCATAACATGATGCAACCACCACTATGCTTGAAAATATGAAGAGTGGTACTCAGTAATGTGTTGTATTGGATTTGCCCCAAACATAACATTTTGTATTCAGGACAAAAAGTGAATTGCTTTGCCACATTTTCTGCAATATTACTTTAGTTAGTACCTTTCTGCAAACAGCATGTTATGGAATATTTTTTATACTGTACAGGCTTCTTTCTTTTTGCTCTGTCAATCAGGTAAGTATTGTGGAGTAACTACAATGTTGTTGATCCATCCTCAGTTTTCTCCAGTCATAGCCATTAAACTCTGTAACTTTTTTAAAGTCACCATTGGCCTCATGGTGAAATCTCTGAGCGGTTTCCTTCCTCTCAGGCAACTGAGTTAAAAAGGACGCCTTTAACTTTGTAGTGACTGGGTGTATTGATACACCATAAAACGTGTAATTCATAACTTCACCATGCTCAAAGGGATATTCAATGTCTGCTTTGATTTTTTAAAAATGACCAATTGGTGAACTTCTTTATGAGGCAAAATGGTTGAATCTGTGTTTGAAATGCACTGCTAGACAGAGACCTTACAGATAATTGCATGTGTTGGGTACAGAGATGAGATAGTAAATAAATTAAAGGAATTTTAATTATTATTAATCTACACACAATACCCCATAAAGTGAAAACAGGTTTTTAGAAATGTTAGCAAATGTATTAAAAATAAAAAACATCTTATTTACATAAGTATTCTGACCCTTTGCTATGAGACTCGAAATTGAGCTCAGGTGCATCCTGTTTCCATTGGTCATCCTTGAGCTGTCTATACAACTTGAATGAAGTCCACTTGTGGTAAATTCAATTGATTGGACATTATTTGGAAAGTCAAATAACCGGTTTATAAAAGGACACAGAGTTGATAGTGCATGTCATAGCAAAAACCAAGCCATGAGTTCGAAGGTATTGTCCGTAGAGTTCCGAGACAAGATTGTGTCGAGGCACAGATCTGGGGAAGGGTACCAAAACATGTCTGCAGCATTGAAGGTCTCCAAGAACACAGTAGCCTCCATCATTCTTAAATGGAAGAAGTTTGGATCCACCAAGACTCTTCCTAGAGCTGGCCGCCCAGCTAAACTAAGCAATCGGGGGAGAAGAGCCTTGGTCAGTGAGGTGAACAAGAACCCGATGGTCACTCTGACAGAACTCCAGAGTTCCTCTCTGTAGAGACCCGTCAGGGATGAGGGAAAGATGAACGGAACAAAGTACAGAGATATCCTTGATGAAAACCTGCTCCAGAGCACTCAGGACCTCAGACTGGGGCGAAGGTTCACCTTCCAACAGGACAACGACCCTAAGCACACAGCCAAGACAACACAGGAGTGGCTTCAGGACAAGTCTCTGAATATCATTGAGTGGCCCAGCCAGAGCCCGGACTTCAACCCGATCAAACATCTCTGGAGAGACCTGGAAATAGCTGTGCAGCGACGCTTCCCATCCAACCTGATAGAGCTTGAAGGATCTACAGAGAGGAAGGGTATAAACTCCCCAAATACAGGTGTGTCAAGCTTGTAGCATCATACCCAACAAGACTCAAGGCTGTAATCGCTGCAAAAGGTACATCAACAAAGTACTGATTAAAGGGTCTGAATACTTATGTAAATGTGATATTTCTGTTTTTTTTTATATACAATTGCAAAAATTTCGAAAAACCAGATTTTGCTTTGTCATTATCTGGTATTGTGTGTAGATTGATGAGGGGGAAATCAATTTAATCAATTTTAGAACAAGGATGTCACGTAACAAAATGTGGAAAAAGTAAATTTATCTAAATACTTTCTGAATGCCTTGTATGTTGGTCAGACATGGTTTGTCCCTGTATGTGTGTATATGTGGGTCAGACATGGTGTGTCCCTGTATGTGTGTATATGTGGGTCAGACATGGTGTGTCCCTGTATGTGTGTATATGTTGGTCAGACATGGTTTGTCCCTGTATGTGTGTATATGTGGGTCAGACATGGTGTGTCCCTGTATGTGTGTATATGTGGGTCAGACATGGTGTGTCCCTGTATGTGTGTATATGTGGGTCAGACATGGTGTGTCCCTGTATGTGTGTATATGTGGGTCAGACATGGTGTGTCCCTGTATGTGTGTATATGTGGGTCAGACATGGTGTGTCCCTGTATGTGTGTATATGTGGGTCAGACATGGAGCACTTCCATACTGTAGTCTTCTGTCTCTGTGTACTGGGAGGAGTTTGTGTCTGACTGGGTGGGGGCCAGAGCCTCCTTGTGCTCCACATTGGGCTCCATGAGGGGAGGCTTCTCCAACATCTGCTTTTTACACGTCTCCGGGCGATTCTGGACGTAGATCACCCGGTTGTAGGCCTTGAGTCTTCGCCACAGCTGGATGTAGACTTTACACTGGATGTACATGAAGACCAGGCCGCCAGTGAAGCCGATGGCTACCACCACCAGTTTGGTCCAGAATGGCCACTCCAGGATACCTGTTGTTAGGGTTAAAAAAGAAAGAAAGAAAGAAAGAAAGAAAGAAAGAAAGAAAGAAAGAAAGAAAGAAAGAAAGAAAGAGAGATGTAAAATACATTGCAAACAGTCACAGCCATAGATACCGTTGAAGTCGGAAGTTTACAAACACTTAGGTTGGAATCATTAACACTCCACAAATGTATTGTTAACAAACTATAGTTTTGGCAAGCTGGTTAGGACATCTACTTTGTGCATGACACAAGTAAAAATTCCAACAATTGTTTACAGACAGATTATTTCACTTATAATTGACTGTACCACAATTCCAGTGGGTCAGAAGTTTACATACACTAAATTGACTGTGCCTTTAAACAGCTTGGAAAATTCCAGAAAATATGTCATGGCTTTAGAAGCTTCTGATAATTGACATAATTTGAGTCAATTGAAGGTGTACCTGAGGATGTATTTCAAGGCCTACCTTCAAACTCAGTGCCTCTTTGCTTGACATCATGGGAAAAAATAATTCCGTTTTTTTTCAAATTTTAAAATTGTAGACCACCACAAGTCTGGTTCATCCTGGTTCATCCTTGGGAGCAATTACTAAATGCCTGAAGGTACCACGTTCATCTGTACAAACAATAGTACGCAAGTATAAACACCATGGGACCACGCAGCTGTCATACCGCTCAGGAAGGAGACGCGTTCTGATGAAACATAAATAGAACTGTTTGGCCATAATGACCATCATAACGATGGTCATTATGGCCAAACAGTTCTATTTATGTTTGGAGGAAAAAGGGGGAGGCCTGCAAGCCGAAGAGCACCATCCCAAACGTGAAGCACGGGGGTGGCAGCAACATGTTGTGGGGGTGCTTTGCAGCAGGAGGGACTGGTGCACTTCACAAAATAGATAGCATCAACGGGGGAGGAAAAATATGTGGATATATTGAAGCAACATCTCAAGACATCAGTCAGGAAGTTAAAGCTTGGTTGCAAATGGGCCTTCCAAATGGACAATGACCCCAAGCATACTTCCAAAGTTGTGGCAAAATGGCTTAGGACAACAAAGTCAAGGTATTGGAGTGGCCATCACAAAGCCCTAACCTCAATCCCATAGAACATTTTTGGGCAGAACTGAAAAAGCGTGTGCGAGCAAGGAGGCCTACAAACCTGACTCAGTTACACCAGCTCTGTCAGAAGGAATGGGCCAAAATTCACCCAACTTATTGTGGGATGCTTGTGGAAGGCTACCCAAAACGTTTGACCCAAGTTAAACAATTTAAAGGCAATGCTACCAAATACTAATTGAGTGTATGTAAACTTCTGACCTACTAGGAATGTGATTAAAGTAATAAAAGCTTAAATAAATCATTCTCTCTACTATTATTTTGACATTTCACATTCTTACAATAAAGTGGTGATCCTAACTGACCTAAGACAGGGAATGTTTACTAGGATTAAATGTCAGGAATTGTGAAAAACTGAGTTTAAATGTATTTTGCTAAGGTGTATGTAAACTTCCGACTTCAACTGTATGTGCTTATCTAGGATGACGATGCTATAATAATCATTCTGTCAGGTTAAGAGATGGTGAATGGTGAAAGATGAAAGAAATGGGAGTAGATAGTTCTTACTTCCTACATGACCCTATCTCAATGAGTCTTTCCACAATCCCTTGTCCTATGTCCTTACCTCCTTCCCAAACAGATTGGAGAAGAAGGTCCAACGTTTGTCCACTCTGGCCTTCTCCAATGCGTTTTAAAAACATTTGACGTTTTAGTAATTTAGCAGAAACTCTTATCGAGAGCGACTTAGAAGTTAGTGCATTCATCTCAAGGTATAGACAACCACATATCACAGTCATAGTAAGTCAAACTTTCCTCGCTATCAGCAAAGTCAGCTATTAAGAAAAGTGCAAGAAAGGCAAGGGTGGGTTTTCTTTTTGTCCTTGTGGGGAGGAGGGGGATTATTTGAGATGAAGGCGAGGAGAAAGGTTGAGAGGAATCAAGGAAACATGAAATGAGAATGACACTTGACTTTTTTACGGCCTCGTAACCAATTATGCTTTGTACATAATGTTTCCACTGTCGTTTCCCATGAGTGAAAAGGGCGTCTGGACATCAGAACAGCAATCACTAACCTCAACTTGGATGAAGATTTCAACTTCAATGAGTCGGCGGCACAGGACATACTGCTCATTTCGGACCAGGCCTTAATCCCAGACACTTGCTAGAGAAAGAGACGGCTATATGTGGCTCGTTTTAGGAAAGTAGGCATATGTCGCACATCACTACTTCACAGGAGAGCCATTTCAAGGTAAACTTATTAATTTTTTAACTAAATGTGTTTTTGGCAGAAATGCCTTCCGGAACATGTGAACTTCCATGTGCCTTAATAACAAACTTGTTAGGAGCCTAGTTTATTTATTTTTTATATATATTTATTTTATTTAAGTATTTAATTTTTACCCCTTTTTCTCCCCAATTTTGTGGTATCAAATTGTTTTAGTTGCTACTATCTTGTCTCATCGCTACAACTCCCGTACGGTCTTGGGAGAGACGAAGGTTGAAAGTCATGCGTCCTCCGATACACAACCCAACCAAGCCGCACTACTTCTTAACACAGCGCGCATCCAACCCGGAAGCCAGCCGCACCAATGTGTCGGAGGAAACACCGTTCACCTGGCAACCTTGGTTAGCGCGCACTGTGCCTGGTCCACCACAGGAGTCGCTGGTGCGCGATGAGACAAGGACATCCCTACCGGCCAAGCCCTCCCTAACCCGGACGACGCTAGGCCAATTGTGCGTCGCCCCACGGACCTCCCGGTCACGGCCGGTTATGACAGAGCCTGGGTGCAAACCCAGAGTCTCTGATGGCACAGCTGGTGCTGCAGTACAGCGCCCTTAACCACTGCGCCACCCGGGAGGCTACAGGAGCCTAGTTGGTTTATTATGACTGGGGGGCATTATTGAGTAGCTTGGATGAATAAGTTGCCCAAAGTAAATGGCCTGCTCCTCAGTCTCAGTTGCTAATATATGCATATTATTATTAGTATTGGATAGAAAACACTCTAAAGTTTCTAAAACTGTTTGAATGATGTCTGTGAGTATAACAGAACTCATATGGCAGGCAAAATCCTGAGGAGAAATTAAAACAGGAAGTGAGAAATCTGAGCTTGGTATGTATTCATCACAGTTCCCATTGAAATCCCCTTGAGATATTAATGATGTTGCACTTCCTAGGGCTTCCACTAGATGTCAACCGTCTATAGAAATTTGAATGAGACTTCTACTGTGTTGTGGGACTGAATGAGAGCAGAATGCATCAGGTGACTGGCACTCAGCCATTTTCTGATCACGCGCATTCCTCATGGTATCCACTTGCGTTCCATTACTCATCAAGACACAAAGGAATACTCCGGTTGGAACTTTTTTGAAGCTATATGTTAAAAACATCCTAGTGATTGATTCTGTACTTAGTTTGAAATGTTTCTTCGACCTGTAATATAACTTTTTGAAGTTTTGTCCGACGTAACGCTGACCAGAATGAGCGTTTGGATATCTATACCAAACGCGCTAACAAAAGAAGGTATTTGTGTTTATTGTCGTTTGGTGGTGACCTAACATAATCGTTTGTGGTGCTTTTGCTGAAAAGCATATTTGAAATCGGACACTGTGGTGGGATTAACAACAAGATAACCGTTAAAATGGTATAAAATACATGTATGTTTGAGGAATTTTAATTATGAGATTTTTGATGTTTTGAATTTGGCGCCCTGCTGTTGTCATATCGATCCCCTTAACGGGATTTCAGCCCTAAGAAGTTTTAACTACAGAAAAAGTCAGCAACCTTCCCGCTAGTCATGATTGGCTGAGATAATGAGTGGGCTTGACATGCTGAGAGATGAGTTCGGATTGGTCTGCCATGTAGCATGCTTCTGTCTGTCTATAACATGAGCTGGTCAGTATGTGTAGGTAATCCTATCTAATGCAACTTTTTTGGAAGATATCATGTAGTAGAACTGCATAAGTGTTGCTCTCCACTTTCTGGAGGACTGAGTTATACATCTCCTTAGCATATAATAGCTAAGGAGATGGAGAAAATTCTGGAGTTTGATTGCAAATATGCAGATGAGTCAAAAAAGAAGAAACAGATGGCTGTTGTATAAAACACCTGTCTCCGGATTACATCTTCAAACTAAGGCCAACTATGACATCCATGACAGAGAGGGAGAAGCGTCCATCCATGTACAAGGGTAAGATAGTCTAGCTAGCTACATTTTCAGAAAGTATTTTTAATTTCAAGTTATAGCCTAATGTTAGCTTGCTAACATTGAACCTGTTTGGTTAGCTATCTGCAGATTCAGACTTTTTGTTTTCTTTTGTTCTACTGTATTATTGACTATGTTTTGTTTATTCCATGTGTAACTCTGTGTTGTTGTATGTGTCGAATTGCTACGCTTTATCTTGGCCAGGTCGCAGTTGCAAATGAGAACTTGTTCTCAACTAGCCTACCTGGTTAAATAAAGGTGAAATAAAAAATAAATAAAAACTAAATTCATGCAGGGTAGTAACGCTCTGAGTTGGGACTATGGTTCATTGTTTAGCTAGCTAGCTACATGTCTAAACAAGTAACTATTTCAATAGAATGTTCATGATGTCACTGCGACAACTGTCAATAGATGTAGCTGGTAAATTCGCTCTGGAAATCTACCAATTTCAGAGCACTCTCGTCTGAGTCAGGGATGCAAAGTAGTCACCGTTCGGCGGAATTCGCCATTTAGAATCCAAAATAGGTGATCCACGTGATTCGTGTAGATCCGATTAGAAAAGTTTGGGGGGGGTTGGATCACTACTGGCTGTAAGCGAATGAGTGATGCGCGTTTGGAGCAATACTGGCTGTATCCAAGGCTCAGCCAATCATTTACAAAACAACAGAATGCAGCACTACACGTGACTGAAGAAAGAAGAGACAACCAATTTACTACAGCATCAGTGCGCGTTCTGGAAAGTCAGCTTGCCAGTTACAGCAGCGTGTCCCCTGAACAATAACGAAGAGGTAACGTTAGGTGAGAAGCCTGACCACGGAGACGGGGATGAGAAGGTGATGAAGTGTACTTCATGAGCTGTAACCAAAAAACTACTACCACATTTGGAAAGTTTGACTTGAGGGAAAAAGTGTGGTGGAACAAGTATTAGCATTTTTAAGAATCTTGCTAGCTGGATCGAATTCTCTGTTAGATAGCCAGAGAAATGTTGAGCATAATTAGCCAACTTATCTGATCAAATAATTGAGTTTATGGTGTGAAAATTAGCTTGCTAATAGTCAGATAGCTAACGTTAGCTAGCTAACGTTACAACATCAGATGAGCTAACATTAGTAACCTAACCAATTCACCATAGTATTAACTGGTATAACGACTCAAGTTATAACGCGTTAGTTGCTTACGGACCCTGGCAATCTGTGTGAAATGTTAACGAACTAACCACTAGCTGTTAACTAATGTTTCCCTCTACAGTATATGGTTATTTTTTTAGACTGAGAGAATTAGGTGAAATGAGGCGTTGCTTGTTAAACTAGTGGATTCAGGGATCAAGTGTAGCTGGAGCTGGGCCTGGCTTAAGCTGGTGCCACTATAGAGCTGAAAGGAACACCACACACTTTCCCTCTTTCTCACTTTTGCTGGCACATTGCAGAACAGATGTCCACAGGCAATGTCTATATTGTCTATAATGGCCACCATGTGTGCACTATTGATGTCTATAGTGGCCACTATAATAGAGTAAAATAGAATGCCTGTTTGTTTCGTTCTATTTCTACTTTATGATTTTTCCCAAGTGCAATATTTATGTGTGCGGTCACAAGTGTTCTATTATAATGGCTGTCATGGCTAACTGAAATATTAGTGTATTGTTTTTTTCTCAAGACTTGAGTGTCATTTGCAGTAAAGTCTAGACAACAAATAACATTGGATTGCTTGCTTAACATTTTTTAGCTGTAAGTTGGGTTCACATTAACCACTTTATTTTACACACAGAGACTGATCATGTAGATCATATTCTTTGTTGTTTAATTAGTTAACCTGCATTTCCCCCTAGCATGGATTTTTTTGCATGATTCAGTGCAGCAAAAAACAGTGTCACCTTTTTGGGTTTGCATCCCTGCTGAGTGTACCAGAGCGCAGAATAAAGTTACGAACAGTCAACACCTGTTGAATATGGCCGGTGTCAGTAAACGTTGGCAAAAAAGACGAATTCAATTGTTGCCAGCCGCACAGTTACAGTCACCGACGCTCTGTATAACATAAAAACAGCCTAACCAGCTCTGTTAGGGCGAGTAAAATGGTCAGTGAGCTGTTCTCTCATTTGTGTGGAAGTAGCTAGCAAGCTAGCCAACATTAGCCAGTTGGTTTGGGTGTTGACTGCAGTATTTTGACGTCTGGATGAAAAGCGTGCACAAAGTAAACTGCCTGTTACTCAGGCCCAGAAGCTAGGATATGCATATAATTGGTCGATTTGGACAGAAAACACTCTAAAGTTTCTAAAACTGTTGAAATTATGTCTGTGAGTATAACAAACTAATATGGCAGACGAAACCCCGAGAACAACCCCCCCCCCCCCCCAAAAAACGTTGTTTGACTTGTTTGGAAAAGTTTATTAGTAACGTTTAGGATTCATTTTGTATGTATTTTAATGGAGGGAAACTGGGTGGATTATTGACTGAAGCATGCCAGTTAAACTGAGTTTTTATGGTTATAAAGAAGGACATTATCGAACAAAAGGACCATTTGTTATGTAACTGGGACCTTTTGGAGTGCCAACAGAAGAAGATCATCAAAAGTAAGGCTACCGTCCAACCTGCTCATAAGAAGTTTTAAGTCAGAACGCTCGGATCAACCTTACTTCTCGGCCAGAGTGTCCAGTGTGCACTCTGAATGCTCTGATAGCAAAATGCTCTGAATTTATGAACGGACAATCTGACAACGCTCTGAGTTTCCAAATGCCCAGAGCACACTCTGGCATTCCAGTCTAACTTTTACGAAAACACCCATTGTATAAACCATTGTATAAAGTCTTGAAATCTTTGGTTGTTAAATACATAACCTCACTAAAGCTTAAGAGGATGTGAACGATGCTTAATGGGTGTAGACAAATAAGATCTCTCCAGTAGGCACCAAAACATTGAAGGGACATTTTTCTGCAGGTCGTTCACATATAGAGGCCGACGTGCAGGTACCCTGATGAAACCATGGCAACGAGTAAATAATCCGCCTCTACCCTCTGTTTTATTGGCAATGTATAATCACTGGAGAACAAACTGGACGAGCTCCGTTCGAGAATATCCTATCAACAGGACCCGAAGAACTGTAATATCCAATGTATTTCGGAAACTTGGCAGAACAAGGACGTATAATAGACTAGCTGGTTTTTCTATGCATCGGACAGAACAAGGTTCTGCTTGCCTGAGTTAGAAAACCTAATGAAAACCGTTGATGAGAAATTACACTGAACAAAAATATAAACGCAACATGTAAGGTGTTGGTCCCATGTTTCATGAGCTGAAATAAAACATCCCAGAAATTTTCTACACGCAAAAAAGCGTATTTCTTTCAAATTTTGTGCACTAATTTGTTTACATCCCTGTTAATGAGGATTTCTCCTTTGCCAAGATAATCCATTTACCTGGCAGTTGTGGCATATCAAGAAGCTGATTAAACAACATGATCATTACACAGTATATGATCATGATCATTACACAGTATATCTGTATTCCCAGTCATGTGAAATGCATAAATTAGGGCCTAATGAATTGATTTCAATTGACTGATTTCCTTATATGAACTGTAACTTGGTAAAATTGTTGAAATTGTTGCATGTTGGGTTTATATTTTTGTTCAGTATACTTACCAAGAGAGTTTTATCTATATTTTTTGTAGCTGCCTATTTACCACCACAAACCAATGCTGACTCTAAGACCGCACTCAACTGTGCAACTAGAGGTATAAAAAACTCTAGATCATCTTTACTCCACACACAGAGACGCATACAAATCTCTCCCTCGCCCTCCATTTGGCAAGTCTGACCATAACTCTATCCTCGTGTTTACAAGCAAAAACTCAAACAGGAAGTACCAGTGGCGCGCTCAATGCGGAAGTGGTCCGATGAAGCGGATGCTAAGCTACAGGTTAGTTTTGCTGGCATTGAATATAGTCCGTTACAAATGGCTACCCAGCCATGAGCTGCCCAGTGATACAAGCCTACCAGATTAGCTAAATGCCTATCTATCTTAGTTTCAAGGCAAGCAACACTGAACCATGCGTGAGAGCACCAGCTGTTCCGGCTGATGTGAGTAAGACCTTTAAACAGGTTAACATTCACAAGGCCGCAGCGCTAGACGGATTACCAGGCCACACACGGCTCCAATACCATCATGAGCCTGATCACCGACAACGATGAGACAGACAATATGAAGGAGGTCAGAGACCTGGCAGTGTTGTGTCAGGACAACAACCTCTCCCTCAACGTCAGCAAGACAAAGGAGCTGTTTATGGACTACAGGAAATAAAGGTCGAGCACGCCCCCATTCACATTGACAGGGATATAGTGGAGCGGGTCGAGAGTTTCAAGTTCCTCGGTGTCCACATCACTAAGGATCCATCATGGTCCAAACACACAAACACGGTAATTAAGAGGGCACGACAACAGCTCTTCCCCCTCAAGAGGCTGAAAAGATTTGGCATGGGTCTTCAGATCCTCAAAAAGTTATACAGCTGCACCATTGAGAGCGTCTTGACTGGCTAGATCACCGTTTGGTATGGTAACAATTTGGCATCTGACACAAGGCGCTACAGAGGGTAGTGTGGACTGCCACCCAGTACCTCTATACCAGAAAAAGTCCCTAAAAATAATAGACTCCAGCCACCATAGACTGCACCAAGTCTGGAACCAACAGGACCCTGAACAGCTTCTATTCCCAAGCCATAAGACTGCTAAATAATTTATTAAATAGTTAACCAAATACTGTAGCTTCCCGGACAATCTGCATTGACCCGTTTTGCACTAACTTTTGTTGACGCATCACATAGCTGCTGCTACTGTTTACTATCTGTCACTTTATTCCTAGTTATATGTACATATCTACCTCAATTACCTTGTACCCCTTCACATCGACTCAGTACTGGTACCCCTGGCATATACTCAAAAAAGTTCTGGGACACTGTAAAGTCCATGGACAATAAGAGCACCTCCTCCCAGCTGCCCACTGCTCTGAGGCTAGGAAACATTGTCACCACCGATAAATCCGCTATAATTGAGAATTTCAATAAGCATTTCTCTACGGCTGGCCATGCTTTCCACATCGCTCCCCCTACCCCGGTCAACTGACCGGCACCCTCCACAGCAACCCGCTAAAGCCCCCACCCTTTCTCCTTTACCCAAATCCAGATAGCCGATGTTCTGAAAGAGCTGCAAAATCTGGACCCCTATAAATCAGCCGGGCTAGACAATCTGGACCCTCTCTTTCTAAAATTATCTGCCAAAATTGTTGCAACCCCTATTACTAGCCTGTTCAACCTCAATTTCGTATCGTCTGAGATTCCCAAAGATTGGAAAGCTGCCGCGGTCATCCCCCTCTTCAAAGGGGGTGACACTCTAGACCCAAACTGCTACAGACCTATATCTATCCTACCCTGTCTTTCTAAGGTCTTCGAAAGCCAAGTTAACTTCTTGCTCCTACTTGAGACGCAGATGTCTCAAGTAGACACCTGGAAATGCAAATGCGCTACGCTAAATGCTAAATGTACTCGTTAAAACTCAAACGTTCATCAAAATTCACATGCAGGGTATTGAATTAAAGCTACACTCGTTGTGAACCTAGCCAACAAGTCAGATTTTTAAAATGCTTTTCGGCGAAAGCATGAGAAGCTATTATCTGATAGCATGCAACACCCCAAAATGCCTGAATGCGATGTAAACAAAGATATAGCTTAGCCGGCGCTACACAAAACGCAGAAATAAAATATAAAACATTCATTACCTTTGACGAGCTTCTTTCTTGGCACTCCTATATGCCCCATAAACATCACTATTGGGTCTTTTTTTCGTTTAAATCGGTCCATATATACCCAAAATAGCTATCTATGGAAGCTGTGTCATTCAGAAAAAAACATCGTTTTTAAACGCTGCGTCATTTTTTAAAATTAAAAAAGTCGACGATAAACTTTCACAAAACACTTCGAAATACTTTTGTAATCCAACTTTAGGTATTAGTAAACGTTTATAATCTATCAAAATGATTACAGGGCGATGTATATTCAATAGCTCCTCGTTTTCAAATCAATGGCTGCCAATGTGCACATTCAAAACATCCTGGTGGAGACCGGAAGAAATTGAATCCAGTTAGTTGGATTTACCAAGAAAAAAGTCCCTGGAAAATGACGACAATGGCGACATCGTGTGGAATCTGTAGGAATTGCATGCAGGTCGATAATTAATTTTGTGCCCTTTTAACAACCCATGAAAGTGACGCATGGAAATAATTTTTAGCTTTCAGAGAGCAGTTTTTCTTGCGCTTTTCGATGAAACACACGATCTGTTATAGTCACAGCCGTGATTTAACCAGTTTTAGAAACTTCAGAGTGTTTTCTATCTACACATACTAATCATATGCATATACTATATTCCTGGCATGAGTAGCAGGACGCTGAAAAGTTGTGCGATTTTTAACAGAATGTTCGAAAAAGGAGGGGGTAGACTTAATTAACAAACAGATTACTGACCATTTCGAATCCCACCATACCTTCTCCGCATACAATCTGGTTTCAGAGCTGGTCATGGGTGCACCTCAGCCATGCTCAAGGTTCTAAACGACATCATAACCGCCATCGATAAGAGACATTACTGTGCAGCCGTATTCATTGACCTGGCCAAGGCTTTCGACTCTGTCAATCACAACATTCTTATTGGTAGCCTTGGTTTCTCAAATGATTGCCTCGCCTGGTTTACCAACTACTTCTCTGATAGAGTTCAGTGTGTCAAATCGGAGGGTCTGTTGTCTGGACCTCTGACAGTCTCTATGGGTGTGCCACAGGGTTAAATTCTCTGGCCCACTCTCTTTTCTGTATACATCAATGATGTTGCTCTTGCTGCTGGTGATTCTCTGATCCACCTCCACGCAGATGACACCATTCTGTATACTTCTGGCCCCTCCTTGGACACATTAACTAACCTCCAGACGAGCTTCAATGCCATACAACTCTCCTTCCGTGGCCTCCAACTGCTCTTAAACGCAAGTAAAACTAAATGCATGCTTTTCAATCGATCGCTGCCCGCACCTGCTCGCCCGTCCAGCATCACTACTCTGGACGGCTCTGACTTAGAATATGTGGACAACTACAAATACCTGGGTGTCTGGTTAGACTGTAAACTCTCCTTCCAGACTCACATTAAGCATCTCCAATCCAAAATTAAATCTAGAATCAGCTTCCTATATTGCAACAAAGCATCCTTCACTCATGCTGCCAAACATACCCTCGTAAAACTGACCATCCTACCGATCCTCGACTTCGGTGATGTCATCTATAAAATAGCCTCCAACACTCTACTCAACAAACTGGATGCAGTCTTTCACAGTGCCATCCGTTTTGTCACCAAAGACCCATACACTACCCACCATTGCGACCTCGTCGCCAAACCCACTGGCTACAGGTTATCAACAAGTCTCTGCTAGGTAAAGCCCCACCTTATCTCAGCTCACTGGTCACCATAGCAGCACCCACTCGTAGCATGCGCTCCAGCAGGTATATCTCACTGGTCACCCCCAAAGCCAATTCCTCCTTTGGTCGTCTTTCCTTCCAGTTCTCTGCTGCCCATAACTGAAACGAATTGCAAAAATCTCTGAAGCTGGAGACTCACATCTCCCTCACTAGCTTTAAGCACAATCTGTCAGAGCATTTTACAGATCACTGCACCTGTACTTAGCCTATCTGTAAACAGCCCATCTATCTACCTACCTCATCCCCATACTGGTATTTATTTATTTATTTTGCTCATTTGCACCCCAGTTTCTCTACCTGCACATTCATCTTCTGCCGATCTACCATTCCAGTGTTTAATTGCTATATTGTAATTACTTCGCCACCATGGCCTATTTATTTCCTTAACTTACCTCATTTGCACTCTAGCTAACGTTGAACCTGTTTGGTTAGCTATCTGCAGATTCAGACTTTTCTTTTGTTCTACTGTATTATTGACTGTATGTTTTGTTTATTCCATGTGTAACTCTGTGTTGTTGTATGTGTCGAATTGCTACGCTTTATCTTGGCCAGGTCGCAGTTGCAAATGAGAACTTGTTCTCAACTAGCCTACCTGGTTAAATAAAGGTGAAATAAATAAAATAAATAAATAGCCAAGTTATTACCTCATACTCCTTCACATCGACTCAGTACTGGTACCCCTGCCATATAGCCAAGTTATTACCTCGTACCCCTTCACATCGACTCAGTACTGGTATCCCTGGCATATAGCCAAGTTATTAACTCGTATGCCTTCACATCGACTCAGTACTGGTACCCCTGGCATATAGCCAAGTTATTACCTCGTACCCCTTCACATCGACTCAGTACTGGTACCCCTGGCATATAGCCACATTATTACCTCGTACCCCTTCACATCGACTCAGTACTGGTACCCCTGGCATATAGCCACATTATTACCTCGTACCCCTTCACATCGACTCAGTACTGGTACCCCTGCCATATAGCCAAGTTATTACCTCGTACCCCTTCACATCGACTCAGTACTGGTATCCCTGGCATATAGCCAAGTTATTAACTCGTATGCCTTCACATCGACTCAGTACTGGTACCCCTGGCATATAGCCAAGTTATTACCTCGTACCCCTTCACATCGACTCAGTACCGGTACCCCTGGCATATAGCCAAGTTATTACCTCGTACCCCTTTCACATCGACATATCAGTACCCCTTCACATCGACTGATACCCCTGGCATATAGCCAAGTTATTACCTCGTACCCCTTCACATCGACTCAGTACTGGTACCCCTGGCATATAGCCAAGTTATTACCTCGTACCCCTTCACATCGACTCAGTACTGGTACCCCTGGCATATAGCCAAGTTATTACCTCGTACCCCTTCACATCGACTCAGTACTGGTACCCCTGGCATATAGCCAAGTTATTACCTCGTACCCCTTCACATCGACTCAGTACTGGTACCCCTGGCATATAGCCAAGTTATTACCTCGTACCCCTTCACATCGACTCAGTACTGGTACCCCTGGCATATAGCCAAGTTATTACCTCGTACCCCTTCACATCGACTCAGTACTGGTACCCCTGGCATATAGCCAAGTTATTACCTCGTACCCCTTCACATCGACTCAGTACTGGTACCCCTGGCATATAGCCATATTATCGGTACTCATTGTGTATCTATTATTACTTGATTTACTTTTCTATTATTTCTCTATTTTCTCTTTCTCTGTATTGTTGGGAAAGGCTCGTGAGGAAGCATTCCACTGTTAGTTCACATGTTGTTTACGAAGCATGTGACAAATAATATGTGATTTGAAATGAGAGAAAGACCTACACACCAGAGCCCAGTCTCACAGGAAATGACATAAAACAGGGTTAAAGGTCAAAGGTGAAAAATTTACCTGGGATTCTTCCGGCTGCATGGGTGAAGAGGTTGTCATTACAAAGTATTACCAGTGACAGAGAGAGAGAGAGAGAGAACAGATGATTGAATGTACACTATACAGTATAACATGCCAGTATACTCCCTAGTCAAACTCGTGAAAACAGATGGTGGTTCTCTCTCTCCCATCCTTTCTCCTTTTTTAAATTGAACCTTTATTTAACTAGGCAAGTCAGTTAAGAACAAATTCTTATTTACAATGATGGCCTAGGAACAGTGGGTTAACTGCCTTTTTTACCTTGTCAGCTTGGGGATTTGATCTAGCAACCTTTCGCTTACTGGCCCAACACTCTAACCACTAGGCTACCTGCCGCTCCTTACCAGTACAATAACATCTTAACAGACCCAGAAAAAACGTCCTAATTGTCTTGCGCCATGCTGAGAGTACTAGCTGCCATATGACTTGATGTAAGAAGACAGTGAAAGAGATACACTGGCCTGTTATTACGGATGGGTACTAACTATTATAACGATCAGAGCAGAAACACAACATGTCAATCTGTGTGAACGGGCATGACCCGAGAGAGTGTGTGTGTGTATATGTGTCATTTTGTACGGTACTAGAATTGTGTATTGTGTTTTTGCCGTCACTGTATTAAGTGAAGGGTGTTGTGGTGCTTATTGGCGTGCACTGTCCATGCTGAGGGGTGTGTGGCTGTTCTAAGGTGTGTAGTGGTGTTTTTAGCATGCAGTGAAAGAATTGAAGAGTATGTGGTGTGCAGTGTCCATGCTGAAGGGTGTTATGGTGGTTTTGTGCTAACCTGCTCTGATCTCGTCTGCAGTGCGGTCGATGAGCACGTAGAGGGACCACACCACGCAGGTGATGGCGATGACATGGAACGTCACAGAACAAATGATCTTCCTCCTCTCACTAGACGTCATCTGAAGCTTCTCCCACTGAGAGAGGGAGAGAGAGAGAGAGAGAGAGAGAGAGAAACTAAAGAGGTCAAGTCAGACCCACACAAACACACACATGCACACACACTCAAAGACTCCATTGTGTTCTTTTGGACAGGGTTTGGGCGATTGACTATCAATGGACTTTTGCAGTCTGGCAAAAAATTCCCTCTTCAGAAGCTGCTTAAACTGAGTGCTAAATATTTGATGGCCATCATTCAGTCAGTGTAATGTGGATCATTCAGTTACACACTGATTCTGGTTAACAATTTATCAGCTGTCCAGTACCAATCAACCACATCGTTAGACCTCTCATAGATCCAACACCCAGGAGGGTTTCTTTATTGATCCATGAAACCAATGGTCAAATTCAAATACATATTGGTACATTACACATCTGAATATCTGATGCAATCTCTCAATAACCTTCATAGATGTCGACATGCTTTGAAATTCTTTAGAACAAGCATGAAAGGCCAATGGCCACAATGTATTTTTCAGCTTTCTGGTATTGATTTGATGAAATGAAGGAAAGGGAGCCCTGAGAGGGATGACTGAATGGGGAACAGGGAGAGGAGCACTCTGCCCATCCACTCTTCTTTGTCAGAAAGGGGGTATAAGATGTGTGTGTGTGTGTGTGTTTAACTATTCTTGTGGAGTCGAAGTCATTTGACCAACTGGGGACATGTTGTTGGTCCCCATGATCTCTAGGGGGTTTAGGGTTAAGGTTAGAAGTAGTGTTAGGGTTAGAATTACATTAAGGGCTATGAGCTAGGGTTAGTTTTAGGGTTAGGTTTAGGAGCTAGGGTTAGGTTTAGGGTTAGTTTTAGGGTTAGGTTTAGGAGCTAAAGTTAAGTTTAGGGTTAGGTTTTTGGATTAAGTTTAGGGTTAAGGTTAGGTTTAAGAGGGTTTCGGTTTATGCTGGTATTAAACCTTAGGTTGCACAGGCCTATTGCAACTTTCTGCCCGGTTTCTATATTGTACATCAGACCGGTCTGGAGAGGGCGGGAGAACATGAAAGGCATTAAGGTTAGGGTAAGAGTACGGGTTAGGGTTAGGGAAAATAGGATTTTGAATGAGACTGAATTGGTGTGTCCCCACAAGGTCAGCTGTACAAGACTGTGTGTGTGTGTGTGTCCCTCAACGGGGACTCAAGACTATTAACAGAATGGCCTATATTTAAGTGCTTTTGTTCAATTAATCGACAGTGAAATCATTTGTATTAAAATGTTGAATCTGGAAGCATGCCTGAAACAAGAGTGTATCATGTCAAAACCACTCCAAATTCTCCACTGAAATCTTCTTCAAAGCCTTAAACCCCATGTCTTGCTACTCTTATCAGTATTAGATCATTAAAACAGCTTTCTGTCATGGCAGTGTCTTCAAGTGGGGGTCACATCTGAATTTTCAGGTCACAGCCATCTCTGGGAGTGAAGAACTAGAATAGAATGAGTGTATTGCAAGCGCACGCACGCACGCGCGCACGCGCGCACACACGCACAGACACACACAGACAGACAGACACAGACACAGACACAGACACAGACACAGACACAGACACAGACACAGACACAGACACACAGACACACAGACACACAGACACACAGACACACAGACACACAGACACACACACACACACACACACAGACACACACACAGACACACACACACACACACACACACACACACACACACACACACACACACACACACACACACACACACACACACACACACACACACACACACACACACACACACGCCAGCCAAATAAGCCAGGATCCCCCGGACTGAACAAGCTCCATTTTGGTGGCCTCTGGAACATTCTAATGCCTTGATTCCATCTGAAATACACAGTGAAATGACTCAATACTTTATTGAGTTTCCCGCCCAGATTGGAACAATTTGTTGTGGTATTGTGTTTACATTTTAAATGACTGAAAATGTATGAATTCAGTGTATTGTTTGTTTTTTGAGATCCAGTACTGTCTAGTCATAGGCCTATATGATCAGGACATTTAACCTGTCTTCTCTTGAGATTAAACTATTTTACTGCAAGATATGAGTTGCCACAATTATGTTTGTTCTTCAAATTATGTATTTTATTAAAACAGAAAAAAATAAGTAAATTGCCCAAATTTCCACCCTCTTAAAAATGTAAGGTTACATTTTAAAATCAAACAAATTGTGTGCACTTTTTCAATTTTTTTTTTTTAAACCAGAACAGATGCTGAATGAAGTTCTGGGTCTGGGTCTGAATGCAGTTCTGGGTCTGAATTAAGTTCTGGGTCTGAATGAAGTTCTGGGTCTGGGTCTGAATGCAGTTCTGGGTCTGAATGCAGTTCTGGGTCTGAATTAAGTTCTGGGTCTGAATGAAGTTCTGGGTCTGGGTCTGAATGAAGTTCTGGGTCTGAATTAAGTTCTGGGTCTGGGTCTGAATGAAGTTCTGGGTCTGAATGAAGTACTGGGTCTGGGTCTGAATGAAGTTCTGGGTCTGAATTAAGTTCTGGGTCTGAATGAAGTTCTGGGTCTGAATGAAGTTCTGGGTCTGGGTCTGAATGAAGTTCTGGGTCTGAATTAAGTTCTGGGTCTGGGTCTGAATGAAGTTCTGGGTCTGAATGAAGTTCTGGGTCTGAATGAAGTTCTGGGTCTGGGTCTGAATGAAGTTCTGGGTCTGAATGAAGTTCTGGGTCTGAATGAAGTTCTGGGTCTAGGTCTGAATGAAGTTCTGGGTCTGAATGAAGTTCTGGGTCTGGGTCTGTGTAACGGTTGTCTTCAGTGGAAGGAGAGGAGGACCAAAGCGCAGCGTGGTAAGTGTTCATCTTTTTTATAAAACAACTGAACACTGAACAAAAACAACAAAACAACAAACGAACAGTCTTGTAAGGTGACGAAAAACACTAAACAGAAAATAATCACCCACAAAACACAGGTGGGAAAAGGCTACCTAAGTATGATTCTCAATCAGAGACAACGAACGACACCTGCCTCTGATTGAGAACCATACTAGGCCAAACACGTAGAAAATATAACATAGAAAAAAGAACATAGACAACCCACCCCAACTCACGCCCTGACCAAACTAAAACAAAGACATAACAAAGGAAGTAAGGTGAGAACGTGACAGTCTGAATGAAGTTCGGGGTCTATACGTGTTAAGAGACGAGATAGAACCGGTCAACTAGTGAAAGAATTTCAATAAGTGTTTGCAACTCTGTTTGTGAATTGCAGTATGTTGTTTATTCTAAAAAAAAACACTTGTTTGACAACTGACCCACATATTTCTTCTTAAAGAATCTTGTAAGAGTCTGCTGACTTGCACAGGCTTCAATCTTCCTTTTAAGAGAAATGTTCTCAGCTATCTGCAATACAGGTATGACTGAGGAATGAAACAGGTGTTAAATACGGGCTTTGCTACACAGAACAGTCAACTAGTCCATTGTCAACACTTTGACTAAATCAGTAGACATGGATCAATATCTTTGAAAATACCATGTAAGTATCATCAGCATTTAAACCAATTCAATCCATATTCTGTGATCATATTTTGGACCAGAGTGAGGCTCTATCTCCACTAGCCTACCTATTGTTTCTGCAGTGAGGAGGATTCACCGTCTTCATCGAATGTTTTCATTATTTATCTGAAGATAATCGGCAAAAAGCCTACCAGTATGCAAATGTATGTCTCTCTTACCGATGCGATTGGGTAGGCTACTGACCAGTCGATCACTTTAACATCACTGTCTGGCAAGTCCTGATGGACTGGCAAGTCCTGATGCAATACAGTATAACTACATTATGTGATTTATGAATGGCAAGGATACATGAGATGGACTTCATTCTGTCAGTTTGACACCATGTATAAACTAGTCAAGCTTGCTGTTCGTCAATCAAACCACAGTAAGCCTAGGTGCCAGCACTTCGTGGCTGCATACCAAACACGCAAAAGAAAATAAATCACTTTTCCAGAAAACAATAGGCTGAGTGGATTTCGACTCATCGTTACAACATTGTGGTAAGAAGCAGCATGCTTTCTCCTCCATGTATTTGACCACTGCGTACACAACAGACACACAGGTACCAGGAGGCGAGACAGACAGCAGACTGTCAAACCAGCAGTGTTTCCCTGTCATCACTGTGTTTCCCTGACAGGCTCCTGTCCAATGAATAGATCGCTAGAAGATGCATTTCATTCATTCTAGTGGGAGAGGGCTTGGCTAACGTTGTTTCTGACTTGCGAATGGTAAAAACTTGCTTAGATAATTTAAGTGAAGAAAGTATCCAGCTGAAAATGAGTGTGCAACCGGCTATATGCTGTAGCCAACAGCCGATGCTAGACAAAAACACTGCGCACACCCGCACACCCACACACACACACACACACACACACACACACACACACACACACACACGCACACACACACACACACAGTCCTTCTGTCTCACCTTGCGCAGGGGTTTCAGCTTGGTCTGCATGATGAACTGGTACTTGCAAAGTTCACAGCAGCGTGTGTCTGAGGACTTGATCCACTGCTGCAGGCACGCCTGGTGGACGAAACGCAGGCTGCCCGTACAGTGGCACGGTGTTATCAACGGGCTCTCATCATCTCCTTCACAGTGACAGATCCTACAGAGAGAGACACAGACACACAGGGTCAGTTACAGACACAGATAAGTACACCATAGCAGATACACAGCTATTGGGACGGCAGCTAGCCTAGTGGGTAGAACGTTGGGCCAGTAACCGAAAGGTTGCTGGATCGAATCCCCGAGCTGACAATGTAAAAATCTGTCATTCTGCCCCTGAACAAGGCACCCACTGTTCCCTGGTAGGTCATCATTATAAATAAGAACTTGTTCTTACATGACTTAAATAAAGCTTCAATAAAAAAGATATATACAGTGCCTTCAGAAAGTATTCATACACACCCCTTGACTTACTCCACAGTTTGTTGTTACAGCCTATAGAAAGTTACTGATAGAGTTATTACTTCCAGACAGTTATTACTTCCAGACAGTTACTGATAAAGTTATTACTTACAGACAGTTACTGATAGAGTTATTACCCCCAGACAGTTACTGATAGAGTTATTACCCCCAGACAGTTACTGATAGAGTTATTACCCCCAGACAGTTACTGATAGAGTTATTACCCCCAGACAGTTACTGATAGAGTTATTAACCCCAGACAGTTATTACTTCCAGACAGTTAATGATAGAGTTATTACCCCCAGACAGTTAATGATAAAGTTATTACTTACAGACAGTTACTGATAGAGTTATTACCCCCAGACAGTTATTACTTCCAGACAGTTACTGATAAAGTTATTACTTACAGACAGTTACTGATAGAGTTATTACCCCCAGACAGTTAATGATAAAGTTATTACTTCCAGACAGTTACTGATAGAGTTATTACCCCCAGACAGTTACTGATAGAGTTATTACTTCCAGACAGTTACTGATAGAGTTATTACCCCCAGACAGTTACTGATAGAGTTATTAACCCCAGACAGTTATTACTTCCAGACAGTTAATGATAGAGTTATTACCCCCAGACAGTTAATGATACAGTTATTACCCCCAGACAGTTACTACTTACAGACAGTTAATGATAAAGTTATTACTTACAGACAGTTAATGATAAATGTATTACCCCCAGACAGCTATTACTTCCAGACAGTTAATGATAAAGTTATTACTTCCAGACAGTTACTGATACATAGTTATTACCTCCAGACAGTAAATAATACAGAGTTATTACCTCCAGACAGTTATTACTTCCAGACAGTTACTGATACATAGTTATTACCTCCAGACAGTAAATAATACAGAGTTATTACCTCCAGACAGTTATTACTTCCAGACAGTTAATGATAAAGTTATTACTTCCAGACAGTTACTGATACATAGTTATTACCTCCAGACAGTAAATAATACAGAGTTATTACCCCCAGACAGCTATTACTTCCAGACAGTTAATGATAAAGTTATTACTTCCAGACAGTTACTGATACATAGTTATTACCTCCAGACAGTAAATAATACAGAGTTATTACCTCCAGACAGTAAATAATACAGAGTTATTACCTCCAGACAGTAAATAATACAGAGTTATTACCTCCAGACAGTAAATAATACAGAGTTATTACCTCCAGACAGTTATTACTTCCAGACAATAATACAATAGAAAAAGGCTATATGCATGTGTGTGCAAATGAGGTAGGATAAGGGAGATAAGGCAATAAATAGGCCATAGTGGCAAAGTAATTACAATATAGCAATTAAACACTGGAGTGATAGATGTGCAGAAGATGAATGTGCAAGTAGAGATACTGGGGTGCAAAGGAGCAAAAAAAACTAAATCAATATGGGGACGAGGTAGTTGGATGGGCTATTTACAGATGGGCTATGTACAGGTGCAGTAATCTGTAAGCTGCTCTGACAGCTGGTGCTTAAAGCTAGTGAGGGAGACATGAGTCTCCAGCTTCAGTAATTTCTGCACTCCAGACAGTTACTGATACAGAGTTATTACCTCCAGGCAGTTACTGATACAGAGTTATTACCTCCAGGCAGTTACTGATACAGAGTTATTACCTCCAGTCAGTTACTGATACAGTGTTATTACCTCCAGACACACACCTCCTCTCCCTATACACACACACCCTCTCCCTATACACACAAACACCCTCTCCCTATACACACACACCCTCTCCCTATACACACACACACCCTCTCCCTATACACACACACACCCTCTCCCTATACACACACACACCCTCTCCCTATACACACACACACACCCTCTCCCTATACATACACACACCCTCTCCCTATACACACACACACCCTCTCCCTATACACACACACACCCTCTCCCTATACACACACACACACCCTCTCCCTATACACACACACACACCCTCTCCCTATACACACACACACCCTCTCCCTATACACACCCTCTCCCTATACACACACACACCCTCTCCCTATACACACACACACCCTCTCCCTATACACACACACCCCCTCTACCTATACACACACACCCCCTCTACCTATACACACACACCCTCTCCCTATACACACACACCCTCTCCCTATACACACACCCTCTCCCTATACACACACACACACACACACACACACACACACACACACACACACACACACACACACACACACACACACACACACACACACACACACACACACACACACACACACACACACACACACACACACACACACACACACACACACACACACACACACACATCTAGGTTGAGTCGGGGAGGTAGGTGTGATTAAATGACAACATAAAGAAAGGAGGAGGGAAAACAGAACAGCATTATGACTTCTTCAAAAACAGACTAAGGAGGAGATAGGCGTGGATGGATGGAGGAAGGATAGATAGGAGGTAGTTCTATTGGTTATGGCTGGGGAGGAGAAGAGGAGAGAGTGGGTTGGAGGGAGAGAGGGAAGGTAGTTCTTAGTGATTATGGCTAGGGAGGAGAAGAGGAGAGATTGGGATGGAGTGAGAGAGGGAAGGTAGTTCTTAGTGATTATGGCTAGGGAGGAGAAGAGGAGAGAGTGGGTTGGAGGGAGAGAGGGAAGGTAGTTCTTAGTGATTATGGCTAGGGAGGAGAAGAGGAGCGATTGGGATGGAGGGAGAGAGAGGAGGTAGTTCTTAGTGGTTATGGCTGGGGAGGAGAAGAGGAGAGAGGCGTGGAGGGAGAGAGAGGAGGTAGTTCTTAGTGGTTATGGCTGGGGAGGAGAAGAGGAGAGAGGCGTGGAGGGAGAGAGAGGAGGTAGTTCTTAGTGGTTATGGCTGGGGAGGAGAAGAGGAGAGAGGCGTGGAGGGAGAGAGAGGAGGTAGTTCTTAGTGGTTATGGCTGGGGAGGAGAAGAGGAGAGTGGGATGGAGGGAGAGAGAGGAGGTAGTTCTTAGTGATTATGGCTGGGGAGGAGAAGAGGAGAGAGGCGTGGAGGGAGAGTGTGTGTGGTGTTTGTTTGCGGCCCTGCAAATCACTGAGAAACATGTACCATACCAGTCTGACTCCATAACAGTAGTCATAAAGCATGAGACATTTAGAATAGTATTCAGATAGTGTGTGAGATGATGTTTTACCAGACTGTTGAGTGGGGACAAAATTGAGGTAAATAGACTAGCATGCTGCTGGCTGGGAATATGATAGAAACAGGGATTCAATTTGCCTAGCTTTGTCAGCCAGAACACACCTTCTTGAGCAGAGATAGTGAGATGGTAAGTGCCATGGACACTAGCAGAGCATCTCAACATGAAACGCATTCAAATGCCAGCGGGAAACATGATGTAAACAGAATGATTATTCCTAATCCCTCTCTCGCTCTCTGTATGAATATTTCATCATCTATCTGTCTTTAAACTTGGCGCCCGCCAAACATACAAGTTTCCTGTTTTAATTCAGACTTGTCATGAACAAGCATTATAATATCTGTATAATTTGGAAGTATTGGAATTAGGACAAGACAGTATCTAAAGGAAATACTGTCGCAATAGTGAACTTGATCAAATGTATTTGGAGGTGTTTGCAGAATTGTTTTATTTTGCAGTGACATTTGTTGTATCTGTCCCCAGGGCACACACTGGTTGAATCAACTATGCTTTCACATCATTTCAATGAAATGATATTGAACTAACGTGGAATGGACGTTAAATTGATGTCTGTGCCCAGCAGGTGACCCTTTCTAACAGTCTATTGTTTTTGCAAATTGTTGTGGACCAGTCCGATGAGGATGGTCATTTGTTGTATGGCTACTTTGGGGACATTAAATAATCATGGCCAGAAAAGGTGAATAATTTATTCTGCAATGGTTATTAAGAACACCTGCTCTTTCCATGACAGACTGACCAGGTGAATCCAGGTGAAAACTATGATCCCTTATTGATGTCACTTGTTAAATCCACCTCAAATCAGTGTAGATGAAGGGGAGGAGACAGGTTAAAGATAGAATTTTAAGCCTTCAGACAATTGAGACATGGATTGTGTATGTGTGCCGTTCAGATGGTGAATGGGCAAGACAAAATAAGTGCCTTTGAACAGGGTATGGTAATAGGTGCCAGGCACACTGGTTTGTGTCAAGAACTGAAACGCCCCTATTTTTTTCACTCAACAGTTTCCTGTTTGTATCAAGAACGGCCAGCCAACTTGACACAACTGTGGAAAGCATTGGAGTCAACATGGGCCAGCATCCCTTTGGAACCCTTTCAACACCTTGCAGAGTCCATGCCCTGATGAATAGAGGTTGTTCAATTTAATATTAGGAAGGTGTTCCTAATGTTTTTTACACTCAGTATATATTTCACATTTGCACAAGTCTACTACTAGTCTACTATTACCTTCTTGCAATGCAAGACTTCAACCATTAGAAACTATTTGACGGCATGATCGTTTACGGTAGGATAAGCACATTCACATGTCAAATTAAGTTTTTATAAAAGCCAACTATTGCGTGAAAAATGTAGCATATGCATGTTTTAGAACACAACTTTCATAAATGAGGCCCCTGATGACAGTCACATCTAAAGCTCTCCTCTGTTCCTCCTCTGTTCCTCCCTCATACACCCTGATCACAGTCAACATCCAATAAGCAGTTGAATAACGTTCTCCTCTCCACTGTGTTTAATAATATAATACCATTGTTTCAATGGAAAAACCTTCTCAGTTTTCTCTGCTCTGAGTGGTACGTCCGTACAAGTCAGCATTGATCTATAACATCTCCTTTCCATTGGTAACACATTTGCGCTGGCTCGATTTCTAATCATTGCCTCTTGTTCAGATTCAAGCCGAACCGGGGAGAGTCACTCCAATAATGTGTCAGAAAGACTGTTGCATTAGGCTAGCAGCCAGGACAGAGTGGAGCAGAATGAACAGAGTGGGTGGCAAAGCATAATATAACAGCCATATCTAGGAAAACCAAAGGCTGGGCCTAATATAGTGTGTAAGAGGTCATACAAGAAGTTTTGTGGTGATTCATATGTTGATGATGTAAAGAAAATTTGCTGGTCTGTGGTGTGTAATGAGGAACAACCAGACGCTGCACTTGATGCATTTATGAAACTACTTATTCCAGTTACTAATAAGCACCCATTAATAAAAGGACTGTAAAAACTGTTAAATCCCCTTGGATTGATGGGGGATTGAAAAATTGTATGGTTGAGAGGGAAGAGACAAAAGGTATGGCAATTAAGTCTGGCAGCCCAACTGATTGGCAAACATACTGCAAATTATTAAGAAATCATGTGACTAAACTAAATGAAAAGAAACTACACTACGAAACAAAGATAAATTATATAAAGAAATATAGTAAAAAGCTTTGGGGCACCTTAAATGACATTTTGGGGAAAAAAGCCTACTCGGCTCCTTCATTCATTGAATCAGATGGCTCATTCATCACAAAGCCCACTGATATTGCAAACTACTTTAATGACTTTTTCATTGGCAAGATAAGCAAACTTAGGGATGACATGCCAGCAACAAACGCAGACACTACACATCCAAGTATATTGGACCAAATTATGAAAGACAAGAATTGTACTTTTGAAATCCAGAAAGTCAGTGTGGAAGAGGTGAAAAAAAATATTGTTGTCTATCAACAATGACAAGCCACCAGGGTCTGAAAATCTAGATGGAAAATGACTGAGGATAATAGCTGACGATATTGCCACTCCTATTTGCCGCATCTTTAATTTAAGCCTACTAGAGAGTGTGTGCCCTCAGGCCTGGAGGGAAGCGCTACCCAAGAATAGTAAAGCCCTCTTTACTGGTTCAAATAGCTGACCAATCAGCCTGTCACCAACCCTTAGTAAACTTCTAGAAAAAAATGTGTTTGACCAGATACAATGCTATTTTACAGTAAACAAATCGACAACAGAATTTCAGCATGCTTATAGGGAAGGACACTCAACAAGCACAGCACTTACACAAATGACTGATGATTGGCTGAGAGAAATTGATAAAATGATTGTGGGGGCTGTCTTGTTAGACTTCAGTGCAGCTTTTGACATTATTGATCATAGTCTGCTGCTGGAAAAACCTGTGTTATGGCTTAATACCCCCTGCTATAATGTGGATAAAGAGTTACTTGTCTAACGAAACACAGAAGGTGTTCTTTAATGGAAGCCTATCAAATATAATCCAGTTAGAATCAGGAAATCCCCAGGGTAGCTGTTTAGGCACCTTGCTTTTTCCAATTTTTACTAACAACATACTTTGAGTAAAGCCAGAGTTTCTATGTATGCAGATGACTCAACGCTATACACGTCAGCTACTACAGCGACTAAAATGACTGCAACCCTCAACAAAAAGCTGCAGTTAGTTTCAGAGTGGGTGGCAAGGAATAAGTTATAATATTATAGTTATATAATATATAGTTATAATAAATATTTCTAAAACTAAAAGCATTGTATTTGGAAAAACACTCACTAAACCCTAAACCTCAACTAAATCTTGTAATAAATAATGTGGAAATTGAGCAAGTTGAGATGACTGAACTGTTTGGAGAAACACTAGATTGTAAACTGTCATGGTCAAAACATATTGATGCAGTAGTAGCTAAGATGGGGAGAAGTCTGTCTATAATAAAGCGGCAGGTCCTTCCTGTTTTAATTCAGACTTGTCATGAACGAGCATTATAATATCTGTATAATTTGGAAGTATTGGAATTAGGACAAGACAGTATCTAAAGGAAATACTGTCGCAATAGTGAACTTGATCAAATGTATTTGGAGGTGTTTGCAGAATTGTTTTATTTTGCAGTGACATTTGTTGTATCTGTCCCCAGGGCAGGTCCTACAGGCCCTAGTTTTGTCGTACCTTGACTACTGTTCAGTCGTGTGGTCAAGTGCCACAAAAAAGGACAGGAAAATTGCAATTGGCTCAGAACAGGGCAGCACGGCTGGCCCTTGGAGAGCTAATATTAATAATATGCATGTCAATCTTTCCTGGCTAAAAGTGGAGGAGAGATTGACTTAATCAATACTTTTATTTATGAGAGGTATTGACATGTTGAATGCACCAAGCTGTCTGTCTAAACTACTGGCCCACAGCTCGGACACCCATGCATATCCCACAAGACATGCCACAAGAGGTCTCTTCACAGTCCCCAAGTCCAGAACAGACAATGGGAGGCACACAGTACTACATAGAGCCATGACTACATGGAAATCTATTCCACATCAAGTAACTGACACAAGCAGTAAAATTATATTTAAAAAACAGATTAAAAAACACCTTATGGGGACTGTGAAACAACACAAACATTGGCACAGACACACACACACACACACACACACACACACACACACACACACACACACACACACACACACACACACACACACACACACACACACACACACACACACACACACACACACACACACACACACACACACACACACACTATAGATACACATGGATTTAGTACTGTAGATATGTGGTAGTGGTGGAGAAGGGGCCTGAGGGCACACAGTGTGTTGTGAAATCTGTGAATGTATTGTACTATTTTAAAATTGTATAAACTGCCTTAATTTTGCGGGACCCCAGGAAGAGTAGCTGTTATGGGGATCCATAATAAATACAAATACAAACAGGAAGTGTCAGTAGTGATCTCAATCCATGAGTACATCCCAAATGGCACCCTATTACTCTTTATAGTGCACCACTTTAGGAATAGAGTGCAATCAAAGCTCCTTAAGGTTCTATACTTGTCTTGGTCTCTATAGGGAGTAACAAGTCAGGACACCATCCACCTGTGTCTGTGTGTTCGTCTGTCTCTGTCTCTCTCTACTTCCCTCTCTCTCTCTCTGTCTGTCTGTCAAGTCAGAACACCATCCGCACCCCTCTCTCTGTCTGCCTGTCTCTCTGTCTGCCTGTCTGTCTGTCTGTCTGTCTGTCTGCCTGTCCCTGTGGATTGCCAGACTTAATCATTTAAATCCTACTTAGCAAGTAGAAAAATAAAACACACCCACGCAAGCCTTGCACTCACACACCTACACTTGCCTACACAGTACATACTCCTGACACGAGTCAGGTCATGAGCTACCCGACCTTGGTCTGACACAAAGTGTGTGTGTGTATACATGTATGCGTGTATACGTCTGTGTGTCATACCTTATAAGGCTATTTGAAGCCAATAATCTGCCTGTTGATCCCTAGCCTGAACCCACTCCCAGAGAGCTCATGTTCCTCTCTCCCAGGACAACTACCTCATTTGAGCTGGGTCAGGGAGTGTGTGGCGTGCAGGAAACTACCACCACAAGGTTGAAAGGGGGTGGACCACAGGACTCTACCACCGCAAGGTTGGAAAGGGGTGGATCGCAGGACTCTACCACCGCAAGGTTGGAAAGGGGTGGATCGCAGGACTCTACCACCGCAAGGTTGGAAGGGGGTGGACCACAGGACTCTACCACCACAAGGTTGAAGGGGGGTGGACCACAGGACTCTACCACCACAAGGTTTAAGGGGGGTGGACCACAGGAATCTACCACCACAAGGTTGAAGGGGGGTGGACCACAGGAATCTACCACCACAAGGTTGAAAGGGGGTGGACCACAGGACTCTACTACCACAAGGTTGAAAGGGGGTGTACCACAGGACTCTACTTCCACGTCACAGGGGTGTTCAGGCTTTCCCAGAACAACTACCTAATTTGAGCGGGGGCAGGGAGTGTGTGGCGTGAAGGAATCTACCACCAGAAGGTGAAAAGGGGGTGGACCACAGGACTCTACCACCGCAAGGTTGAACGGGGGTGGACCAAAGGACTCTACTTCCATGTCACGTCACAGGGGTGTTCAGGCTCTACCACTTCACAGGATGGGCTGGACAGGACTCTACTACGTCACGTCCCAGGAGGGGTGAGCAGGATCCAGCAATGGCATTCTATGGAACTCTACCACAAAACAGCACAGGGTGACAATCCAGGAATCACCCACCTGCAGCAGTCTCCGGACAGCGAATAGGGAGAGAGTGGGCCTGGCGTGAGCGGCCCTGTTTTCTCTGAGTGGGTGGGTGACGAACACTGGTCCAGAAACGAAAACTGGTCCAGATCGCTGTCTTCGTCCATGTAGCAGAGGGGGGCTTCCCCGAGGAGAGCCGCTACCCCGCCTCCAGCATCTCTTCCTGGGATTCCAGCCCCTGTCCTTCCCTTGGGGACCTCGAACACCTCATCATCCCCCAAGAGGTCCTCTGCTCCCCCCAGGGGAGGCTCACTGCCCCCCATCAGGGCGCTGGAGGATTTGGCGATGTGGAGGCGGGAATCGTAGCTCCCCAGCTCAGAACACTGGAGACTGGCCGAAGTAGAGGAGCGAGAGAAAGGGAGGAAGAGGCGGAGGAGGTTGGAGCTGGGAGGGTGGAGCTGGGAGTTAGGAGGAGGAGGAGGGGGGACGCCGGTAGAGGGAGGTTGGAGGCAGTGTTGGGGGTTGAGGTATTTGTAGTTGTTGGTGAACGAGGGGACGAAGTGAGGGTGTGTGTGGGTGTGTGTGTGCGTGGGGAACAAAGGTAGGTTTGAGGCCTGGTGTGGGAGTGTGGCTGCTTTGCCGTTGAGTGCCTTGGACTTCCGGTCCGTGTTGGGTGGTTCGGGTTTAACCTCCAGCTCTCCTTCAGAACAGGTCCGGTCTATGAAGTGCAGTCCACTACAGAGACTATCCATGCGCTGGCCAACATCGTTCAGAGAGCGAGAAAACTTCAGTGTCCCATTGACTGTGGAGGGGCGGAGCAATGAAAACCATTCCGTTCCGAATGTGACCCCGCCCCGGGCTTTGGGGGGCTTGAAGGCTGGGGGTGCATCCAGGCAGAGCGTTGTCATGGAGATGTCTCCTCCTGACCCCTGAGAGGTTTTGCCATTTGAGTTCAATAGAACCACGGCGGTCTGCAAAGGCTTCTGGGAGCACTGATCTGGAGATGTGGCGGTAAGGCTGTGTGTGAGGGAGTGGAGGGATAGAGGGATGAAGGGATGGAAGTTGGAGGAGTGGAGGGATGAAGGGATGGAAGTTGGAGGAGTGGAGGGATGAAGGGATGGAAGTTGGAGGAGTGGAGGGATGGAAGTTGGAGGAGTGGAGGGATGGAAGTTGGAGGAGTGGAGGGATAAAGGGATGGAAGTTGGAGGAGTGGAGGGATGAAGGGATGGAAGTTGGAGGAGTGGAGGGATGAAGGCATGGACAGGTGGATGATAGCGGAAAACCGGTACAGGAGAGAGGAGAAGAGAGACAAGCAGGAGGGAGGAGAGAGACAAGCAGGAGGGAGGAGAGAGACAAGCAGGAGGGAGGAGAAGAGAGACAAGCAGGAGGGAGGAGAAGAGAGACAAGCAGGAGGGAGGAGAAGAGAGACAAGCAGGAGGGAGGAGAAGAGAGACAAGCAGGAGGGAGGAGAGAGACAAGCAGGAGGGAGGAGAGAGACAAGCAGGAGGGAGGAGAGAGACAAGCAGGAGGGAGGAGAGAGACAAGCAGGAGGGAGGAGAGAGACAAGCAGGAGGGAGGAGAGAGACAAGCAGGAGGGAGGAGAGAGACAAGCAGGAGGGAGGAGAGAGACAAGCAGGAGGGAGGAGAGAGACAAGCAGGAGGGAGGAGAGAGGGGTAGAAAAAAGAGAAATGAAACAAAAGGCCAGCGTGCATTCAAAGAAAGAAAACAGGATGGAGAATTAAAACAGGGAAACAAGGTGGTTGGTGTAAAGCAGACAATGTGACAATGGACAATAATGTGTTCTTCTTCTGTACAGTGTAGAACTCCTCACTTCCAACTCTAGCTCCTATCTATTCTGTTTGGCATCAGGCAACAGCATCTGTGACCCGTCTTTCATAATATCAACTATCCATGGGTCTGCCTTGCCCTCAGCAGCCCAATGCAATTGAAGGATGTAAACCAGCAAATGTCATGGTTGGAGGGTTAAAGGTCAGGGGGTTAGAGTTCAAAGGTTATTATTTAAAGGTGTGTGTACAGTACCTGCAGATGTCCTGGTTGGAGGGGGTGACCGACGTTCGTGAGAAGTTGCAGGGGGCGTTGACGGAGGTGGGGCTCCCCGCCTGAGGGAGAGAGTGAGAAATACAAAAATAACTCTGATTAGTCTCATTGGCATCACCAGATGCCTGCATATACAGTAAAGAGTAGTGTTGAGTGATTAACCGACTACGTTAGGTTAGAAACACACAAACCACACGAGAGAGAAATGAACACAACACAATGATGAGAGAAAGGATAAGAGAGTTTGTGAAAGTATGCCTAGCTAAATAGGATGACTGAAGACAGTATAGTATGGGGATCACAGAGATAACTTTGTCTGGCTGGCAGGCTGCTACTGCCTGAGCAAGCACAAGATGATAACTTTAAGGAATTCAAAATAATAAAGTCATCAAATAAAAATGAAGTAATATACACAACTAAAATATTTTATTATTTCATAGTAATTTAAAAATGTTCTATTGATGTCTACCCAATGTGGACCTGACAGAGACAATGTTTTGACAATTGAATGTTCACTATTTTTGGCTTGGAAAGCTCTAATCATTGTATTGTCATTATTTCATAATACATTTCTTGTTTAAATTTTTTTATTGGAACTGAAATCGAAAACCGTTATTATTTTTTAATAATCGAAACTAAACAAACTAGAAAAGCACTAATCACTGAGCAGTAGTAGAGAGAGAGCTGGCCTTCCTCAGATATACATTGAACAAAAATATAAATGCATGAGCTGAAAAGAAATATCCCCTGAAACACAAGAAGCTTATTTCTCTCAAATTTTGTGCACAATTTGTTTACATCCCTGTCTGTAATAAAGCCATTTTGTGGAGAAAAACTAATTCTGATTGGCTGGGCCTGGCTCCCCAGTGGGTGGGCCTATTCCCTCCCAGACCCACCCATGGCTGCACCCCTGCCCAGTCGTGTGAAATCCATGGATTAGGGCCTAATGAATTTATTTCAATAGACTCTTCCTTATGAACTGTAACTCAGTTCAGCATTACCACACACACAAGGGCCAGCCAGTGCGCTGTATCATGTCATCACTAATGGCACAGACCGAAAGTATAAACGTGGTGTAGGCTAAATGTCCATGCCAAGTTTCCGTTCCAACAGGTCATTGCTGTAGCCTACAGAAAATGTCATCTTGGTTGTCAACAAGTTAAAGATAAAATATTCACACATGGTTATAAATGACTACTGAAGGACAAACAGGACACACACGCGAGTATAAATGAGTCAACAGCTGAGTCAGCTACTTTTTGAAATTACTGCCTGATGCGCTACCATCTGTGAATGGACTGTCAATTGCTTTGCTTTCGTGTCCCGTTTTTTTCTTTTCTTTCGTGTGTCGGGTTTACAGCGCGCAGCGGAGGGAAGTGTACAGACACAGTACAGTCCTAGCTAGGCTACTAAAATGTTGCAGCCTAGCTTCGTTTTTTAAAGCTTGACAATGAATAACCTAAAAACAAACCTTGCAATAAATGACCATAAAAAAGGAGAAACATGTAGGCCCATAACAGCAACATTTGAGCAGTAGTCTAGGCTGGCTACTCAACTACAATACATTTGAGCAGTAGTCTAGGCTGGCTACTCAACTACAATACATTTGAGCAGTAGTCTAGGCTGGCTACTCAACTACAATACATTTGAGCAGTAGTCTAGGCTGGCTACTCAACTACAATACATTTGAGCAGTAGTCTAGGCTGGCTACTCAACTACAATACATTTGAGCAGTAGTCTAGGCTGGCTACTCAACTACAATACATTTGAGCAGTAGTCTAGGCTGGCTACTCAACTACAATACATTTGAGCAGTAGTCTAGGCTGGCTACTCAACTACAATACATTTGAGCAGTAGTCTAGGCTGGCTACTCAACTACAATACATTTGAGCAGTAGTCTAGGCTGGCTACTCAACTACAATACATTTGAGCAGTAGTCTAGGCTGGCTACTCAACTACAATACATTTGAGCAGTAGTCTAGGCTGGCTACTCAACTACAATACATTTGAGCAGTAGTCTAGGCTGGCTACTCAACTACAATACATTTGAGCAGTAGTCTAGGCTGGCTACTCAACTACAATACATTTGAGCAGTAGTCTAGGCTGGCTACTCAACTACAATACATTTGAGCAGTAGTCTAGGCTGGCTACTCAACTACAATACATTTGAGCAGTAGTCTAGGCTGGCTACTCAACTACAATACATTTGAGCAGTAGTCTAGGCTGGCTACTCAACTACAATACATTTGAGCAGTAGTCTAGGCTGGCTACTCAACTACAATACATTTGAGCAGTAGTCTAGGCTGGCTACTCAACTACAATACATTTGAGCAGTAGTCTAGGCTGGCTACTCAACTACAATACATTTGAGCAGTAGTCTAGGCTGGCTACTCAACTACAATACATTTGAGCAGTAGTCTAGGCTGGCTACTCAACTACAATACATTTGAGCAGTAGTCTAGGCTGGCTACTCAACTACAATACATTTGAGCAGTAGTCTAGGCTGGCTACTCAACTACAATACATTTGAGCAGTAGTCTAGGCTGGCTACTCAACTACAATACATTTGAGCAGTAGTCTAGGCTGGCTACTCAACTACAATACATTTGAGCAGTAGTCTAGGCTGGCTACTCAACTACAATACATTTGAGCAGTAGTCTAGGCTGGCTACTCAACTACAATACATTTGAGCAGTAGTCTAGGCTGGCTACTCAACTACAATACATTTGAGCAGTAGTCTAGGCTGGCTACTCAACTACAATACATTTTGAGCAGTAGTCTAGGCTGGCTACTCAACTACAATACATTTGAGCAGTAGTCTAGGCTGGCTACTCAACTACAATACATTTGAGCAGTAGTCTAGGCTGGCTACTCAACTACAATACATTTGAGCAGTAGTCTAGGCTGGCTACTCAACCACAATACATTTGAGCAGTAGTCTAGGCTGGCTACTCAACCTCAATACATTTGAGCAGTAGTCTAGGCTGGCTACTCAACTACAATACATTTGAGCAGTAGTCTAGGCTGGCTACTCAACTACAATACATTTGAGCAGTAGTCTAGGCTGGCTACTCAACTACAATACATTTGAGCAGTAGTCTAGGCTGGCTACTCAACTACAATACATTTGAGCAGTAGTCTAGGCTGGCTACTCAACTACAATACATTTGAGCAGTAGTCTAGGCTGGCTACTCAACTACAATACATTTGAGCAGTAGTCTAGGCTGGCTACTCAACTACAATACATTTGAGCAGTAGTCTAGGCTGGCTACTCAACTACAATACATTTGAGCAGTAGTCTAGGCTGGCTACTCAACTACAATACATTTGAGCAGTAGTCTAGGCTGGCTACTCAACTACAATACATTTGAGCAGTAGTCTAGGCTGGCTACTCAACTACAATACATTTGAGCAGTAGTCTAGGCTGGCTACAATACATTTTGAGCAGTAGTCTAGGCTGGCTACTCAACTACAATACATTTTGAGCAGTAGTCTAGGCTGGCTACTCAACTACAATACATTTGAGCAGTAGTCTAGGCTGGCTACTCAATTACAATACATTTGAGCAGTAGTCTAGGCTGGCTACTCAACTACAATACATTTGAGCAGTAGTCTAGGCTGGCTACTCAACTACAATACATTTGAGCAGTAGTCTAGGCTGGCTACTCAACTACAATACATTTGAGCAGTAGTCTAGGCTGGCTACTCAACTACAATACATTTGAGCAGTAGTCTAGGCTGGCTACTCAACTACAATACATTTGAGCAGTAGTCTAGGCTGGCTACTCAACTACAATACATTTTGAGCGCACCATACAACAATGCTGCATTCAACTGCACCAGTGTTCCATGCAGTGAAAAACAGTTGAAATGTTACAACAACATATGTTTGTTATTTGCAATTTTTAAATACTTTTAGATTAGGTTCTCAGAATATTATGCACATCTGCAAGCAATATAATTTATCTCTTCAGTAAAATGGCACCGGAGAAGAAGGCTGACGTTCTATGTGTACCCAAATTATTGTGTTTTTTGTTTGTTTATTTGCATTGTTTGTAACTTATTTTTTAAAACTTATTTTGTACATAATGTTGCCGCTACCGTCTCTTATGACCGAAAATGACTTCTGGACATCAGGACTGCGATTACTCACCACGGACTGGCAGAATCCTTTTTTTACCTTTAACAAGTCTGACAGCCCAACACAAATAATATACTGCTTTCTCAGGAACAGGCCCAGATCCCCGCTATTTGCTTGAAGAGGAGGCAGAGAAAAAGGAGCCAGAGGGCAGGCTGCCTTCTGAGGATTCATAGGCAATCGAATAAACCCCCACTTCCATCCACTCTGCTAGCAAACGTGCAATCTTTGGAGAATAAAATCAATGACCTACGCGTAAGACTAAACAACCAACAGGACATTCAATACTGTAACATCTTATGCATCACAGAGTCGTGGCTGAACGACGACACTATCAACATACAGCTGGCTGGTTATATGATGTACCGGCAGGATAGAACAGTGGCGTCTGGTAAGACAAGGGGCGGCGGACTATGTATTTTTGTAAATAACAGCTGGTGCACGATATCTAAGTCTCGAGCTATTGTTCACCTGAGGTAGAGTATCTCATGATAAGCTGTAGACCACACTATATTCAGAACCACATTCCTGTAAAGCTTAGAGAAGATCTAATGTTAAATACTGTTGAAGTAATATGGCTACAGGTTCATCTGCCTCACCTAAAGCCCATTCTTATGGGAAGCTGCTATAGACCACCAAGTGCTAACAGTCAGTATCTGGATAATATGTGTGAAATGCTTGATAATGTATGTGATATCAAAAGAGAAGTATATTTTCTGGGTGATTTAAATATTGATTGGCTATCATCAAGCTGCCCGCTCAGTTAAAAAACTTCAAACTGTAACCAGTGCCTGCAACCTGGATCAGGTTGTCCGTCAACCTAACAGGGTAGTTACAAACAGCACAGGAATTAAATCATCAACATGTATTGTTCATATCTTTACTAATGCTGCAGATACAGTGCCTTGCGAAAATATTCGGCCCCCTTGAACTTTGCGACCTTTTGCCACATTTCAGGCTTCAAACATAAAGATATAAAACTGTATTTTTTTGTGAAGAATCAACAACAAGTGGGACACAATCATGAAGTGGAACGACATTTATTGGATATTTCAAACTTTTTTAACAAATCAAAAACTGAAAAATTGGGCGTGCAAAATTATTCAGCCCCTTTACTTTCAGTGCAGCAAACTCTCTCCAGAAGTTCAGTGAGGATCTCTGAATGATCCAATGTTGACCTAAATGACTAATGATGATAAGTACAATCCACCTATGTGTAATCAAGTCTCCGTATAAATGCACCTGCACTGTGATAGTCTCAGTGGTCCGTTAAAAGCGCAGAGAGCATCATGAAGAACAAGGAACACACCAGGCAGGTCCGAGATACTGTTGTGAAGAAGTTTAAAGCCGGATTTGGATACAAAAAGATTTCCCAAGCTTTAAACATCCCAAGGAGCACTGTGCAAGCGATAATATTGAAATGGAAGGAGTATCAGACCACTGCAAATCTACCAAGACCTGGCCGTCCCTCTAAACTTTCAGCTCATACAAGGAGAAGACTGATCAGAGATGCAGCCAAGAGGCCCATGATCACTCTGGATGAACTGCAGAGATCTACAGCTGAGGTGGGAGACTCTGTCCATAGGACAACAATCAGTCGTATATTGCACAAATCTGGCCTTTATGGAAGAGTGGCAAGAAGAAAGCCATTTCTTAAAGATATCCATAAAAAGTGTCGTTTAAAGTTTGCCACAAGCCACCTGGGAGACACACCAAACATGTGGAAGAAGGTGCTCTGGTCAGATGAAACCAAAACTGAACTTTTTGGCAACAATGCAAAACGTTATGTTTGGCGTAAAAGCAACACAGCTCATCACCCTGAACACACCATCCCCACTGTCAAACATGGTGGTGGCAGCATCATGGTTTGGGCCTGCTTTTCTTCAGCAGGGACAGGGAAGATGGTTAAAATTGATGGGAAGATGGATGGAGCCAAATACAGGACCATTCTGGAAGAAAACCTGATGGAGTCTGCAAAAGACCTGAGACTGGGACGGAGATTTGTCTTCCAACAAGACAATGATCCAAAACATAAAGCAAAATCTACAATGGAATGGTTCAAAAATAAACATATCCAGGTGTTAGAATGGCCAAGTCAAAGTCCAGACCTGAATCCAATCGAGAATCTGTGGAAAGAACTGAAAACTGCTGTTCACAAATGCTCTCCATCCAACCTCACTGAGCTCGAGCTGTTTTGCAAGGAGGAATGAGAAAAAATGTCAGTCTCTCGATGTGCAAAACTGAGAGACATACCCCAAGCGACTTACAGCTGTAATCGCAGCAAAAGGTGGCGCTACAAAGTATTAACTTAAGGGGGCTGAATAATTTTGCACGCCCAATTTTTCAGTTTTTGATTTGTTAAAAAAGTTTGAAATATCCAATAAATGTCGTTCCACTTCATGATTGTGTCCCACTTGTTGTTGATTCGTCACAAAAAAAATACAGGTTTATATCTTTATGTTTGAAGCCTGAAATGTGGCAAAAGGTCGCAAAGTTCAAGGGGGCCGAATACTTTCGCAAGGCACTGTATTTGCTTTAAAGCAGTATCCAAATCCAAAGGATGTAGTGATCACAATAGAGTAGCCATATCTAGGATTACTAAAGTTCCAAAGGCTGGGCCAGCATTGATCTATAACATCTCCTTTCCATTGGTAACACATTTGCGCTGGCTCGATTTCTAATCATTGCCTCTTGTTCAGATTCAAGCCGAACCGGGGAGAGTCACTCCAATCATGTGTCAGAAAGACTGTTGCATTAGGCTAGCAGCCAGGACAGAGTGGAGCAGAATGAACAGAGTGGGTGGCAAAGCATAATATAACAGCCATATCTAGGAAAACCAAAGGCTGGGCCTAATATAGTGTATAAGAGGTCATACAATAAGCTTTGTAGTGGTTCATATGTTGATGATGTAAAGAATATTTTCTGGTCTGGGGTGTGTAATGAGGAACAACCAGACGCTGCACTTGACACATTTATGAAACTACTTATTCCATTAGTAACTGGAAAACACGCACCCATTAATGAAATTATTATAAAAACGGTTAAATCCCCTTGGATTGATGGGGGATTGAAAAATTGTATGGTTGAGAGGGAAGAGACAAAAGGTATGGCAATTAAGTCTGGCAGCCCAACTGATTGGCAAACATACTGCAAATTAAGAAATCATGTGACTAAACTAAATGAAAAGAAACTACACTACGAAACAAATATAAATTATATAAAGAAATATAGTAAAAAGCTTTGGGGCACCTCAAATGACATTTTTGGGGAAAAAAAGCCTACTCGGCTCCTTCATTCATTGAATCAGATGGCTCATTCATCACAAAGCCCACTGATATTGCAAACTACTTTAATGACTTTTTCATTGGCAAGATAAGCAAACTTAGGGAAGACATGCCAGCAACAAACGCAGACACTACACATCCAAGCATATCGGACCAAATTATGAAAGACAAGAATTGTCTTGAATTGAATTCTGTCAGTGTGGAAGAGGTGAAAAAAGTATTGTTGTCTATCAACAATGACAAGCCAGCAGGGTCTGACAATCTAGATGGAAAATTACTGAGGGAGGATAATAGCAGGCGATTTTGCCACTACTATTTGCCACATCTTCAATTTAAGTCTACTAGAGACCGTGTGCCCTCAGGCCTGGAGGGAAGCGCTACTCAAGAATAGTAAAGCCCTCTTTACTGGCTCAAATAACCGACCAATCAGCCTGTTACCAACCCTTCGTAAACTTCTGGAAAAAATTGTGTTTGACCAGATACAATGCTATTTTACAGTAAACAAATCAACAACCGAATTTCAGCATGCTTATAGGGAAGGACAATCAACAAGCACAGCACTTACACAAATGACTGATAATTGGCTGAGAGAAATTGATGATAAAATTATTGTGGGGGCTGTCTTGTTTGACTTCAATGCAGATTTTGACATTATTGATCATAGTTTGCTGCTGGAAAAACATATGTTATGGCTTTACACCGCCACCTATAATGTGGAAAAGGAGTTACTTGTCTAACAGAACTTAGAGGGTGTTCTTTAATGGAAGCCTATCAAATATAATCCAGTTAGAATCAGGAAATCCCCAGGGTAGCTGTTTAGGCCCCTTGCTTTTCCAATTTTTACTAACGACATGCCATTGACTGAGTTAAGCCGTAGTTTCTTTGCATGCATATGACTCAACACTATACACATCAGCTACTACAGCGAATGAAATGACTGCAACACTCAACAAAGAGTTGCAGTTAGTTTCAGAGTGGGTGGCAAGGAATAAGTAATCCCTAAATATTTCTAAAACTAAAAGCACTACTGGCACACAGCTGGACATCCATGCATACCCCACAAGACATGCCACAAGAGGTCTCTTCACAGTCCCCAAGTCCAGAACAGACTATGGGAGGCACACAGTACTACATAGAGCCATGACTACATGGAACTCTATTCCACATCAAGTAACTGACGCAAGCAGTAAAATTAGATTTCAAAAACAGATTAAAAGCACCTTATGGAACAGCGGGGACTGTGAAGCAACAAAAACATTGGCACAGACATGCATACTAGACATGCATACTACTTTTACCTTGTCAGCTCTGGGATTCAATCTTGCAACCTTACGGTTAACTAGTCCAAAGCTCTAACCACCTGATTACATTGCACTCCACGAGGAGACTGCCTGTTACGCGAATGCAGTAAGAAGCCAAGGTAAGTTGCTAGCTAGCATTAAACTTATCTTATAAAAAACAATTAATCAATCATAATCACTAGTTAAAACTACACATGGTTGATGATATTACTAGTTTATCTAGTGTGTCCTGCGTTGCATATAATCGATGCGGTGCGCATTCGCGAAAAAGGACTGTTGTTGCTCCAATGTGTACCTAACCATAAACATCAATGCCATTTTTAAAATCAATACACAGTAGTATATATTTTTAAACCTGCATATTTAGTTAAAATAAATCCAGGTTAGCAGGCAATATTAACCAGGTGAAATTGTGTCACTTCTCTTGCGTTCATTGCACGCAGAGTCAGGGTATATGCAACAGTTTGGGCCGCCTGGCTCATTGTGAACTAATTTGCCAGAATTGTACGTAATTATGACATGACATTGAAGGTTGTGCAATGTAACAGCAATATTTAGACTTAGGGATGCCATCCGTTAGATAAAATACGGAACGGTTCCGTATTTCACTGAAAGAATACACGTTTTGTTTTCGAAATGATAGTTTCCGGATTCGACCATATTAATGTGTGTTATTTCTGTGTGTTATTATGTTATAATTAAGTCTATGATTTGACAGAGCAGTCTGACTGAGTGATGGTAGGCACCAGCAGGCTCGTAAGCATTCATTCAAACAGCACTTTCGTGCGTTTTGCCAGCAGCTCTTCGCAACGCTTCAAGCATTGCGCTGTTTATGACTTCAAGCCTATCAACTCCCGAGATTAGGCTGGTGTAACCAATGTGAAATGGCTAGCTAGTTAGCGGGGTGCGCGATAATAGCGTTTCAAACATCACTCACTCTGAGACTTGGAGTAGTTGTTCCCTTTGCTCTGCATGGCCGCGGCTTTTGTGGAGCGATGGGTAACGCTGCTTCGAGGATGGTTGTTGTCGATGTGTTCCTGGTTCGAGCCCATGTAGCGGCGAGGAGAGGGATGGAAGCTATACTGTTACACTGGCAATACTAAAGTGCCTATAAGAACATCCAATAGTCAAAGGTATATGAAATACAAATGGTATAGAGAGAAATAGTCCTATAATTCCTATAACAACTACAACCTAAAACTTCTTACCTGGGAATATTGAAGACTTATGTTAAAAGGAACCACCAGCCTTCATATGTTCTCATGTTCTGAGCAAGGAACTTAAACGTTAGCTTCCTTACATGGCACATATTGCACTTTTACTTTCTTTCTTCTCCAACACTTTGTTTTTGCATTATTTAAACCAAATTGAACATGTTTCATTATTTATTTGAGGCTAAATTGATGTATTATATTAAGTTAAAAGAAGTGTTCATTCAGTATTGTTGTGATTGTCATTATTACAAATAGAAACATTTTCTTTGTTCCTCCAATATACGGTATCGGCGTTGAAAAATCATAATCAGTCGACCTCTAATACATAAACACACAAAATAACATACATACACATGGATTTAGTACTGTAGATATGTGGTAGTGGAGGAGTAGGGGCCTGAGGGCACACAGTGTGTGAAATCTGTGAATGTATTGTAATGTTTTAAAATTGTATAAACTGCCTTAATTTTGCTGGACCCCAGGAAGAGTAGCTGCTGCTTTGGTAGCAGTTAATAGGGATTGAGAATAAATACAAATACCTAGAGAGTTTTCATCTGTATTTTTCGTAGCTCTTTACATACCACCACAGACTGAGGCTGGCACTAAGACAGCATTGAATGAGCTGTATTCAGGCCATAAGCAAACAAGAAAAACGCTGACCCAGGGGTGTTGCTCCTAGTAGCCGGAGACTTTAATGCAGGGAAACTTAAATCCGTTTCAGCAAAGATCTCTGGACCACCTTTACCACACACACAGCATAGAAGTAGTTTAGCTCGTCTGGTAGGCTTGTGTCACTGGGCAGCTCTCGGCTATGCTTCCCTTTGTAGTCTGTAATTGTTTGCAAGCCCTTCTTTGCTCACTTTGAGGACAAGACAGTGCCACCGACACGGCCCGCTTCCAAAACCTCCTTCACTGCAGCCAACGTAAGTGAACCCTCTCAAGGCTGCCGGCCCGGCATCCCTATCCCAATGTGTGTAAAACATTTAAATGTGTTAACCCTCGCAAGGCTGTTGGCCCAGACGGCATCCCTAGCCGCATCCTCAGAGAATGCGCAAACCAGCTGTCTGGTGTGTTTACGGACATATTCGATCTATCCTTATCCCAGTCTGCTGTTCCCACATGCTTCAAGAGGGCCACCATTGTTCCTGTTCCTAAGAAAGCTAAGGCTAAAGCTGAGCTAAATTACTATCGCCCCGTAGCACTCACTGTCATCATGAAGTGCTTTGAGAGACTAGTCAAGGAGCATATCACCTCCAGCCTACCTGACACCCTAGACCCACTCCAATTTGCATACCTCCCCAATAGGTCCACAGGCAACGCAATCACACTGCACACTGCCCTAACCCATCTGGACAAGAGGAATACCTATGTAAGAATGCAGTTCATCGACTACAGCTCAGCATTCAACACCATCGTGCCCTAAAAGCTCATCAATAAGCTAAGGACCCTGGGACTAAACACCTCCCTCTGCAACTGGATCCTGGACTTCCTGACAGGCCTGCCCCCAGGTGGTGAGGGTAGGAAACAACATCTCCACCCCGCTGATCCTCAACACTGGAGCCCCACAAGGGTGCGTTCTCAGCCCTCTCCTGTACTCCCTGTTCACCCATGACTGCGTGGCCATGCACGCCGCCAACTCAATCATCAAGTTTGCAGACGACACTACAGTGGTAGGCTTGATTACCAACAACGACGAGACGGCCTACAGGGAGGAGGTGAGAGCCCTCGGAGTGGTGTCAGGAAAATAACCTCACACACAATGTCAACAAAACAAAGGAGATGATCGTGGACTTCAGGAAACAGCAGAGGGAGCAGCCCCCTATCCACATCGACGGGACAGTAGTGGAGAAGGTGGAAAGTTTTAAGTTCCTCGGTGTACACATCACGGACAAACTGAAATGGTCCACCCACACAGACAGCGTGGTGAAGAAGGCGCAACAGCGCCTCTTCAACCTCAGGAGGCTGAAGAAATTTGTCTTGTCACCAAAAACACTCACAAACTTTTACAGACGCACAATCGAGAGCATCCTGTCCGGCTGTATCACCACCTGGTACGGCAACTGCTCCGCTCACTACCGCAAGGTTCTCCAGAGGGTAGTGAGGTCTGCACAACGCATCACTGGGGGCAAACTACCTGCCCTCCAGGACACCTACACCACCCGATGTCACAGGAAGGCCAAAAAGATCATCAAGGACAACATCCACCCGAGCCACCGCCTGTTCACCCCATTTTTATCCAGAAGGTGAGGTCAGTACAGGTGCATCAAAGCGGGGACAGAAAGACTGAAAAACAGCTTCTATCTCAAGGCCATCAGACTGTTAAACAGCCATCACTAACATTGAGTGGCTGCTGCCAACATACTGACTCAAATCTCTAGCCACTAATAATTAAAAATTGGATGTAATAAATATATCACTAGCCACTTTAAACTATGCCACTTTATATAATGTTTACATACCCTACATTACTCATCTCATATGTATATACTGTACTCTATATCATCTACTGCATCTTGCCTATTCCGGCCATCGCTCATCCAGATATTTTTATGAACATAATCTTATTCATTCCTGTAGTTGTTGTGAAATTGTTAAGATTACTTGTTGGTTATTACTGCATGGTCGGAACTAGAAGCACAAGCATTTCACTACACTCGCATTAACATCTGCTAACCATGCGTATGTGACAAATACAATTTGATTTGATTTGTCCGAATCTGTAATACCAATATGTTTTAAGCAGACCACCATAGTGCCTGTGCCCAAGAACACTAAGGTAACCTGCCTAAATGACTACCGACCCGTAGCACTCACGTCTGTAGCCATGAAGTGCTTTGAAAGGCTGGTCATGGCTCACATCAACACCATTATCCCAGAAACCCTAGACCCACCTGAATTTGCATATCGCCCCAACAGATCCACAGATGGTGCAATCTCTATTGCACTCCACACTGCCCTTTCCCACCTGGACAAAAGGAAAACCTATGTTAGATTGCAATTCATTGACTACAGCTCAGCATTCAACACCATCGTGCCCTAAAAGCTCATCAATAAGCTAAGGACCCTGGGACTAAACACCTCCCTCTGCAACTGGATCCTGGACTTCCTGACGGGCTGCCCCCAGGTGGTGAGGGTAGGTAACAACACATCCGCCATGTTGATCCTCAACACAGGGGCCCATCAGGGGTGCGTGCTCAGTCCCCTCCTGTACTCCCTGTTCACTCATGATTGCACAGCCAGGCACGACCCCAACACCATCATTAAATTTGTCGATGACACAACAGTGGTAGGCCTGATCACCAACAACGATGAGACAGCCTATAGGGAGGAGGTCAGAGACCTGTCCGTGTGGTGCCAGGACAACCTCTCCCTCAACGTGATCAAGGCAAAGGAGATGATTGTGGACTACAGGAAAAAGAGGACCGAGCACACCCCTATTCTTATCGATGGGGCTGCAGTGGAGCAGGTTGAGAGCTTCAAGTTCCTTGGTGTCCACATCACCAACAAATTAACATGGTCCAAGCACACCAAGACAGTCGTGAAGAGGGCACGAAAAAACGTATTCCCCCTCAGGAGACTGAAAAGATTTGGCATGGGTCCTCAGATCCTCAAAAGGTTCTATAGCTGCACCATCAAAAGCATTCTGACTGGTTGCATCACTGCCTGGTATGGCAACTGCTCGGCCTCCGACCGCAAGGCACTATTCAGCAGGTGTGACTAATGAAATTTGATTTGATTTGTTTTAATATTTTAAAATGCTTTGTACATCAGTGGATATTATAAAACAATAAAACAATGGCCAGTTTGGGCCAATTGTTTGTACGTAAAAAAACCCAGAATAGGCTATGTCTGGCCCATGAATTCGTTGTGGGTTTTTTTCCAATATGGCCCATGTGCTGATTGAGTTTCACACCCCTGACTTAGGAGATAAAAGGAATTCAGAGGGAAGCTGTCAGAATGCCGATCAAACATACACAGTACAGCTGGCTGCTATCTCACGTTACATTGGGACTTGCTGGCAAAACATTTGGAAAAAACACTTGGAGAACCAATTTGAATACTAAACTACTTCTACAGACATATTTTCAGTTGGTTTGGTTTATTAATTGGCTGTTAATTTAAAGGTCGAACATGAGGAAAGTGTTAACTTTTTCCATAGACTCAATAGAGTACTTCAATCCTGCCCGCTAGCCTGGATTTTAAAGATCATGTTCATGGCCGTGAATAAGCTCTCTATACCTCATTAAGACACATATTAGCAGCACTGGTGTGGTAGTAACAAATGGGATCAGAAGTCCTTTCTCATACTCAGTGGTAGTAGAGGAGTGAGGTAATATCCAGTGTCCCAGTACACCTGCTGTAGAGAACAGAAGCTCTGCTATCAGAAGCCTACCGAGCCACAGGCACTGTGTTTTAGTCTCTACTATGTACCACCCACTAATTACCTATTGATTCAATCTGGAACTAAGGGGCAATTCATAGCTCAGGGGCTGACGAGATCAATAAAGAATTCAATGTCCATCCCTGCCTTTCACCCTCACTGTAGCTGTCTCCTTCTGTGTCTGTCTGCCTCGCTCTCCCTCTCCGTATCTGTATCCCTCTCTCTCGCTGTAGCTGTCTCTCCTTCTGTCTGTCTGCCTCCCTGTCTGCCTCGCTTTCCCTCTCCGTATCTGTATCCCTCTCTCTCGCTGTAGCTGTCTCTCCTGACTGTCTGCCTCACTCTCCCTCTTCGTATCTGTATCCCTCTCTCTCGCTGTAGCTGTCTCTTCTTCTGTGTCTGTCTGTCTGCCTCGCTCTCCCTATCTGTATCCCTCTCTCTCTTGCTGTAGCTGTCTCTCCTTCTGTGTCTGGCTGCCTCCTTGTCTGCCTCCCTCTCTGTATCTGTATCCCTCTCTCTCTTGCTGTAGCTGTCTCTCCTGTGTCTGTCTGCCTCGCTCTCTGTATCTCTCTCTGTCGGCTGATTTTCTTTCTATCTCTCGTTCTTTTTCACACACTATGTAAACACATACAGGAAGGAAAAGAGAAGCACATAGGAGTGTGAGAGGATCGAAACAGAGGAGCTGTCTTTATGATCAAACAGACAAGACTATATTTAACCGTGGAAGGAGAACATTTACATAGTCTTTTATTAAACACCAGCAAGAGATAGACGGGAATAATGAGGATAGCTGTTCATTTGTTAGCTGTAAAATTATCAGATATACAGTAAAAATGGGGCTTCTATAAATGCTTGACAATCCCTGAATGATTTACGGTACTAAACGTATGTATACATCGCTCCTCTCCCTCTCTCTCTAATTGATCCCCCTCTCCCATCATCTCACCCTTCTCTCCATCGCTTCTCTATACCCCTCTCGGTCTGGATGGAGAATAGTAGAGACTAAGAAGAATAAAGACAGAAGTATTTAATGTGAATGAACATGATGTCCACAGACAGAAATAGAAGGAAAATCCAGAGACAAGAAGATTTGTTTCTATTAAGGTAAATCCAATCATTGTCTGCCAATCTGTATGACTACGAGCACAGATCAGAATGGATCAGGTATTGATGGTCAGGGGCTATAAACTGTACTAACATTGTACAATGTACTTTTTATTGTTTCTATCCAGTATCATTAGAACTGTATGAAGCAGATGATAAAATAAACAGTAAAAACTAAATCTTTGTCACATAGACGAAGTTAGAAGCTTCTATCCAAAGTGACTTAAAGTACAATGAATGAATACATTTTTCAGAATGTGTATGTGATCCCTGCAGGAAACGAGCCCACAGTCGTGGCAAGTTCTAACAGAGTCTGTTAATGTGTGTCAGAATAAACACACCATTTACCATTCCTGGTAATACCTGAAACACATCTCTAACCAACTCTCTGCTCTCTGTTTGCACAGCAAACATATCCTTCTTCTTTAAATTTCAGGTATTTCTCCTCAATGAGATAAAGTAATCTCAATGGTATGAGTCTTACTGAGGCCTAAGACCAAAGCAAATAACCAAGAAGAGGCAGACTCAATCCAAACTAGTTACCATGACACTTACCACAATAACAACTTGAAGATGCCAGCGATTGCTACCGAGAGCAGATTTCAATCAAAATAATGAATCCTACTGCCAAAAGGAGCGAGGAACATCTACTAGCCAAGACGCAGATGGTCTACATGTGAGTTATATTGGTACGACTGTGGCAATTGTATAGCACTACAAAGCAAATAGTCTACGGTCACTTCCTCACGGTCTAAGCAAGGTGAAGGAATTGGAGAAAGAAACAGAATGTACAAGACAGGAGGCCTATTCAGCCACATAGGAACATGAAAGGTCAATAGAAAATAATTCATTCTAATTAAAACAATTGGTTTATGCAGTTGCATGGCAGCACAAAATAAATAGTATACTGTAGGGTGTCCAATCAAAAAAGTATATTTTGACAAAATGGGTAAAATAATAAATTATAAGTGTCTAGACAATCGTCTAAGAAAACCAAAAGTCAAAACCTCATGTCTCTATCATAATCATTTCAAAAGTTATTGGAGTTTTTACCCTTGTAGGGTGGTGAAGATTGGAGTTTTTACCCTTGTAGGATGGTGAAGATTGGAGTGTTTACCCTTGTAGGATGGTGAAGATTGGAGTTTTTACCCTTGTAGGATGGTGAAGATTGGAGTTTTTACCCTTGTAGGATGGTGAAGATTGGAGTTTTTACCCTTGTAGGATGGTGAAGATTGGAGTTTTTACCCTTGTAGGGTGGTGAAGATTGGAGTTTTTACCCTTGTAGGATGGTGAAGATTGGAGTTTTTACCCTTGTAGGATGGTGAAGATTGGAGTTTTTACCCTTGTAGGATGGTGAAGATTGGAGTTTTTACCCTTGTAGGATGGTGAAGATTGGAGTTTTTACCCTTGTAGGATGGTGAAGATTGGAGTTTTTACCCTTGTAGGATGGTGAAGATTGGAGTTTTTACCCTTGTAGGATGGTGAAGATTGGAGTTTTTACCCTTGTAGGATGGTGAAGATTGGAGTTTTTACCCTTGTAGGATGGTGAAGATTGGAGTTTTTACCCTTGTAGGATGGTGAAGATTGGAGTTTTTACCCTTGTAGGATGGTGAAGATTGGAGTTTTTACCCTTGTAGGATGGTGAAGATTGGAGTTTTTACCCTTGTAGGATGGTGAAGATTGGAGTTTTTACCCTTGTAGGATGGCCAGAATTAGGGTGACTAAATCAATGATGGCCAGAGGAAAAAAGTGATCATAAATCTTGAAAATTCCATCTCATCAGCTAGTCTGGATGCTGTGCAAGAACTGAGGCCACTGGCTACTTGACAGGCTCACTTTCCCATTGAACTCATCATATTTCTTCTTGAATCCGCAGGACATAAAACAATAACAGAGGTATATACAGTACATTGATTTTGAGACATGACATGTAGTATTTCATGTTTTAGTAGATTTCTCACAAAAACAAGCGTATCTGTGAAATGTCAACGGAGCACTGAGCATATACCAAGCTATTTACTTACAAAGCCTTTTACATTTCATTCAGCTGTGACCCCCAGAAACAACTTTGACGACGACCACCACAAAATGTTCAATTCTCAAAGGTCGTTACGAGGAATATGGGTTACGAAATCCCACTTTTTGAATATAACTTTTATAATATGTTAGAGAAAGACCCCACTGAATGATTCAGAACATGAATGATACTTGGTAAAATGTATTTTATAACATAAAGTGAAATTCCATCACCAACGCACGTTTTCACCCACTCTGACACCTCATATCAGGGATCATCAACTAGATTCAACCGCAGGGCGATTTTTTTCTTGAATGGTCAGGGGGCCGGAACATAATTACAAATAATTTGTATACTGCAAATTGACCACAATAAGCCCAAACAGATATAATTGCTTACATTTGTATACGATCACATATATCTATTATGAGTGGGAATACTTTGGAACAGATTTCCAAAATGAAAATCACTTGTTTTTACAAACTGCAAAGTGCAGTGTGCTCCAAACCAAATAGTGAGAGTGTGAACGAGCTGTCTGCATTGGAGAGAGAACAAGAGACCGGGTCTAAACAGTAGCAAATTTCCGCAAACTACTGCAAACTGTAACAAACCATAAGAAATTACCCAAAACTACAGCAGTGTCTCTCAAATTACAGCAGTGTCTCTCAAATTACATAAGTGTTTCCCAAACTGCAGGAGTGTCTCCCAAACTACAGGAGTGTCTCCCAAACTGCAGCAGTGTCTCCCAAACTGCAGCAGTGTCTCTCAAACTGCAGGAGTGTCTCCCAAACTACAGGAGTGTCTCCCAAACTACAGGAGTGTCTCCCAAACTGCAGGAGTGTCTCCCAAACTGCAGGAGTGTCTCCCAAACCGCAGGAGTGTCACCCAAAGTACAGGAGTGTCTCCCAAACTACAGGAGTGTCACCCAAAGTACAGGAGTGTCTCCCAAACTACAGGAGTGTCTCCCAAACTGCAGGAGTGTCTCCCAAACTACAGGAGTGTCTCCCAAACTGCAGGAGTGTCTCCCAAACTGCAGGAGTGTCTCCCAAACTACTGGAGTGTCTCCCAAACTACAGCAGTGTCTCCCAAACTACAGCAGTGTCTCCCAAACTGCATGATGTTAGTTAGCGTGACTGATGAAGGGCAGCTCAGAGAGCTGCAGGTCAGAGCTGTGTGTATGTGTGTGTGTTTTTGTCAGGGATGTAATACTTTAATACTGTACTCCCAAATCAGTATGGGAGGCCTCCCAGGGCCCAATAACACACAGCTGGAGCAGCTCAACTAGTACCATGTTTGATACATCTAGGTTCTCTTAACATAAGCTCATAGCTAGTTTGTAGGATGAAAGAGGTGCAAATGAATTAATATGTAGACTGGTCTTATGTGCTTTTGCCTGTGCATTGCTTGCTGTTTCGGGTTTTAGGCTGGGTATCTGTAAAGCATTTTGTGACAACTTCTAATGTAAAAAGGGCTTCATAAAATACATTTAATTTGACTCAGAATTTGTATGACATTGAGTTGGTGCAGCACATCCTCTCAGCTCTGACCACAGTAATAGGTTTATTTCAGTAGCAATATGGCAGCTGCTCTAGTGATGTTGGAACTAAATTTTTTTTTTTTTTTTTTTTTTACCTTTATTTAACCAGGCAAGTCAGTTAAGAACAAATTCTTATTTTCAATGACGGCCTGGGAACAGTGGGTTAACTGCCTGTTCAGGGGCAGAACGACAGATTTGTACCTCGCAACCTTCCGGTTACTAGTCCAACGCTCTAACCACTAGGCTACCCTGCCGCCCCAGGGTAAATGAATAACATGTGTACTAGGAACTCTTCTCTAACCAAGTCATCTATATTATTTGATTCCAGATTGTTTCTTGCTATCTTAGCAAAACTGTAATTTGACAGAGAAATATCAGCTAGCTAACATTAGACAGGCTAGCCAACCGCAGATAGCTATCCCCCAAGCTATGCTAACTAGCTTCTGACAGCTTGGCTTAACACAAGGCCAGCACCGGTTTTACGTTCAATTTGCGTCTTCTTCTCTACTTTAGCTCCCACATAAAACTGAATTAGCCCTTGTTTGATTAAACGGCAGACCCCCCCCACACACACACAAAGAAAAACACCCAAATGAAACCACACCTCGAAGACAACTCGTTTGCCTTCAGTCATGGCCAGTAGCATTTCTTAACGAGCATTGATGAAAAACAAGGCCAAATCGGGAAGTGCAGTTCTCTTAGAAAAATTCCTTACCAAAAAAAATGTTTTTTTTTCTACAAGATTAAAATCACAGTTATCACAAAACATAGTATTTTCTGTGTATGGCCTGGGGAAAGTTGTGTAATTTAAATAAAAACCAGAGAGGCTATCTTGGTGAATTTGCTAGGACTACAAGACAAGACATTGCAAGATAACGTTACAGATTACCAAGACATATGCGCACAGACAGTTCTTTCTGCCTGCCCCCTCCTCTCTCTCCCTCCCCCACGCTGGCTCGCCTACTCTTTCTCTCCGTAATGATGCGAGTGTGTGTCGTGTAGAATATTCTAGCCTATTCATTGATGATAGGCCCTACTTTACTGAAATAGCGAGACATTGTAGACCAAGAAATTGCACGATACAGCATCGCGAGAAACAGCTTTTGATTGCCGTTTGATAGGCCTAGTGCATGGTTCTGATTGTCCCTGGTGTCCGACCAGCCTATAATGTCTCCCCTCTCTCTCCGTCCCTCGCTAGCTCGTTATGAAGGATACAAGTGTTTGTGTTCTCGTAAGTACAGCAACTAATCAGTCTCCTCCATTCCAAAAATACTGAATCTTAGGAGTCGATTCCTAGTGGAATCGAATCTTGACACTCACAAATGGGACATCGGGAGCCGACGTGCAAGGAGTCAACTCTCCACTATTACGGCTTCGTCGTAACAGTTGGAAAAATGGCAGAGAAAGGCAAGTGACAGCAGAGAAGTCCTGTATAGCAATACTTTAAGATGTTAAATGAGAATGTGGTGAAATACAATACATTGTGAATTTACGTGGAATTTAGTGAATTTTTCTTATTGTTTTAATGGAAAACCACATTTAATTTTTTTTTTTTTTTTTACATCACTACTGCATACACAAAAACACGCACACAGCCACACACAAAGGTTGAATATTTTTCCAGTATTAAAAAAAAATAATAATCATCCCAAGAATAAATCACTTTTCTCCAGAGTAACCCAGTATTTCTCACCAAAACCAGAAGTGTCACCCAAAAGCATTATAAAGCATATAAATATGTCTGGATTTGATTACAGCTTTGATCAGAATGAAAATTCTCACCTGATGCAATCTGAGCCATACATTAAATACATTAAGTGCCCTACATTAATGACTTTCAATGAACCCAAGCCCAAAAAAGCTTAGCCTACCTCCTCTTTCTCTCTCTATTGTTGCTTCATTCCTCCTCGCTTTTAACAGTTCAATTAAATACGTTTTGTTGTCTTTATCTTCATCGTTCTAATGACATCCTTCAATAATATAGGACTAGGATTAGATTCAGAAGGCTTTCACTTCTCTTCACAAAGATTGATTGGTTATCGGTCTGAATAAATAACTGCTATAGCCTATCGCCATCGCATAACCCATCATTAATTAGATAAATATAAGGCTAATACTGCATTGAATATATTACCTGAAAGAGGTTAGCTAGGACACCTACTGTATATATAGGGCTATTTATCAATCTAGAACGGGATTATCTATTTTTGGATGTAATTTGAATGGAGTTGATGGAGAGAGTGACTGCGAGAGAGTGCTCGCACATGCATTGATTTATAGCAACGATATTCGAGTGATAGGCTGTTTTGAAACTCAGGCTGCAATTAGAAAAATAATCATCTTTACAATTAAAAACGAAAGCCAGATGGATATGGGTAAATTAGATGTGCATTCAGTTTTATATCACCGTAGTATAGGCTATGCTGCAGCAAATGTATGTCTACCTGTCACAAGAAAAACAGTTACCATGATGAGATGACAGATCTACATGCACTGTGAACTCCAGTTACCATGATGAGATGGGCTGTCTGTCCCCACCCTAAGTGTTGATTCTTCATGCAGAGGCCGGAGACAAGCCAGATATAGACATTGCATATAATTTAACAGTTCCATTTCACGTTCATGTAAATAATTTATAATAATTTACCGGTTTCTGGCAGTTATTTATCCAGGGAAAAAGGAGTGGTTTTGGGCAGTAAATCTCAGTAACCGAGTTCCCGCCATTCAACCCTAACACACACTGGCACAAAGGCACAGATGCAGAGACAGTGAATACTAAGAGCTGCCTGCCTGCTCATACACACCTGAGTGCTCTGTCAGGCAAGTCATTGTGTGACTAAACTTGTCTGTCTGGATATTACTTTAAGCAACAACAAAAGGGAAGACATTATCCAACAGTTTATTCTCTCTATTCATGTAGATGAATTGTGGATTGGATCTTTTATCATTACTCATCTTCACTGGGTCTGAAAGTGACTCGTATGGAGATAATTCACTTTATAAAGATATTATTAAAGGAAAATTCCACCCAAAACCTACAATACATGACCAAAAGTATGTGGACACCTGCTCGTCAAACATCTCTTTCCAAAATCACGGCCATTAATATGGAGTTGCTCCCCCTTTGCTGCTGTAACAGCCTCCACTCTTCTGGGAAGGCTTTCCACTAGATGTTGGAACATTGCTGCGGGGACTTGCTTCCATTCAGCCACAAGAGCATTAGTGAGTTTGGGCACTGATGTTGGGCGATTAGGCCTGGCTCGCAGTTGACGTTCCAATTCATCCCAAAGATGTCGATGGGGTTGAGGTCAGGGCTCTGAGCAGGCCAGTCAAGTTATTCTACACCGATCTCAACAAACTATTTCTGTATGGACCTCGCTTTGTGCACATGGGCATTGTCATGCTGAAACAGGAAAGTGCCTTCCCCAAACTGTTGCCACAAAGTTGGAAACACAGAATCATCTAGAATGTCATTTATGCTGTAGCGTTAAGATTTCCCTTCACTGAAACTAAGGGGCCTAGCCCAAACCATAAATTACAGCCCCAGACCATTATTCCTTCTCCACCAAACTTTACAGAGGGCACTATGCATTCGGGCAGGTAGCGTTGTCCTGGCATCTGCCAAACCCAGATTTGTCCGTCGAACTGCCAGATGGTGAAGCGTAATTCATCATTCCAGAGAACGCATTTCCACTGCTCCAGAGTCAAATGGCGGCGAGCTTTACACCACTCCAGCCAACGCTTGGCATTGTGCATGGTGATCTCAGGCTTGTGTGCGGCTGCTCGGCCATGGAAACCGATTTCATGAAGCTCCTGACGAACAGTTCTTGTGCTGACTTTGCTTCCAGAGGTAGTTTGGAACTCGGTAGTGAGTTTTGCAATAGAGGACGATTTCTACGGGCTATGCGCTTCAGCGCTCAGCGGTCCCATTCTGTGAGCTTGTGTGGCCTACCACTTCGCGGCTGAGCCATTGTTGCTCCTAGGCGTTTCCAGCACTTACAGTTGACCGGGGCAGCTCTAGCAGGGCAAAAGTTTGACGAACTGAACTTGGGAGGGTGTCATCCTATGACGGTGCCATGTTAAATGTTCATTTTGGCTCTTCATTAAGGCCATTATACTGCCAATGTTTCTCTGTGGAGATTGTATGGCTGTGTGCTCAATTTTATACACCCACTAATTTGAAGGGATGTCCACATACTTTGTATATATAGTGTATATTTTTGAATTTGTTCCATTAATCCATTGTTGATCTAGTCCCAACATGTTTTGCAAGTCAGCAATCATGTTTTGAAGATATATAACTTTGTATTTTGAAAGTCATCCTTTAATATTGACCTATAAGCCATGAATCCTAACAAAAAGGATTGTTACCAGAATTAAATGAAATCATGCTGACTCATGCTGAGCACTGAAACATGGTGGTGTTGAATCACTTTAACCCTTGAAAGGCTGCTTCTGCTTTCTGGTTACCGGAGTGGAATGACATCCTGCCGACTCATGCCGCCCGGCTCAAACATGGCAGCTGGAGCGTTGCCATGGTGACGAGGTGACCCTGACTATTAGCACATGTAAAGCTTTATCCCACTAAGAGGCTCACAGGAGAACACAACCAATCTGGCCCGGCAGAGAGGAGGGAGGGGGAGAGGGATGGTGGAGAGAGAGAGAGAGAGAGATAGAGAGACTAGTACTGTTCCAATATGAGGATTGAGGAACCGCCAGTGCTGCAGCACTTCCATATGAGATGAAACTGTTTTTTTTTTAGATCAGATGGAACAAAGAAGAGACAAGGAGAAGAAGTCAAGGTAGACTACTGAGTTGCACCCCTGAGTGTCAGTTGGGGAGGAAGAGGTGAGACAGTCTCTCTCAATAAGAACTGATCCGAGAGCTGTACCTCTGACTATGGGAGTGACTGGCAGGTTAGAACCCCTGGAAGGCCAGGTCCAACTCTCTTTCTCTACAGGATGTCTATTCTGTCCATCAATCTCTCTCTCTCATACTGTATGTTGCATCTCTGTCCTTACCTTGGAAATATTGCTGGACCTGCTGGCAGAATGGCCGAGGGGCTTCTCATTCTGAAAAAGAGAACCAGAAAGACTTAGTACATTAAAATTACATACAAATTACAAAATACCTTCTTCCCCGAGCTGTGTTAGAGACATAAGAGATACAAAGGAGAATTTCTATCTGTTGTCAATTTGACAGTGATTACACATTATAAAATGTCTCGTAATGATTATTATATCTTGATTATTACTGTTGATTAGGGTAGCTCTCATTGTTTTGTTTTACTGCGGAGCCCCTAGTCCAGCTCTACATGCCTCTGTTAGCTCCCTTGCCCCACCCCCCACATATGTGGAGACCGCACCTAGCTTAACTTCCGTTTCCAGAGATGCAGCCTCTCTCATTGTCACTCAATGCCTAGGTTTACCTCCACTGTACTCGCACCCTACCATGCCATTGTCCGTGCATTATGACCTGAATCTATCCTACCACGCCCAGAAGTCTGCTCCTTTCACTCTCTGTCCCCAATGCACTAGACGACCAGTTCTTATAGCCTTTAGCCTTTAGCCGTACCATTATCCTACCCCTCTTTTCCTCTGGTGATGTGGAGGTTAACCCAGGCCCTGTGTGTCCCAAGGCGCTCTCATTTGTTGACTTCTATAACCGGAAAAGCCTTGGGTTCATGCATGTTAACATCAGAAGTCTCCTCCCTAAGTTTGCTTTAGTCACTGCTTTAGCACACTCCGCCAACCCAGATGTCCTAGCTATGTCTGAATCCTGGCTTAGGAAGGCCACCAAAAATTCTGAAATGTCCACCCCCAACTACAACATTGTCCGACAAGATAGAACTGCCAAAGGGGGCGGAGTTGCAATCTACTGCAGAGATAGCCTGGAGAGTTCTGTCATTCTATCCAGGTCTGTGCCCAAACAGTATGAGCTTCTACTTTTAAAAATCCACCTTTCCAGAAATAAGTCTCTCACCGTTGCCGCTTGTTATAGACCTCCCTCAGCTGTGCCCTGTACACCATATGTGAATTGATTGCCCCCCATCTATAGTCAGAGTTCGTACTGTTAGGTGACCAAAACTGGGATATGCTTAACACCCTGGCTGTCCTACAATCTAAGATAGATGCCCTCAATCTCACACAAATGATCAAGGAACCTACCAGGTACAACCCCAAATCCCTATAAATACACCTCTGCTGTTTTCAACCAGGATCTCCGTGATCACTGCCTCATTGCCTGCGTCCGTTATGGGTCCGCTGTCAAACGACCACCCCTCATCACTGTCAAACGCTCCCTAAAACACTTCTGTGAGCAGGCCTTTCTAATCGACCTGGCCCGGGTATCCTGGAAGGATATTGACCTCATCCTGTCAGTAGAGGATGCCTGGTTGTTCTTCAAAAGTGCCTTCCTCACCATCTTAAATAAGCATGCTCCTTTCAAAACATTTAAAACTAAGAACAGATATAGCCCTTGGTTCACTCCAGACTTGACTGCCCTTGACCAGCACAAAAACATTTTGTGGCGCACTGCACTAGCTTCGAATATAGCCTTTAGTTGCGATATGCAACTTTTCAGGAAAGTCAGGAACCAATATACACAGTCAGTTAGGAAAACAAAGGCTAGCTTTTTCAAACAGAAATTTGCATCCTGCAGCACTAATTCCAAAAAGTTTTGGGACACTGTAAAGTCCATGGAGAATAAGAGCAGCTCCTCTCAGCTGCCCACTGCACTGAGGCTAGGAAACACTGTCACCACCGAAAAATCCACGATAATTTCAATAAGCATTTCTTTATGGCTGGTCACGCTTTCCACCTGGCTACCCCAACCTCGATTAACAGCTCTGGACCCCCCGCAGCAACTGGCCCAAGCCCCCCCCTGCTTCTTCTTCACCCAAATCCAGACAGCTGATGTCCTGAAAGAGCTGCAGAATCTAGATCCCTACAAATAATCTGGGCTAGACAATATGGACCCTCTCTTCCTAAAATTATCCGCCGCCATTGTCGCAACCCCTATTACTAGTCAGTTCAACCTCTCTTTTTTATCGTCTGAGATTCCTAAAGATTGGAAAGAGGCTGCAGTCATCCCCCTCTTCAAAGGGGGTGACACTCTAGACACTCTAGAGTTCAGTGTCTCTATGGGAGTGCCACAGGATTCAATTCTCTGGCCGACTCTTTTCTCTGTATATATCAATGATCTCGCTCTTGCTGCAGGTGATTCTGCAAACAAGCTTCAATGCCATACAACACTCCTCCTCCAACTGCTCTTAATTGCTAGTAAAACTAAACGCATGCTCTTCAACCGATTGCTGCCCGCATCCCCCCGCCCGCCTAGCATCACTACTCTGGACGGTTTTGACTTAGAATATGTGGACAACTACAAATACCTAGGTGTCTGGCTAGACTGTACATTTTCCTTCCAGGCTCATATTAAGCATATCCAATCCAAAATTAGATCTAGAAGCGGCTTCCTATCTCGCAACAAAGCCTCCTTCGCTCATGCTGCCAAACATACCTTTGTAAAACTGACGTATCCTACTGATCCTTGACTTCGGCGATGTAATTTACAAAATAGCCTATATATACTACCCACCATTGCGACCTGTATGCTCTCGTTGGCTGGTCCTCGCTACATATTCGTTGCCAAACCCACTGGCTCCAGGTCATCTATAAGTCTTTGCTATGTAAAGCTACGCCTTATCTCAGCTCACTGGACACCATAGCAACACCCACCTGTAGCAAGCACTCCAGCAGGTATATTTCACTGGTCGTCCCCAAAGCCAACATCCACTTTGGCCGCCTTTCCTTCTAGTTCTTTGCTGCCAATGACTGGAACAAAATATAAAAATCACTGAAGTTGGAGACTTATATCTCCCTCACTAACTTCAAGCATCGGCTGTCAGAGCAGCTTACCGATCGCTGCAGCTGTACACAACCCATCTGTAAATAGCCCATCCAACCAACTACCTACCTCATCCCCATATTTGTTTTAGATTTTCTGCTCTTTTGCACACCAGTATTTCTACTTGCACATCCTCATCTGCACATCTATCACTCCAGTGTTAATTGCTAAATTGTAATTACTTTGCCCCCATGGCCTATTTATTGCCTTACCTCCTTACTTCATCTGCACACACACCATATACAGATCTTCTATTATGTTATTTTGCTGTATCTTTGTTTTATTCCATGTGTAACTCTGTGTTGTTGTTTGTGCTGCACTGCTTTGCTTTATCTTGGCCAGGTCACAGTTGTAAATGAGAACTTGTTCTCAACTGGCCTCCCTGGTTAAATAAAGGGGAAATACATATAATTTTTTTAAATGACATCTTGATTATTACAAGATGTAATCTCGCTCTCTCTCTGTTTATACATTACCATACTGATGCTTTCGCAACAAGTTCAGTGGAAGTCAGAAGAGGCCCGCGCCCGCCCGCCCGCCCGCACACACACACACACACACACACACACACACACACACACACTACAAAATAAAAACTCACCCACCCAATTTCTGAGAAGATGATATGATCTCTTTATGGTCTTAATACTGTGAAGTGATCACACACACACACACCTGATAAACTGTGTGTTTATCTATCTATGTTTGGCCATAATGGTTGGTGAAATGTTAGACGTGTTCTTTATGAAGAGCTGAAACATACAGGATCATACTTCTAGTGAGAAACAGAGCAAAAGGCATAGAGAGAGTAAGAGAGAGGGAGAGAGAGAGACGGTATGGAAGGAAATAAAGAAAGATAGAAGGAAAGATGTAAAGAGAGGGAGAAAGAGTAAGATATAGAAGGAAAGAGAGAGAGGGAGAGAAAGAGAAAATGGGGAACAAATTATCATTGTCCCCTGGTTGGTGAAAATGTTAAATGTGTCCTTTATGAAGAGCTGATGTAATCACTCTCTTCTGCGATGGAGTAATGATGATGAACTCAAGGACAAGGTTGCCATGAGAACGGAGGGAAATAAGGCCACTAATACCACAGCCTCCAATTGAATAGGACAGGGTTGATTAGAATAGGAAGAGGAGAGGAGGAGAGATGGATGGATAAATGAGGAAGGAAGAGCAAAGTGCTGAACTCTCCATACTCAGATTAGTGAGAAAGAGAGAAGCATTTAGTCCTGTCAAGGAACTAATTGACTTTTCCCTGTCTCTGTTTCTCTCTTCATCCATCTTTGCCTTTCCCTCTGTCTCAGTTTCCCTCTCTCACACACTAACTCACAAACAGTCCCATTGTCTCAGTGACAGTAGTCTAAGGATTTAGCCTTGAGAGTCATTCATTATTCTGTGAGAGAAAGTCAAATTTCAGACGTCTCTCTCGCTCCCTACATTCGTGGACTGGGTAACAACCATCGACTGTATATAAATGGACATCGATGACGTCACACCACTCATTCTTATGTGACGACTCATAAGTGCATTTGAAGCTCAAGAAGTCGGTTTTAGCTTGCCAAGATGGTGTCTCATGGAGCAGATTCTCAAGACATAACGTGCAGTTTGAGCTCCTCCAGGAGGTGACATAGCAGGCTAGCTCATTTCTGCCTCCTCTCATTGAGTATCTCAAGTTGAAGGTCGACTAGGGTTCTGCAAGCTACTGTAGCAACTACATTATAACGTATAACTCCCGTGTGAGATTTTTTAAAAAGAAGACATAAATCTGGTGTATTAGAAGCAATTATTGGTACCATGATTGTCATAAAAAAAATATATATATATATTTACACGAATGTTACCATTTTACCATTCACTATAATGGGTGGGAATCCTGCTTCCTGAAAACCACAGCCTGCAGTACCCCAGTCAGCCTTGAACTTCATGGCTTCAACGTGAGGAGGAAGTTGTTCTCCCCTAGTAACAACCCCTGGCTGTGATGATCCAGGCCTATGTTAGGGGGATAAAGGGAGGATCAGGAGGATGGGACAGAGAAGAGGAGACATTTTATCTTGGTGGTTCATGGGCCTCAGAGCTTCAGGGCCTCTGTCTGGGCTGGACCTTCCCTCTGTCTGAGGACTTTTACAATGTTACATCTTTTCAGAACAGAGTTATCTTGTGAAATTCTAATCTTCCTAAGTTCACCTCCAAACAGCAGGTCCAGTAATATTTCCAAGGTAAGGACAGAGAAGGAACATACAGTATGCGAGTGAGTGAGTGAGTGAGATTGATTGATGGAAAGAAGAGACATCCTGTAGAGAAAGAGAGTCAGGCCTGTCAGAAGTTTTTATTCCTCAAAAGTAGAACAGTATCAACTATATCATCTTCTTTCCCTGAACCAGACGGTTAAATTAAAACCATAGAAATATAATGGGGATGTCAGTTCTTTTCAATGTATTTCTATTTGTGATGCATCTTCTATTTCTGCATACAGCCTACAACCAACCCAGTACAACGTCACCACGCACAGATTCAAAACAACACCAGTGACATCAGCTATTCTCCACAACATAGCGAAGCTAGCATCATTAGCGTCTGGCAGCTAACTATAATTAGCACGGAATTGCTAACTACCGCAGCGATCCAAAACTTCAATAAATAACCCTTTACACTGAGTGTCAAGGAGCAGAAGTTTCTTTAGCTTTGCTTGATATGCCGTTAAATGCTTGATCATTAAGGGTGAAATGTGTTGGCGGAGGGCTCTCCTCCTGGCTCCCCTCCTGGCTCCCCTCCTGGCTCCCCTCCTGGCTACCCTCCTGGCTACCCTCCTGGCTACCCTCCTGGCTCCCATAGCTTCATATCACAGCATGGCCAAATGCTTCTAATGACATGTTCATAAGACAGGAAGATATAAATGTTATAACAGCCCAGAAGGAGTCTGGGCATGTGCAGAATTCTCTATCACTCAATTTAAGGGCTTTATTGGGCATGGGAAACATATGTTAACATTGCCAAAGTGAACTAGATAATTAACAAAAATGAATAGTAAACATTACACTCACAAACGTTCCAAAATAATAAAGACATTACACATGTCATATTATGTGCAAATAGTTAAAGTACAAAATGGAAAATAAATAAATACAAATTCTTTGTGGATCTATGTAATCTGAGGGAAATGTGTCTCTAATATGGTCATACATTTGGCAGGATGTTTTGTGGGCAGTGTGCACATAGCCCGTCTCCTCTTGAGAGCCAGGTCTGCCTACGCCGGCCTTTCTCAATAGCAAGGCTATGTTCACTGAGTCTGTAGACTTCCTTTCAGGTGGTTGTAGAATTTAACGGCTCTTTTCTGGATTTTGATAATTAGCGGGTATCGGCCTAATTCTGCTCTGGATGCATTATTTGGTGTTTTACATTGTACACAGGGATATTATTGCAGAATTCTGCATGCAGAGTCTCAATTTGGTGTTTTTCCCATTTTGTGAATTCTAAGTTGGTGAGCTAACCCCAGACCTCACACCCATAAAGGGCAATGGGATCTATAACTGATTCAAGTATTTTTAGCCAGATCCTAATTGATATGTCAAATTGATGTTCCTTTTGATGGCATAGAAGGCCCTTCTTGCCTTGTCTCTCAGCTCGTTCACAGCTTTGTGGAAGTTACCTGTGGCGCTGATGTTTAGGCCAAGGTATGTATAATTTTTTTGTGTGCTCTAGTGCAACGGTGTCTAGATGGAATTTGTATTTGTGGCCCTGGCAACTGGACCTTTTTTGAAACACCATTATTTTGGTCTTAATGAGATTTACTGTCAGGGCCCAGGTCTGACAGAATCTGTGCAGAATATCTAGGTGCTGCTGTAGGCCCTCCTTGGTTGGGGACAGAAGCACCAGATCATCAGAAAACAGTAGACATTTGACTTCAGATTCTAGTAGGGTGAGGCCGTTTTTTTTTCTCTCTCTCTCTCTCTCTCTCTCTCTTAATGATCTACTATCAGATAAGACAGACAGACTGGGAGGGAGATGGAGATAGAGAGCGAGAGATATCACTATCAGAGTCAGTGATAATGAGGAGAAAGGTGGAAACAGAATTAAATCATCAGAACTAATGGACACACACACACAATGATGAGGATAATGGGGAAATCTGTGTGATGTGAATCCTGTCCATAGAGCTCTCCATAGAAGAGGACACAGACCTGCACAGAGCATAGTGTGTCTGTGAATGGCAGTCTGCTCATCAACCTGTGCAGATACAGACATTCGCCATTGACAGAACTCTCTCATCACACACTGTTATGACTGAAGTACTACTGCTATTCTAAAATAGGCTGTTTGGATCCTAATTGGTTGAAAGGAGAGATTTATTCACCCCAATCCCTGGGTAACAGTTTGATTTGAATGGTCAATGCGCATCCACTGACCCGCAGCTACTATAATACTACAGTTTAACCAGTAGAATATGCCAGATAGTGCGATACAAAAGCTGTCAGATATTATAATAATACATATCAATGACTGTCACTTTGTGTCAACTTATTGAAACTAATGGCCCTTTATGAACGAGATGATTACAGTCAATCAGCCACAGTACGACCACAGTTTTTATTAAAACTAGAAAAGGACAATGTTTTAGTCTGATAGCCAACAACCCTTCTCATATATACTCTGCAGCACACATAGAACTGTGTATATTAAAGGTTACTGGTATTGGATCATATCGTTAGGACATGAGATAAGACACTTCTGAGAGGAAGACAGTGATACTGATCTCAGACGATTCTGGGTATAAAAAAAACATGAAAAACCCACTGGAAATGTTTGCCTTATCTCCACTGGTTCAATGACAGCGCATCCCGAAGCCTGGTCTCACACACACACACACACACACACACACACACACACAAAACCTGCTTTGCCTGTGTATAAATACCTATCAGTGAAAAGCTTACATTATTACGATTGTGTAGAATACTGTATGTATCTGAGATGAAGTCACCATATTCCTCAGCAAGACGACAGAAGGCCGAGAGTATAGAGCACTCTAAATAATCTTCCTGTACGACCCCTCACTGTATTCCCCAAACCTCCTACCAGAAGAAGGCAGGATATGTTGTATCCAGCATCACTGAAAGAATCTGATCACAGGAAGAGTGTGGGGTCTACTGTGTAGATGTGGTTTCCTGGCTCTGTACAATGACCACTACGGAGGAAGATACAAGGCTGAACACACACACACATACGTGCATATGCTCTCACACACACGCTCACACACACACACACACACACACACACACACACAGTGTGTGGTCAGCTAACGAGGATGCGGACCAGATGGGAATGTTAGAATGTAAACTATGCACAGTAACAATAATCACCAGAGGTTACTGTGAACCACTGCAACACAGGACTCCAGTTCTAGCCATACAGATATACACACATGTCCTACATGTCTCTGGTTCTAGTGGTTGACCCTGTCTGAGCAGCAGAATGGGCAGTACAGGGCTATAAGACAATGGAAGTGGGATACAGACACCGCCCATAGACACTGATCTAAGATCAGTTTTGTGTTTTCCTCCCTAATGGTAGAATTTTGTTGAGGGTAAGCTGATCCTAGACCTTTAGTAAAACTGTAGTGACAGTATGCTGTTTCCACTACATAAGACAGCAGCAATCCTTAGCATTAGCTCAGCAAAAACACAGTCCCACAGTTAGCTTGTAAATTAGGTCTGACAGAGGAAAGAGACTGTGTGTGTGTGTGTGTGTCTGTGTGTGTGTTAGAGAGAACTAGAGACATCACATATGTGTGTGTTAAAACCACAGTTCCACAGAGATAGCTCATAAGTAGGCCTGCAGCTAAAAGCAGGAAACAGCCTGTGAGTGAGTGAGTGAGTGAGTGAGAAAAACTTCACAACAGCAGGAAGTTGAGAATATGGTTTACCTCCCCTCTTCCTCCCTCTTTCACCTCCCACCCACTCTCATCTGCCTCTCATCTTCCTCCCCCCTCTCATTCCTCTTTTCCTCTCCTCTTCTCTCTCTCTCAATCTTCCTCTGATCCCTCCTCCCCCACATCATCTCTCAACTGCATCTCATCCTGCCTACCCCCCCCCCTCTATCTGCATCCCTTTCATCCCTCCTCATCTCTCGTAATTACATCAGTGTGTCAGAACAGGAACAGGATATGGGAGACTAGTATGTTCTAGTCTAGTGTGTCTGCTGCTCTGACACTGATACAGGGCTGCCTGAACAGAGCTAACAACACTGATACAGGGCTGCCTGAACAGAGCTAACAACACTGATACAGGGCTGCCTGAACAGAGCTAACAACACTGATACAGGGCTGCCTGAACAGAGATAACAACACTGATACAGGGCTGCCTGAACAGAGCTAACAACACTGATACAGGGCTGCCTGAACAGAGCTAACAACACTGATACAGGGCTGTCTGAACAGACCTAACAACACTGATACAGGGTTGTCTGAACAGAGCTAACAACACTGATACGATACAGGGCTGCCTGAACAGAGCTAACAACACTGATACGATACAGGGCTGCCTGAACAGAGCTAACAACACTGATACGATACAGGGCTGCCTGAACAGAGCTAACAACACTGATACGATACAGGGCTGCCTGAACAGAGCTAACAACACTGATACGATACAGGGCTGCCTGAACAGAGCTAACACTGATACGATACAGGGCTGCCTGAACAGAGCTAACAACACTGATACGATACAGGGCTGTCTGAACAGAGCTAACACTGATACGATACAGGGCTGTCTGAACAGAGCTAACAACACTGATACGGGGCTGCCTGAACAGAGCTAACAACACTGATACGGGGCTGCCTGAACAGAGCTAACAACACTGATACAGGGCTGCCTGAACAGAGCTAACAACACTGATACAGGGCTGCCTGAACAGAGCTAACAACACTGATACAGGGCTGCCTGAACAGAGCTAACAACACTGATACAGGGCTGCCTGAACAGAGCTAACAACACTGATACAGGGCTGCCTGAACAGAGCTAACAACATTGATACAGGGCTGCCTGAACAGAGCTAACAACACTGATACAGGGCTGGCTGAACAGAGCTAACAACACTGATACAGGGCTGCCTGAACAGAGCTAACAACACTGATACAGGGCTGCCTGACCAGAGCTGACAACACTGATACAGGGCTGTCTGAACAGAGCTAACAACACTGATACAGGGCTGTCTGAACAGAGCTAACAACACTGATACGGGGTTGTCTGAACAGAGCTAACAACACTGATACAGGGCTGCCTGAACAGAGCTAACAGCACTGATACGATACAGGGCTGTCTGAACAGAGCTAACAACACTTATACAGGGCTGTCTGAACAGAGCTAACAACACTTATACAGGGCTGCCTGAACAGAGCTAACAACACTGATACAGGGCTGCCTGAACAGAGCTAACAACACTGATACAGGGCTGCCTGAACAGAGCTAACAGCACTGATACAGGGCTGCCTGAACAGAGCTAACAACACTGATACAGGGCTGCCTGAACAGAGCTAACAACACTGATACAGGGCTGCCTGAACAGAGCTAACAACACTGATACAGGGCTGGCTGAACAGAGCTAACAACACTGATACAGGGCTGCCTGAACAGAGCTAACAACACTGATACAGGGCTGCCTGAACAGAGCTGACAACACTGATACAGGGCTGTCTGAACAGAGCTAACAACACTGATACGGGGCTGTCTGAACAGAGCTAACAACACTGATACGGGGTTGTCTGAACAGAGCTAACAACACTGATACAGGGCTGCCTGAACAGAGATAACAGCACTGATACAGGGCTGTCTGAACAGAGCTAACAACACTTATACAGGGCTGTCTGAACAGAGCTAACAGCACTTATACAGGGCTGCCTGAACAGAGCCAACAGCACTGATACAGGGCTGCCTGAACAGAGCCAACAGCACTGATACAGGGCTGCCTGAACAGAGCTAACAACACTGATACAGGGCTGCCTGAACAGAGCCAACAGCACTGATACAGGGCTGTCTGAACAGAGCTAACAAAACTTATACAGGGCTGCCTGAACAGAGCTAACAACACTTATACAGGGCTGCCTGAACAGAGCTAACAACACTGATACAGGGCTGCCTGAACAGAGCTAACAACACTTATACAGGGCTGCCTGAACAGAGATAACAGCACTGATACAGGGCTGTCTGAACAGAGCTAACAACACTTATACAGGGCTGCCTGAACAGAGCTAACAACACTGATACAGGGCTGCCTGAACAGAGCCAACAGCACTGATACAGGGCTGTCTGAACAGAGCTAACAACACTGATACAGGGCTGCCTGAACAGAGCTAACAACACTGATACAGGGCTGCCTGAACAGAGCTAACAACACTGATACAGGGCTGCCTGAACAGAGCTAACAACACTGATACAGGGCTGCCTGAACAGAGCTAACAACACTGATACAGGGCTGCCTGAACAGAGCTAACAACACTGATACAGGGCTGCCTGAACAGAGCTAACAACACTGATACAGGGCTGCCTGAACAGAGCTAACAACACTGATACAGGGCTGCCTGAACAGAGCTAACAACACTGATACAGGGTTGTCTGAACAGAGCTAACAACACTGATACAGGGCTGTCTGAACAGAGCCAACAGCACTGATACAGGGCTGCCTGAACAGAGCTAACAACACTGATACAGGGCTGCCTGAACAGAGCTAACAACACGGATACAGGGCTGCCTGAACAGAGCTAACAACACTGATACAGGGCTGCCTGAACAGAGATAACAACACTGATACAGGGCTGCCTGAACAGAGATAACAACACTGATACAGGGCTGCCTGAACAGAGCTAACAACACTGATACAGGGCTGTCTGAACAGAGCTAACAACACTGATACAGGGCTGCCTGAACAGAGCCAACAGCACTGATACAGGGCTGCCTGAACAGAGCTAACACCACTGATACAGGGCTGCCTGAACAGAGCTAACAACACTGATACAGGGCTGCCTGAACAGAGCTAACAACACTGATACAGGGCTGTCTGAACAGAGCCAACAGCACTGATACAGGGCTGCCTGAACAGAGCTAACAACACTGATACAGGGCTGCCTGAACAGAGCTAACAACACTGATACAGGGCTGTCTGAACAGAGATATCAACACTCATACAGGGCTGTCTGAACAGAGATAACAACACTGATACAGGGCTGCCTGAACAGAGCTAACAACACTGATACAGGGCTGCCTGAACAGAGCTAACAACACTGATACACTGATACAGGGTCTGAACAGAGATAACAACACTGATACAGACAGAGCTAACAACACTGATACATTAACAACACTGATACAGGGCTGTCTGAACAGAGATAACAACACTGATACAGGGCTGTCTGGACAGAGCTAACAACACTGATACAGGGCTGTCTGAACAGAGCTAACACTGATACAGGGCTGTCTGGACTAGTAAGAGGCAATAGCATGGACTTTTCTCATTGAATTATGTAAAAGAGGGAGAGAGAGAGAAAGACGGGAGAAAAAGAGAGAGAGACATAATGACAGAGAATGAGAAAGAGAGAGATGATGAGAAAACAATGGAGAAAGTGATCAGTATTCAAGTGTGTGAAAAGTCCTTGTTTTGAGACCCAGATAAGGATGCGTGTGTCAGTTGGAGCTTGAGGCACATTTCCTCATTAAGCACAAGTACAAACAACTTGGTTTGCTTTCCTCTGAATCACTTGAGGGTTTATTTCTGTGTGAGTCCAGTAGTGTCCCCCAAATGGCAGCCTATTCCCTACAGTGCACCTCTTTTGACCACAGCCCTATGGGTTTCCCTATCTGAAAGTAGTGCACTATAAAGGGAATAGGCTGCCATTTGGGAAGCCGAGCAGAACATGTAGCCACAGATAATCAGTGCACCATAATTAACTGTGTTGACTGGCTCGGCCTTCAGCTCCTCTGTGATGTAACCCTAACAACAACCACACACACACACACACACACACAGAAAGCAGAGGTCAGAACAGCAGAGACCACAGCAGAGCAGAGCTGCTAATAGTCAAACACTAACGAAACAGGACGGAGTCTGGAAACTAGATGTATATTGTCCTGCACAATCAGGATGCTTCCTTCCCAACCAGGAACAGGGATGAGTCCCATCTAGGAGGGCCAGGAGGACTCCAAAACTCACCCATTCAATTCCCTGTCCTGCCCACTCCATCCCGAACAGATTTTAAAGCACAATGGAAGGCAATAAACAACTTTTCTGATAAGCTGTTTTCTATGTGGCATCAATATTAGTCAGAAAGTGGAAATAGGATCATTTGTCATAAAGTCAGTCTCCCCTAAAACTGAGTTTGTCATGACTTATTTGAGGGTTGGGTTGTGACTTCGACAATGCTCACTTGCCCACTAACATGGGATACACAGCTGCGGTGAGGGCACTGTATCCAATCCTATTTTTTTACTTGAGAAATATTGCACTGAACACCTTAGCTAGATGTCAAATGTGTGATTAAAACCTCAGCAAAAACGTCAAAATGATTTACAGATTTCTTTAGTTATTTTAGAATCATTCTGACTATCTTGAAGAAGTGAAACTGGCTTTGTTCCTATGGTGTATCATGGGGCACAAACATCACACCACATCCCCAAGACTGAAATGTCATTTTTCTTAATGAGCAACAGAGAAACACATGCAGGAATCAGTGCGTTCAGACACTCTTTAAGCTCCCGTCCCGACATGTGACTACTAATCTTTTTCCTCTGCCCCCATCCCTCCCTCCATCCCTCCTGTTTAGGGATTGACACAAATCTCTGTCGTTTGGTGCAGCAGTCAATGATGTGATCTGCTACTCTGTGGATTTGGAGGAGAGCACTGATAAATCCCCCCCCCCACACCTCCGTCAACAAACAATTGTCAGCACCCCCACCCCCAAAACATCGCCCCGTGGCTATGTCTGGCCCATCAATGTGTCTGATCTGTTGTTTGGGTTTACTGCTGTCGGAGAGAAAGAGAAGAAAGCGAGATAAAAAGAGCGAGAGGAGAAGAGAGAGAGGAGAAGAGCGAGAGGAGAAGAGAGAGAGGAGGAGAGAGAAGAAGAGAGAGAGAAGAGAGAGAAGAGAAGAGCGAGAGGAGAAGAGCGAGAGGAGAAGAGAGAGAGGAGAAGAGAGAGAAGAGAAGAGAGAGAAGAGCGAGAGGAGAAGAGCGAGAGGAGAAGAGCGAGAGGAGAAGAGCGAGAGGAGAAGAGCGAGAGGAGAAGAGCGAGAGGAGAAGAGAGAGAGGAGGAGAGAGAAGAAGAGAGAGAGAAGAGAGAGAAGAGAAGAGCGAGAGGAGAAGAGTGAGAGGAGAGAGAGAGAGAAGAGAAGAGAGAGAAGAGAAGAGAGAGAAGAGCGAGAGGAGAAGAGCGAGAGGAGAAGAGCGAGAGGAGAAGAGCGAGAGGAGAAGAGCGAGAGGAGAAGAGCGAGAGGAGAAGAGCGAGAGAAGAGCGAGAGAAGAGCGAGAGGAGAAGAGCGAGAGGAGAAGAGCGAGAGGAGAAGAGCGAGAGGAGAAGAGAGAGCGAGGTGTGAAATTGGGTCATCCTTTCATACTATGTTAGTGGCAGATGCTCCCCTGACATGCACCTGACACACACACACACACACACACACCCCTCCCCCCACACGTGTATCCCCCCAAGCACACACACAAAGAAGGGGGCATCAAGAAGGGGGTGAACTCTCCATGCAGAGACAGAAGTGATGGACACACACGTTGCCAGTAGAGACTGTTATCTAGCTGCTTCTTTAGAGGAGCTCCAGTCACCACGGAGACAGCAGGCCTCACTATAACAACCACCGAAAGGAAACTGCTTTTACTACCTCGCTGTCTCTCTCACACACACAGGTTGGTGGTTTCTCTTACTGCGCTAACAAACACATACACACAAGTACGCAGGAGGATTCCCCCCGAGACACACACACGTTGGTGGTTGCTCTTACACACACACACACACACACACACACACACACACACACACACACACACACACACACACACACACACACACACACACACACACACACACACACCTGATAGTCAGTATCAACAACAAGTACGAGAAAGAGCCAGCCATACCTTCATCTTCCAGCAGGAATTCATGGCTGCTAGATCCTTGAAGCCACACACACCCTCAGACACCCCACACACAGACAAAGGAACCTGGGGGAGTTACATGCCCCTGTGTAAATCCTCTCAGGGGAGACGAAACAACCATTAGTAAATACACAGGTAGAGCTGTAGCAATGTCACCCAGCCATCTCTTTGGTAATGACAGCTCCCATAACACACCCTGGGACAAAGACAGAATGAGCAGCGATAGAGAGACGGAGAGAGGGATAGTCGACAGAAGGCTACCCTATAGGCTCTGAGCTGCTGCTATTTGTCTGGACTTGCCCGCTCTCTCTCTCTCCTGGTTACTATACACACACACACTGAGCAAACCCGGCAGGGACATAATCTGATTGGCCCAAACCCCAATTTCCTCCAGCTGATCCCAATGAGGGGAGGGGCTATCTAATGCATTATTCATGTGTGGGAGTCCATTTAAAGTATTCCCACTGCTCACTCAGCTTAACCAGTCCCTCCCCCTAACCTCCCTCAGCCTGTCCCCTGACACACACAGGCTTGTTCCGTTCAGATGAGAACACAGATTCACCAACCTACACCAATCAGAGAGGATCTTACTGGCGATCCAATCCCCATCAGGGAGAGAGGGAAGTGAAGGGGTTATCAGCTGACAGAGGTTAATTTTTCAGAGACATATTCACAGCTGACAGAGGTTAATTTATTAAAGTCATCCTCACAGCTGACAGAGGTTAATTTATCAGAGTCATCCTCACAGCTGACAGAGGTTAATTTATTAAAGTCATCCTCACAGCTGACAGAGGTTAATTTATTAAAGTCATCCTCTCAGTTGACAGAGGTTAATTTATTAAAGTCATCCTCTCAGTTGACAGAGGTTCATTTATTAAAGTCATCCTCACAGTTGACAGAGGTTAATTTATTAAAGTCATCCTCTCAGTTGACAGAGGTTCATTTATTAAAGTCATCCTCTCAGTTGACAGAGGTTAATTTATCAAAGTCATCCTGACAGCTGGATCCAAGGGCAAATCAAGATCTATAGTTCCCAGCCCCACTGGGTGTCAATTATATTAGTGTTACTGTTTATACATGGATCCAATTGATTTAGCACCATACAGAGTAGAACTGTAATAATGTTAGATAGATTATATTAGAGGAAGAGAGGGAGGAGAGGGAGAGAGAGAGGAGAGAGGGAGAGAGAGAAGAGGAGAGAGGGAGAGAGAAGGGGAGAGAGAGGAGAGAAGGGGAGAGAGAGGAGAGAAGGATAGAGAAAGAGAGGAGGAGAGAAGGGGAGAGAGAGGAGATAGGAGAGAAGGGGAGAAAGAGGAGAGAATGGGAGAGAAAGAGGAGAGGAGAGAAGGGGAGAGAGAGAGGAAAGAAGGGGAGAGAGAGGAGAGAAGGGGAGAGAGAGAGAAAAGAAGGGGGAGAAAGGGGAGAAAGAGGTGAGAAGGGGAGAGAAAGAGGAGAGAAGAGGAGAAAGAGAGAGAAGGGGAGAAAGAGAGAGAAGGGGAGCAAGAGGAGAGAAGAGGAGAAAGAGAGAGAAGGGGAGAAAGTGGAGAGAAAGGTGAGAAAGGGGAGAAAGGGGAGAGAAAGGAGAGAAAGGGGAGAGAAAGAGGAGAGAAGGGGAGAGAGAGGAAAGAAGGGGAGAGAGAGGAAAGAAGGGGAGAAAGAGAGAAGGGGAGAGAGGGGAGGAGAGAAGGGGAGAAATGGGAGAAAGAGGTGAGAAGGGGAGAGAAAGAGGAGAGAAGAGGAGAAAGAGAGAGAAGGGGAGAAAGAGAGAGAAGGGGAGAAAGAGAGAAGGGGAGCAAGAGAGAGAAGAGGAGCAAGAGAGAAGGGGAGCAAGAGAGAGAAGGGGAGAAAGAGAGAAGGGGAGCAAGAGAGAGAAGGGGAGAAAGAGAGAAGGGGAGCAAGAGAGAAGGGGTGCAAGAGAGAGAAGGGGAGAAAGTGGAGAAAGGGATAGAAAGGGGAGAGAAGGTGAGAGAGAGGAGAGAATGAGGAGAAAAGGGCTACACACTGATATTCATTAGACATGATGAGAGATCTGAGTATGAGAAAACATGCTCATACTCCCAATATTTAAAGGGGCTGAGAGGCTGAAATAACATTTTGGCAATAGAATATAACAGTATAACAGTCTGTATAACAGTCTGTCTGTTGTATCGTATAAGTATATAATTATACTATTTTTGTATACAGGTATCATATTATTGTATCAAGTTGATGATCAGTTGATGGTGAATACTGTCTGTCTAACCCGATGCCAGACTAACTCATGACTGAGGACACAGAACAGAAGGTGAAGGAACTGCAGCCTTTGTCACGACATTAAACCAACCAATGGGGGCAGGAGGAGCAAAAAACAAAAAACAACACAATAGCCAATCAGTGTTGAGTACCTCCATGTCACCAACCTTTGTGGTGAAAGCTTTACATGACATGGCAATTATTTATTACATGACAATTAGGAAGAATGGTGCTGACGGAGATGGCTGCCGTTTTACGATCCCGTAACCAATTGTGTATGTTTTTCACGTTATGTGTAAGTTATTTTGTACATATTGTTTCTGCCACTGTGTCTTATGACACACACACACACACACACACACACACACACACACACACACACACACACACACACACACACACACACACACACACACACACACACACACACACACACACACACACACACACAGTCAGAGAAAAATCTCCCATGTCTCAGGAGACACACAGGGAGCCAATAAATACTACTACAGTCCTTGCTCTCTGGGCAGTACTGACAACAGACAGTACTAGCAACATGGCTCTCCACCTCTATTGGCAATAGCGCTATTTGAAAAGGTTTAACGGTCTCTAACTTCTACTCAGCAGGACTGTGTAACACCAGCATCTCTTGAGCTTGTCTATCTCTGCAGGGATGACACACTGCTGAGGCAGGCTGCTGAGGGACCGCAGTAGGACGAATCTGATTTACGAATCACCTCAGTCTCAGCGCTGAAATTATTATACTGATAACTGTGTAAAGAAAGCTTGACCTTGTACATTACATAATAATGCAATTTAAAAACACAAACTAAGTGTGCAGCATAACTACATTAGAATTTGCAGTACAAAAGTGGAATGGTTATTCCCTTATAATAACACAGAACATTATTCTACTGTATCACTATGGTTATTACTCTCTATGTCCTCGTGTCAATAGCAAATAACATATTTACATATTCATTTATGTTCTGTTGTGTGTGTGTGTACATTATGTGTGTGTACAGTATGTGGGTACAATGTGTGTGTGTGTGTGTGTGTGTGTGTGTGTGTGTGTGTGTGTGTGTGTGTGTGTGTGTGTGTGTGTGATTGCTTGCATGTGTGTCCAGCTGCATGTCCATGGGTGTGTAGGCATCAATCAAATGCTATGCAGACTGTGATATTAGGCTGATTAGAGTGCAGGTCCATTCACTAATGAGTTTGATAACTCAGAGGCAGGTAGCACCATAACATGAGATTACTGTTGACATGCTGTTTACTGTGCTAATTATAGCCTTCCAGTATACTGCTAGGCCTCTGTGACTGACAGGATAATACTGCCATTATGTTTACCCGACACCTCATTCATCATAACTAGAGAGATTTGAAAACCAAGAAACGCAGTTTCGTCAGTTATGCAGACTAGACCATGATTTGTCTGTAGTGTTGTCAACAAGGAGAGTGACAAATTATTCCCTACTTAATAGTTTTGATTACAATCTGACTCATATTACACATGAGAGTAAATTGCTCTTCATGTTCATACAATAATAACCATGATAATCATATTTAATTTGTAAAGCGCATTTCTGATATGGTCTCTTTAATTATTTCACGTGGTCAAACATTCATATTTCTGAACAGGTTCTGATTTCATTATAATTTAACGTTACTGAACAATCAGTAAGATTAATTGATAAATTATAGACTTCCTGTTAGAAAGGAAAACCAGCAGTACTTTGGTTCCAAAGGGACTCAAACTGTACAGAAATTATACAGAACTTTGTAACTGTAATTGTGTGTATAATTATACATTTACTGTAGATTACCTCAGCTCACCAGCAATACCAATTTATATTTATAGTGCAATTGTGTATAATTATACAGAACTTTGTAACTGTCATTTTGTGTATAATTATACGTTTAGATTGCTGCAGCTCGCCAGCATTGATGTTGCTTCAATAAAGCTTTCAGTTTACCCATAGCTAGCTTATTACGTAAAGTCATACATATCTATTATCTATGGGAACATTCAGGTGGACTATAAGGCCGGTACAGCATGGAAGGAAAGCATCATGCCAGGTAGAAGTAGGGACTCTTGGCTTGTGCGATCCGGAACGGCTCATTGGAGCCTATCCTATCTCCTGTTTCTGTAGCATGAGGCAGTCCACCCCCTGGACAGGACACTAGTCTATGATGAGGCCATGTAGAGGCCATGGAGAGAACATGGAAAGGCCATGGAGAGAGAGTTCTCATCTATATTATTCGTAGCCGTCTATTTACCACCACAGACTGATGCTGGCACTAAGACCACACTCAATGAGCTGTGTAAGGCCATAAGCAAACAAGAAAATGCTCATCCAGAGACAGCACTCCTAGTGGCCGGGGACTTTAATGCAGGGAAACTTAAATCCGTTTTTACCTCATTTCTACCAACATGTCACATGTGCAACCAGAGGTAAAAACAAACTCTAGACCACCTTTACTCCACACATAGAGATGTATACTAAGCTCTCCCCCGCCCTCCATTTGGCAAATCTGACCATAATGCTATCCTCCTGATTCCTGCTAACAAGCAAAAACTAAAGCAGGAAGTACCAATGACTCGCTCAATACAGTAGTGGTCAGATGACGTGGATGCTAAGCTACAGGACTGTTTTTCTAGTACAGACTGGAATATGTTCTGGGATTCATCCAATGGCACTGAGGAGTATACCACCTCAGTCATCGGCTTCATCAATAAGTGCATCAAAAACGTCATCCCCACAGTGACTGTACGTACATATTCCAACCAGAAGCCATGGATTACAGGCAACATCCACACTGAGCTAAAGGCTAGAGCTTCCATTTTCAAGGAGAGGGACACTAATCCGGACGCTTATTTGAAATCCTGCTACGCGTCAATACAGGATTAAGATTGAATCCTACTACACTGGCTCTGACGGTTATAAAAATTTTCAAAGACTCCAGTCACCCAAGGCATAGACTTTTCTATCTGCTACCACAGGGCAAGCAGTACTGGAGCACCAAGTTTAGGACCAAAAGGCTTCTTAACAGATTCTACCCCCAAGCCATTAGAATGCTGAACAATTAATCAAATGGCCACCCGGACTATTTACATTGACACCCCGCATTTGTTTTTACACTGCTGCTACTCACTGTTTATTATCTATACATAGTCACTGAACAAATGACCTGACAAACCTGTAACCCCGCACATTGACTCGGTACCGGTACCCCCTGTATACAGTCGTGGCCAAAAGTTTTGAGAATGACACAAATATTAATTTCCACAAAGTTTGCTGCTTCAGTGTCTTTAGATATTTTTGTCAAATATTACTATGGAATACTGAAGTATAATTACAAGCATTTCATAAGTGTCAAAGGCTTTTATTGACAATTACATGAAGTTGATGCAAAGACTCAATATTTGCAGTGTTGACCCTTCTTTTTCAAGACCTGGAGCTTGGAGTTCGTCAGAATTTGTGGGTTTTTGTTTGTCCACCCCCTCTTGAGGATTGACCACAATATCTCAATGGGATTAAGTTCTGGGGAGTTTCCTGGCCATGGACCCAAAATATTGATGTTTTGTTCCCCGAACCACTTAGTTATCACTTTTGCCTTATGGCAAGGTGCTCCATCATGCTGGAAAAGGCATTGTTCGTCACCAAACTATTCCTGGATGATTGGGAGAAATTGCTTTCGGAGGATGTGTTGGTACCATTCTTTATTCATGGCTGTGTTCTTATGCTTTACTGTTGGCATGACACAGGACTGATGGTAGCGCTCACCTTGTCTTCTCCGGACAAGCTTTTTTCCGGATGCCCCAAACAATCGGAAAGGGGATTCCTCAGAGAAAATGACTTTACCCCAGTCCTCAGCAGTCCAATCCCTGTACCTTCTGCAGAATATCAGTCTGTCCCTGATGTTTTTCCTGGAGAGAAGTGGCTTCTTTGCTGCCCTTCTTGACACCAGGCCATCCTCCAAAAGTCTTTGCCTCACTGTGCGTGCAGATGCACTCACACCTACCTGCTGCCATTCCTGAGCAAGCTCTGTACTGGTGGTGCCCCGATCCCGCAGCTGAATCAACTTTTCGAGACGGTCCTGGCGCTTGCTGGACTTTCTTGGGCACCTTGAAGCCTTCTTCACAACAATTGAACCGCTCTCCTTGTAGTTCTTGATGATCCGATAAATTATTGATTTAGGTGCAATCTTACTGGCCGCAATATCCTTGCCTGTGAAGCCCTTTTTGTGCAAAGCAATGATGATGACACGTGTTTCCTTGCAGGCAACCATGGTTGACAGAAGAGGAACAATGATTCCAAGCACCACCCTCTTTTTGAAGCTTCCAGTCTGTTATTCGAACTCAATCAGCATGACAGAGTGATCTCCAGCCTTGTCCTCGTAAACACTCACACCTGTGTTAACGAGAGAATCACTGACATGATGTCAGCTGGTCCTTTTGTGGCAGGGCTGAAATGCAGTGAAAATGTTTTTGGGGGATTCAGTTCATTTGCATGGCAAATAGGGACTTTGCAATTAATTGCAATTCATCTGATCACTCTTCATAACATTCTGGAGTATATGCAAATTGCCATCATACAAACTGAGGCAGCAGATTTTGTGAAAATTAATATTTGTGTCATTCTCAAAACTTTTGGCCACGTCTGTATAGCCTCATTATTGTTATTTTATTGTGTTACTTTTTAATATTTTTTACTTTAGTTTATTTGGTAAATAATTTCGTAACTCTTTCTTGAACTGCATTCTTGGTTAAGGGCTTGTAAGTAAACATTTCACGGTAAGGTCTACACCTGTTGTATTCGGCCCATGTGACAAATAAAGTTTGATTTAGTTTGAGAGGCCATGGAGAAGCCATGGAGAAGCCATGGAGAGAACATGGAGAATCCATAGAGAGGCCATGGAGAGGCCATGGAGAGGCCATAGAGAGGCCATGGAGAGGCCATAGAGAGGCCATAGAGAGGCCATGGAGAGGCCATAGAGAGGCCATGGAGATGCCATGGAGAGGCCATGGAGAGGCCATGGAGAGACCACAGCGAGGACATGTAGAGACTATGGAAAGGCCATAGAGAGGCCATGGAAAGGCCACGGAGAGGCCATAGAGAGGCCATAGAGAGGCCATGGAGAGACCACAGCGAGGACATGTAGAGACCATGGAGAGGCCATAGAGAGGCCATGGAGAGACCACAACGAGGACATGTAGAGACCATGGAGAGGCCATAGAGAGGCCATGGAGAGACCACAGCGAGGACATGTAGAGGCCATGGAGAGGCCATAGAGAGGCCATGGAGAGACCACAGCGAGGACATGTAGAGACCATGGAGAGGGGAGACAAAGGAAAAGATGTGGAGGGGGAAGAAGAGAAAGACTAAATACAGAGAGAGAGAGAAAGTGTGAAAGAGGTAAAGACAGAAGAGAAGAAGAATTTAGCAGAGGGAGAAAAAGCAAAGAGAGAGAGAGAGAGAGAGGATGAGAGACAGATAGGGAGAAAAACGAGAAAAGCAATAGCAGAGAATAGGAGAGTGAGGAGGAGGGGAGAGATTTGATCGGGAGAAAAGGAGTAAGAAAGGTGTTAGAGAAAGGGAAAAGAGAGAGACAGAGAGAGAAAGAGAGATGACAACCTAATCTCCATAGAGGGAAGAAGACATTAGATCTCCTGTGGGGCATGAAATTACCCTGTAATAGTCCTTTCAGTTCATATTCAAATATACACTCATACATACTGATAACCACAGCACTGTACAGGGGTTGCACTGCACGCCTTTACCCAACAGTTCTATCAAATCATACTGGAGAGATTGGAGGGGGAATGAGGAAGAGGGAGAGAAAGATGGAGGGAGGGTAAATCAGCCAAGAAAGTATATCAGCCGAGATTCCTATAAAGTACAGCGTACAACCTGTATCACTTGCAGAAATAGATTTCGAACCCTTCTTGAAAATGTCAGACTTCTTGTTAATATTCCCCAACAGTCTATATATTTCCCATCTTGGTATGTATATGAGATCCAGTCTGCTTTGATGTGCTCACATCTCATCATGCATTCCCTGTGTGATTCAGCACATTACATCATGATAAGACTTATAGCCTGCAAATGCCTTTACGCAACATACAGGGGTGGCAGGTAGCCTAGTGTTTAGAGCGTTGGGTCAGTAACCGAAAGCTTGCTAGAACGAATCCTCGAGCTGACAAGGTAAAAATCTGTCATTCTGCCCCTGAACAAGGCAGTTAACCCACTGTTCCTAGGCCGTCATTGTAAATAAGAATTTGTTCTTAACTGACTTGCCGAGTTAAATGAACAGTCATATCTCACTAGACGGCCAACATCCGTATAAACGTTTCTATTTTAATCTGCCAAACTACACTGAACAAAAATATAAACGCAACAAGTAAAGTGTTGGTCACATGTTTCATGAGCTGAAAGAAAATATCCCAGTTCCATACTCACAAGAAGCTTATTTCTATCAAATTGTGTGCATACATTTGTTTACATCCCTGTTAGTGAGCATTTCTCCTTCGCCAAGATAATCCATCCACCTGACAGGTGTGGAATATCAGGAAGCTGATTAAACAGCATGATCATTACACAGGTGCATCTTGTGCTGGGGACAATAAGGCCACTCTAAAATGTCACACAACACAATGCCACAGATGTCTCAAGTTTTGAGGGAGAGTGCAATTGGCATGCTGACTGCAGGAATGTCCATCAGAGCCGGTGCCAGATCATTTCATGTTAATTTCTCTACCATAAGCCGCCTCCAACATCGTTTAGAGAATTTGGCAGTACGTCCAACCGGCCTCAGAACCGCAGACCACGTGCCAGCCCAGGACCTCCACATCCGGCTTCTTCACCTGTGGGATCGTCTGAGACCAGCCACTTGGACAGATGATGAAGCTGTGGGTTTGCACAACCGAAGAATTTCTGCACAAACTGTCAGAAACCGTCTCAGGGAAGCTCATTTGTGTGCTTGTTGTTCTCACCAGGGTCTTGACCTGACTGCAATTCAGCATTGTAACCGACTTCAGTGGGCAAATGCTCAACTTCGATGGCCACTGGCATGCTAGAGATGTGTGCTCTTCACGGATTAATTCCAGTTTCAACTGTACCGGGCAGATGGCAGACAGCGTGTACGGCATCATATGGGCGAGCGGTTTGCTGATGTCAACGTTGTAAACAGAGTGCCCCCCTGGTGGCGGTGGGGTTATGGTATGGGCAGGCATACGCTACAGACAAGAACACAATTGCATTTTATCCATGTCAATTTCAATGCATAGAGATACCGTGACGAGATCCTGAGGCCCATTGTCATGCCATTCATCTGCTGCCATCACCTCATTTTCAGCATGGTAATGAACGGCCCCATATCGGATCTGTACACAATTCCTGTAAGCTGAACATTTCCCAGTTCTTCCTTGGACTGCATACTCAACAGATATGTCACCCATCAAGCATGTTTGGGATGCTCTGGATTGATGTGTACGACAGCCTGTTCCAGTTCCCGCCAATATCCAGCAACTTCGCGCAGCCATTGAAGAGGAGTGGGATAACATTCCATGTGCCTACTTTAAAAATAATATATATCTGTGACCAACAAATGCATATCTGTATTCCCAATCATGTGAAATCCATAGATTAGGGCCTAATGAATTTATTTCAATAAACTGATTTCTTTATATGAACTGTAACTCAGTAAAATCTTTGAAATTGTTGCGTTACAGAATCAAAAACTGAGTTGAACGAGAGGACAAAGTGGCAAAAACTCTAGTAGGAAGAAACTTTAGAGAGGAACCTTATCTGGTGTGCACAAATCATCTGGCCAAAAGTAGTGCACTACAATAGGGGATAGGGAGCCAAACTATTTGAGACGCTGATGACATAGAGGTTCCACATGTGGAGAAACTTCGAGAGAAAGTTCAAGAACTCTGGCCAAAAGTAGTGCACTTCATTATAGTGAATAGCGTGCAGCCAGAGTTGAATGTAAGGTACAGTGGAGTGAATCAGTGAGAGAGACTCCCCAGTGCCCTGGTTCAGAGAGAGAGAGAGAAACTCCCCAGTGACCTGGTTCAGAGAGAGAGAGAGAGAAACTCCCCAGTGACCTGGTTCAGAGAGAGAGAGAGAAACTCCACAGTGACCTGGTTCAGAGAGAGAGAGAGAGAGAGAGAGAAACTCCCCAGTGACATGGTTCAGAGAGAGAGAGAGAAACTCACCAGTGACCTGGTTCAGAGAGAGAGAGAGAAACTCCCCAGTGACCTGGTTCAGAGAGAGAGAGAGAGAGAAACTCCCCAGTGACCTGGTTCAGAGAGAGAGAGAGAAACTCCCCAGTGACCTGGTTCAGAGAGAGAGAAACTCCCCAGTGACCTGGTTCAGAGAGAGAGAGAGAAACTCCCCAGTGACCTGGTTCAGAGAGAGAGAGAGAAACTCCACAGTGACCTGGTTCAGAGAGAGAGAGAAACTCCCCAGTGACCTGGTTCAGAAAGAGAGAGAGAAACTCCAGTGACCTGGTTCAGAGAGAGAGAGAGAAACTCCCCAGTGACCTGGTTCAGAGAGAGAGAGAGAGAGAAACTCCCCAGTGACCTGGTTCAGAGAGAGAGAGAGAAACTCACCAGTGACCTGGTTCAGAGAGAGAGAGAGAAACTCACCAGTGACCTGGTTCAGAGAGAGAGAGAGAGAAACTCCCCAGTGACCTGGTTCAGAGAGAGAGAGAGAGAGAGAAACTCCCCAGTGACCTGGTTCAGAGAGAGAGTGAGAGAGAAACTCACCAGTGACCTGGTTCAGAGAGAGAGAGAGAGAAACTCCACAGTGACCTGGTTCAGAGAGAGAGAGAGAGAGAGAGAGAGAGAAACTCCCCAGTGACCTGGTTCAGAGAGAGAGAGAGAGAGAGAGAGAGAGAAACTCCCCAGTGACCTGGTTCAGAGAGAGAGAGAGAAACTCCAGTGACCTGGTTCAGATAGAGAGAGAGAAACTCCCCAGTGACCTGGTTCAGAGAGAGAGAGAGAGAGAAACTCCCCAGTGACCTGGTTCAGTGAGTTCAGAGAGAGAGAGAGAGAGAGAAACTCCCCAGTGACCTGGTTCAGATAGAGAGAGAGAAACTCCCCAGAGAGAGAGAAACTCCCCAGTGACCTGGTTCAGAGAGAGAGAGAGAAACTCCCCAGTGACCTGGTTCAGAGAGAGAGAGAGAGAAACTCCCCAGTGACCTGGTTCAGTGAGAGAGAGAGAGAGAGAGAAACTCCCCAGTGACCTGGTTCAGAGAGAGAGAGAGAAACTCCAGTGACCTGGTTCAGTGACCTGGTTCAGAGAGAGAGAGAGAGAGAGAAACTCCCCAGTGACCTGGTTTAGAGAGAGAGAGAAACTCCAGTGACCTGGTTCAGATAGAGAGAGAGAAACTCCCCAGTGAGAGAGAGAGAGAGAGAGAGAAACTCAGAGAGAGAGAGAGAAACCCCAGTGACCTGGTTCAGTGACCTGGTTCAGAGAGAGAGAGAAACTCCCCAGTGACCTGGTTCAGAGAGAGAGAGAGAGAAACTCCCCAGATCAGAGAGAGAGAGAGAAACTCCCCAGTGACCTGGTTCAGAGAGAGAGAGAGAAACTCCCCAGTGACCTGGTTCAGAGAGAGAGAGAGAGAAACTCCAGTGACCTGGTTCAGAGAGAGAGAGAGAGAGAGAGAAACTCCCCAGTGACCTGGTTCAGAGAGAGAGAGAGAGAGAAACTCCCCAGTGACCTGGTTCAGAGAGAGAGAGAGAAACTTACCAGTGACCTGGTTCAGAGAGAGAGAGAGAGAGAGAG